>NW_017728994.1:53707168-53710494 GCF_001723915.1 Gavialis gangeticus | reverse complement strand
TATATATATATAGAGTACTTTAATATTTATTTCCAATATGGTTGTAACAACTGTGCTATGTTATAAAGAAATACAGATGAATTCCCTGTAGTGTGGCTAGTCATCCGTGGTGGTACACAGGAAAAGATCAGAGTTTAGAGTATAGAAGCAATAAGCACTCTATGGCTGTGCAGTATTTGACTAGAAGTGAACATCTCTAATGCATTGTTCAGTCACACACCCAAAAAAAGCACTTACCAGATGCAGAAAGGGCTAGTGAAAAACACTAGACGTACAAGTTAATAAATACTAGTAGTTGCTCTGGACCATTAAAAATACCTTATTTTGGAATAAAGACAAAACAGATCTACACATGGCACGTAAAATAAGTTTTGTACTAACTCCATGACACCCTGGACCCTTATCTTTGTCACTACGCTGCCCAGGCACTAAATATTTGCACTCCCATTGACTTCATGAGGATTTATGGGGGTTTAGTGCTTCTGAAAAATCAAATAGTAAATCCACCCTGATAGCAACAGAGGTATAACTCAGATGAATTTTTCTTGTGGGATTTCCTTATACTTCCTTTATACAGGCTGGGCCGGGAAGCATACAGGTGCCCAAAGGCAAAAAAAAAAATCAATTAATGTTAATTATATTTTGTTTTTAACTCAGAAGAGGTTTCAGCTATGTTGGCAGTTGGGGGATATTTCTTATTTTATCTGGACCAGTTTATTCAACCCTGCTCAACACTTTTGGACCCTTTGAGCCCATGAGTTCCCAGTTTGTTAAAAATCCCTGAAGTTACTGGTAAGAAAAATCCCCTAAATGTGAAACCAAGTGCCTGAAGCTTTGAATTCTTTGTCGATACAATACCTTGTGAGCAGAGTAAATTAGCCTGGATGGAGCTCCTAGCTGCCACAGCTAGGCTATCCTAGTACCCATTAGAGCCAGCTCTAGTATCTTTATGCCCCATAGCAGTGCTTAGTGTAGACATATTCACAGGCAAACATCATGGCCCTTTAGACTTACACATACAAGATGCCTATACACGTGCTCTGAGTCTGCTCCACGTTCTAATTAAAACGCTCTAGCATTGCCACAGTGCTACATGTATAAGTCCCCAGGGGTTTCAAAACTGCTGCTAGGGTGCTTTAACTAAAGCTTGTTGAAGGAGCTTTTGTTAAAGAATGCCATTAAGTCTTCAGATTCGGATTCAGCTGAATTGAATCAGGGACATTGATCCGAATCAACAGATCGAATCCCTATCCCTGATTTGGGCTAAATCCAAATCTGAATTAAATAGGACCTGTTTTGCACAGCCCTACTATCAATATGGATGTGTTATGATTGAAGGAATTTAATGAACTCTGCTTATTAATAGATTGTTTTGGAGCTGTTGTGTTTTTAAGAAGTGGGGGGGTTTTTAAAGCTCAAGATGGGCCCAAGCTGTAGGGTCTAAAGCTGGATCTGAACTTCTACACAGTTCATCGGTTTCTATCAGGACCCAGATCTGAAATTCTTCAAGGATTAGGGGTCTGGTTTAAGCCCACCTAGAATTTAAGATCCTTGTCCCCTTGTAGAGGAAAGACAAGATCCTTGTCCCCTTGTAGAGGAGTCGTGGTTGATGCCATTTAGATTAAAGCAGGAAACCCCATCTGGAAAACAGGGGCTTCCTTCCCTAACCTGCCTGGTCATCCTTTTGATGTCACCTGGGCAAAGAGACAACTTTACTGGGCTTTGAGTTGTGTTTACTGTGTTAGCAAACTCGACAGAAATTCGACAGAGCCCTTCTTGTGAAACTCATGTGATACTTCCCTTGATTTTCCTCTTGGCATGTCAAGCATGGCAATACCAAATGATTAAAAGTGTCACAACAAAAGTTTCACAATGCAAATATTTTCCCCAGAGTCCTTCCCCCAGTTTTACTTTCTCAGTCTCTCCGGTATGAACTGATTACAGACTGAGACGTTTTTAAAGGTGAATCACCATTTTCACCTGTCTTTGCATGCCAGCAGTGATCCCATTATGAATATTACAGCTTCTTTTAGCAACCTCAGAAGACAGCTCCAAATGTATCCATGGTGTAATGTCCACTGAATGCAGTAATGTTTTTGCCTTGGATCACACTGATTCTAACCTCCTCCAGGCAGGTAAAGATACAGCAGATAGTTTTGCTCTTCTGTGCGGACCTTACTAGAATACGTATTGTCTTGTGTATGTCTTGTCTTGTCGAAACTAGGTTTTCACCACTATCCAGAGGAAGGGAGAAAATCTCATCGTTCCTTTTCTGATGTGCTTCCAGTCCATAAACCCAACATGCATCATCAATTCCCTGCAGTATTCCCCAAGCCATTTCCTCTGTAACTATGCTCAGGGACCTCATTATCAAGACATTTTCATTTCTCAGGGGTGGGAATGGGACATGGGGACACACACATTGCTGATTTAGAGCAGTATCTTCACTGGGTCCTAGATAGCTATAATTATAGTGCCTATTACCACAGCTGTATCTACTGGTGTGTCTATGCTGAAGGGCATGTTCCTACTTCCAATAACCTGATATTGTTTCAGGAAATGATGTTCCCTGGGCTAAAACTTGACACGCGAGATCAGAATAGAATTTCTTTTTAATTGGTTCTGAGCGTTTTAAGTAGCAAGGAGAGAGAAATCCACATTTTGGAATTTTAAATACTTTTCATCAAAAGCAGTTATTCATTCAGCCTTGACAAAAATCCCATATTTAATAGCGATCTGTGTTTCCAATGTCAGGGTAATTATTTCTCTAAACATATGTTTAGGTGCTGGCAAAAAACAGGGTCTGCCATCTTCTCTTCATGGCCTTAAGGAATGTGATCGTTCCTGTAACAGAGGAATGGAAGGGATACCTTGGTAATCAGAGATCGAGCTTGCATTTGAGGCAACCTCAGTTTTTGCTAACACAGGTACAACAGGGCTTCCTCCCAGATGCCCAGGAGTGAGTCTGCTTGTGAATGGAGGGTAAGCCCCACCCAGCATTGGATGAGGATCTCGCCATTGAAGACTCAATTGCGGTGGCACACGGAGCTCATTCACTCTTAGCTTCTGCTGTTGCTGGGAAAGGGCTGAACAGATCTGAGAGCTCATTTGACATTTGCAGGGACCTTTTCCCAGTGTCAACAGGTGTGGTCCTGGAAAGCAGCAGTTGGTGTGTTTAGTTTTAAGGTCTCCTGGTTGCACGTCATCCTAAAGCAGGGTTCGTTTTGTCTGCACTAGGATATATTCAACCTGGGGCCAACTAGTTGAATTAAAATGGAAAAGCTGATTGGATCCAACAGGGAGGGAAGGGGTATACAGCTGAGCCT
>NW_017728994.1:53696470-53702168 GCF_001723915.1 Gavialis gangeticus | reverse complement strand
AAGGGCATGTTCCTACTTCCAATAACCTGATATTGTTTCAGGAAATGATGTTCCCTGGGCTAAAACTTGACACGCGAGATCAGAATAGAATTTCTTTTTAATTGGTTCTGAGCGTTTTAAGTAGCGAGGAGAGAGAAATCCACATTTTGGAATTTTAAATACTTTTCATCAAAAGCACTTATTCATTCAGCCTTGACAAAAATCCCATATTTAATAGCGATCTGTGTTTCCAATGTCAGGGTAATTATTTCTCTAAACATATGTTTAGGTGCTGGCAAAAAACAGGGTCTGCCATCTTCTCTTCATGGCCTTAAGGAATGTGATCGTTCCTGTAACAGAGGAATGGAAGGGATACCTTGGTAATCAGAGATCGAGCTTGCATTTGAGGCAACCTCAGCTTTTGCTAACACAGGTACAACAGGGCTTCCTCCCAGATGCCCAGGAGTGAGTCTGCTTGTGAATGGAGGGTAAGCCCCACCCAGCATTGGATGAGGATCTCGCCATTGAAGACTCAATTGCGGTGGCACACGGAGCTCATTCACTCTTAGCTTCTGCTGTTGCTGGGAAAGGGCTGAACAGATCTGAGAGCTCATTTGACATTTACAGGGACCTTTTCCCAGTGTCAACAGGTGTGGTCCTGGAAAGCAGCAGTTGGTGTGTTTAGTTTTAAGGTCTCCTGGTTGCACGTCATCCTAAAGCAGGGTTCGTTTTGTCTGCACTAGGATATATTCAACCTGGGGCCAACTAGTTGAATTAAAATGGAAAAGCTGATTGGATCCAACAGGGAGGGAAGGGGTATACAGCTGAGCCTGCTAAAAGGCCAGGTGCCCTTAAAAGCAAGAAGCTTAGGGTGGGGGCGAATCTGAGCAGAGCTAACAGGGGAAAGCTGCAGGCACAGAGAAGGGGGTGGGGGGCTCTCTTTCTAGATTCATCCAATTTTTTAGCTTTAGCATGTGCCTGATATTTTTTAAGTCATTTTGACTGACAAGAGGAAGGTCTGGTTTGAGGGATAAAGATTTCTCTCTGTATGCTGAGGAGGTGTATTGCCTTCCACCAACAAAGCTAGGCTTGCTACAGCTCACCGTTTTCTGCTAGGCTTACTACAGCTCACCATTGTCTTCCTCTCTATGCCTCCCTTAGGATAAGGAAGGCTCTAGGGCCATAAACCCTTCAGAGCCAGACCAGGCAAAAAGCTGGTCATGAAAGAAATCTTGCCAGACTTTGGGCTGCTACTTTAAACACAAGAAGTTTGGATGAGCAGAGAGGGTAGGGTTTGCATGGCTGGTCTCCAGCTAATTCCTCCACTCCTTTTTAATTAAAAAGACTATCTGCCTTCCCAGCCTCTAAAAGAGACACATAAGCTTGCTTCCTTGCATGCCTCAACAGATTATTTAGTGGCAGTCAGATAACAAGCATGTTCCTTACCTTGCTACCTCTTCCTTTCAAGGGCTGCCTGAAAAGGCCACTCTTGGGGTACTGTCAGACTGTGCCCCGGAAAGTAGCAGTATTTCAAGACTCAGTATTTCAAGTGCTCAATCCGCTTTGCAACAGTCCCTTCATGGTTCAAGCTCAAGGGCATTCAGTGGATGATGCTTTCACACATGCATACCTCTCTTGGGGGATGGATGAAAGCCAGGTTTTAATTTGGCTCACACAGATTCAACCAGCGACTGCTAGAGACCCATTCACTCGAGAAACGTGTATCAAGCACTCGATGCATTTTTTACTCAGAGGCAATGACAGTCCATGGGCTGCCTAGCAGATCTGAGGCGGTACAACAGTAACATCCCACTTTCCCTCATATCAGAGATCAGCTATGCTTTGAACAGGCTTGATTCTTGCTGTCACAACTGAGGTACATGGAAGCTATTTAGCTTTTGAGATTTAGTGTCCCACTTCCTTTTATCCCAGGATTTTTTGTTTGGTTTGCTCTTTTAAAAGTTTATGCGCTCATCACAAATCTCTTGTCTAAACCAGGTAGTAATACTGGTAATTTCCTTAGACCTGCCTTCCCAAACTTTGTGGGTTTATTGCCCCATTGCAGTAGTCAGCCACTCTTGCTCCCCACTACTTGAGACCCCTGATGCTTTTGAGTATGCACAGTATTTCCACGTGAAAGCATTGCCCTTGGTCATGCTCCCCCAGGAACCTTTTGCCTCCCCCAAGGAGGTCATGCCCCACAGTTTTAAAAATGATATCTTGGATTATAGAAAATGTCTTGGGTGATTTAAACCAATATTACAGCTCATGCCCAGCTGCTGAAGAGCCATGAATTTACTTCCTACATTAAATAAAAAAATAGTCCTCCTTTCCCAGACACAGCAAGCATGAAAATAAGCAGTGACCTAACGTACCCGCTGATGTCAACGAACTGGCTTTAGAGTTGCAAGAGGGATAAGGCTTGTTTCTTCTTGATCTCAAGAGGGATGTTTCTTCTTAATTAAAGACACAAAAACATATTGATAGCAACAGGCTAAAAATTCGACACATTTCTCCTCCTAATTCTCATTCAAGCCACCCTGACTCCATTCAAAATCAATATTTAATGTACTGAGGGCAACTCAGTGGATCATCATCAAAAAGAGCCTGTAGTGAGAAATTATTTCAGCTCCCATATCTTACAGTCTGAACTACTGGTAAATGCCACACTTTTTTAAATGAAATGAGAGCCATATAATACTTTTGCTGCCTACTATATCCCTAAAAATGAGAATATTATATAATTTTAAATGGAATATATGTTGAAACTCTCCCTTTTTACTTTTTGCTACAAAAGAATGTAATGCTTTTCTGATGTCTCTTTTCTCATGGCAAAGAGGTTTGCAAAATACCTTCCTAATGTACCACATGTAGTCAACTTCTTTCCATGTTGTTCTCCTTGAGAAACCAATGTGCCGAACGATCAAGGACTTGCATGTGGTCATGCCAAAAAAAAGAAGTAAATAGTGGAATAGAGTCAGGAAATAAAAGCCCAGATTTCTGCAAGACCTGCACGTATAGCTGACATGTTTCCAGTCTTCTGTGCAGACTTTGTGTGTCATGAATAGTACAAGAAGTATTTATTTTTAAAGAAGTGTGTGTGATTTATTACTCATGGTTTTTGGAACATGTCCTATAAACAGGACAGAGTGTTAGTTTATCTAAATAGTTGCATATGTATAATTTAATAAGGCACAGTTGGGAGCAGTTTGTTCTTGGAGGTTGTGTACAACCTCACTGACGTTTGAGCCATGCCTAGGAGAGTATTTAAGTTGAGTGGCTACTGAAAAATTAAAGTCCTTCTTGATAGAGGTACTTCTGCTCAGAGATTCTCCCATACGTTGGAGCTGCAGCCCTCTGTGTTTTCCCTACGGCTGTTTTTCCTCCAAATTGCTGCAATTTTATCACGTGTCCTTTTTTTTCCAAAACAGCAAAGTGCACAGAGAGGTAAGCAGGCTCCCCTGTCCTACATGCCCATGCACTGCCTTGCTTTGCTACAAACCAAGATAACCCTTTGACTGCTGGTTCCCTGATCTCTCCAAAACACTGCTCAGCTCTGCATTCAAATGCAATTGCATTAGCTTATTGGGAAGCTGTCATTTCGTCATCACTTTCTTCGCCATGTCCTTGAAGTCACCTTTTCCCTTTTTTCCCATCTTTACTACATCTGCTCAACTGGGAGCGGGTTCAGTCCCACTGATCGTGCTTTCCTGTCCTGTGCAAGTCGTGAATGCTTTTCCTGTGAGCATGCCGGGTTTCTGTGACTGCTCACCTGCCTTGTTTCAGGAAAAGTTTTCTGTTCGCCATCTCTATAGCTACCAAGCCTTCAATCTGCCTACTGAAGCCATATTGTAGACTAATCCCCAAAAATGTATAAGCACAACTATTGGAGAGACCCCTGACAACATGCCCAGCTTACTGGAGCAACGTCCTTTTGGCTTCTTACACTTGGCTCCATATTTTAATGGGACACGATGGAAAAAAGAAGTGGAGCTCTGGTACTCTACCCAGGGCTTATATAAAAAAAAACCCAGTTGAGATGTATGTTAAAATACCTTAGTGTTTGCGTGTCTAAAAGCACGTTCACAAGACCTGCTGTAGCCAATGAACAGAAGGCGCTCAATGCCTCCCAAAAATTGAGGCCACGTCTGTGCATTAAACCTGGATAGCCACAGACTCAGTGTAGCCTCTGTATTTTGTGAGAGATTTATGTGAATGACTTTGTTATCAAACTAATGTATTCCCTGTTCCTCTGATCTTGGAATAAAGCTGGGGAGGGAGGAGGTCATACTTGGTATATTCCAATGCCTTTTATGTATCCAGGGTATCCATCAGAAGTGTTTTAAGATAAAACTCGGAAAATACAGGTGGTCCAGAATGACTGCAGTGCATTCTGGGTAACAAACACTTGGCTGATTCTAGAAACCAAGCAGAGTGTTAAATTGCCATTCAGCGAGATGAGACCAGGAAAAGCAGATAGCGAGAAGCAGTAAGGACTCGTAGACGTGGTGCAAATAAGGCACTGTAGATGCAGCGTGGTTGGACTGATGTGATGGATCCAGAGGATGCGAAGGGTTATAAAGAACAATTGAGCTTTTGAAAGGGTAAAATCAATATGACTATGATAATAAGATAGGCCTGTAAGAGCCAGAACCCCTGGAATGCATGAGTTTGGGGGGGTTGTTTTGGGGGCGTTTTTTGAGTTATTGGTTCTTCACTGAGGGTGATTAGTTTTTCTAGTTCCTAAGGAGGTAGAACAAGCCTGGTTTGGTATGTGGTGTGCAGGACAAAGAGCTAGCAGTTTTTTCAGTGGAGTGTCAATTGGTTAGAGATCCCAGCTGTACGTTCAAAATGAATAACTTCCGCCAAATTCCTCTTGAAAGGCTTAGGGAATGGCTGTTTTCAGCAGATATCAGCTCACCTGGCAAAACATGCCATCATCTGAGTATTAAACATTGTATGGGGGAAAGCAGACTATAATACCCTTATACACATATGTATACACACACACATATATAGCACATTGTGGGATGTCCACAAATCTCAATCTTGCATATAATTGAAAGAAAATCATGCTTTTTTAATAAACATCTGAAAGGGATGGCCTCATGAGCAAACTAATCCCATAGGTAAATGATACAAACCTCAGCTCCTTCTGATGGTGCGGGCTGATGGGAAGGACAAAATAATGCAGTGAATTGCATGCACACAACGTGGAGATGGAGGCGGAGGCAGCCGGGGACACATGAAATGTGATTTCCTTTCCAGAACTGGCACAAACAGAATATTGAATATTGCATCCTCAGCAGCCCCAGTGATATCTTCCTTCCAAGAATTTCTTCTGTTTCTGCAGCAAAAGGATTCAACTAAATGAAGGTGCAATACCATTTCTGGACTCTTGTATATATTTACTGACTGTCATAGTGCATCCTACCATCTAGTTGCTCATTTATTTCAGTGGAAGTAGCCATGGCATAAGATACAGTGCTTTGTGCTGGCCTCCCTACCAGTCCAAACCAGGTGCATTAGGGCAGAGGGCAGTTGTCACCAAGCTTGCTGGCTCTTCTTTTAATTTCAAGCTATTGATCAGTCAAGTGACTTCCTCAGGTTCAACAAGTCTCTTGGAATTGACTTCTCTGTTGCCTTACTGTTGGCAAAACAGGGCTTACCTTGGCCATATTATAGGGCTACTGGACACCAGGCTCCCTCCATTTTGTCT
>NW_017728994.1:53673942-53691470 GCF_001723915.1 Gavialis gangeticus | reverse complement strand
TGGAAGTAGCCATGGCATAAGATACAGTGCTTTGTGCTGGCCTCCCTACCAGTCCAAACCAGGTGCATTAGGGCAGAGGGCAGTTGTCACCAAGCTTGCTGGCTCTTCTTTTAATTTCAAGCTATTGATCAGTCAAGTGACTTCCTCAGGTTCAACAAGTCTCTTGGAATTGACTTCTCTGTTGCCTTACTGTTGGCAAAACAGGGCTTACCTTGGCCATATTATAGGGCTACTGGACACCAGGCTCCCTCCATTTTATCTAACTTCTCCACCATACAGTTTGGTCACATGCTGGAGAGTTGTGGCCCCTCCAACATCTCCATATTCCTTCTGCCTGGCCATTTTACTCAAAATATTTGGTGCAGGCATTTACCCTGAATCTATTTAATTTCTATTGTATTCATCCATGGCACTCATATGAAGGCACATGCACCAAGATGTTGCCCAAAAAACTCTATATTTTTTATCTGGGACTGGCCATGTGGCAGTACTTCTGTCAAATTTTGCAGTAGATGCCATCAATGCATAGGATGGCTACTCAGTCCATACCCTCTGTGGAGCAAGGGACTCACTCTCTCTCTCTCTCTCGTGCATTTATACAATGGCTTACGCAAGGGGTACCTGGTTCATCATGACAAGGGGCTCCTTGACACTATTGTGATATGAATAATATTAATGCATATCCAAGAAGAACCTCAGAAGGAACTAATATTGCAGACTGGCATTAATTGTCTTAAAGATCAGGAAAGTGTGTCCCATTATTTGTGTGCTTTGAAGAACTAAAACTTGCATAAGATCTGTCTATACCAAGACACTGAAGAATGAACTTAATAGAGCCAAGACATTTTGTCTACTTGTGGAAAGGCCTTCAAATAATTGAAAGACTGAACAAAAGTGATGAGGAAGATGGGAAGTTGGAGATGGAGGATGGAATATATGCTTATGCAACTTGTCTTCTAACATTATTATGACAAAACTATATATTTAATTGGAGAGACTGTAGGGCATAAGCAGTGGCCTGAGGTCTAACAAAGTACAGGCACACGTTGCTAAGGTAAGCAGGGAGACAAAGCAAAAAAAGAAAGTGTGCACTGCAGTATATTATGACAACTGGAGAAAGATTTTCTTAAATTCTCAGTAATGGAGAAACACAGTGCAAGTACTAGGCAGAGCCAAGAGACACTCAGCACGCTCACAGAGGTACCACCACATTATCTGTGGCTTGTATCTAGATGGTACTCTTCAACCTGAATGCTTTCAAATTAAATCGTACATGATTTATAATTAGCACCACTCTGAAACCACTCCTGAGCTATAACACCACAGCTGCTCATTGGCAGCACTAGTAACTAGTGAAAGGAAAGAAGTGAAGGACAGGAAGGGCACGTCTACATAAATAATACTGCACAGTAGCACATTACTGCACCGACAGTGCTAATACACTACTGTGCTGTATTATTAGGCTACTGTGCAGTAGTGTCACTAAAAAGACATTCGCTGGCACTACTGCACATTTATTTAGTACTTGTAAATGTATTTAGTACTTGTATAATCAAGTACTAAATAACTGTGGAGTAACCACTGCACAGTAGCATCTCGTGTAGACGTGCCCAAAGTGGAGAATTGTATCCTATGGGAGCTGTGCATTCAGGTCCTTGAAAGCCCAAAACAAACTGGAGGACTTCAGTAGTTGTTTGCTTATCACATACAGCTTTTTGTTTCAGCTTTTTACAATGACTAAATAATGTGAAGGTCCAGTTTTGGCCTGGTAGTTCTTTGGCAATCATAGTGGAAAAATCATCTGAATGCGAGCTTCCAGTGCAAAGCTTTCCTTCAAAGGAAAAATACAATCCTTGGTTAGATAAACTGGGGAATCTGTACCAATTTGTTGGGTTTTAACAAAGATATTTTTTAGAGGAGGTGAAACCCCAGTAAGTAGGTTCTCTATCACTGATAACTTTTTTAAATCAAGATTGGCCACTTTGAAATAGAGCGTCTTTTAGAAAGCAGGAATGAATTCAGGAAAATCTTCTGGCTTGGATAATACTAATGGTCAGATTAGGCAATCACAATAATCTCTTTTGGCCCATATGAAATTATGCATTTATTAGACCCAATATATATACCACTAAGGTGTAAATGGAACTGTGCAGGGATATTTTAGCAGACCCAAACAATCGATTGAATCATGTAGAAGATGAGAAACCAGAGTTATCACAGTTACTCCTGAAAATAATATATGAACTACTTCCTTTGCATTGTATCCAAAGACCTCCAACCGCCCAGGACCCCATATCAATGTGCAAGACCATGTTTGTGCACAGTTTGGAAGATGAAAATCCCACCTAGTGAATCACTAGCACAACATCCTTATGATATCTTGGATTTGTCTTGGACTCTTGCCATTCACGTACTGGGCCTGACCTTGATCTGTCTGGGACATCTGATGAGATCACAGCTGTAGGTGGTAAAGCCATGCACATTCAGCTATGGGAAAGTTTAAGGGGCTATTTTTAAGTAACAAAAGAGGAACATTTGCAAAAGCACAACGTAAGTTAGTGTTTTGAGTACTGGAAGTTCTTGTCTCGCCGACATATTAAAGGTTTTTTAAGATATAGTCCCCTGTAGTATTTCTGGGGGTGTTTTTACGTACTTTCTGCAAAGTCTGTTCTCTATTAGGAGGTACTGATGCAATCCAAGGTCACTGAATGGATGGGAGGAGAAGAGATAGCTCAATAATCTGAAAATTGTTTCCTTTTTGTTTTGTTTTGTTCTGGAGCCAATTTCCAATATCAAAGAAGTAGAAAGCTGATACAGAAAGCCATGTTGGATAGCAAGCTTTCTATTCTTTTTAAAAAGTGTTGCTTGCTTTTAACAGGAAACATGAATGAGTAGTATGAAATTTGAGGCAGAAAAAAGAAAGATGGTGTAGCTACACAGAACAACTGTGGATTTTCTTCCATTTAAAACCAATTTGGGGAGCAGGAGGAATTTGCACAATAGTCAATGCTCTGGAAAGCCAGGGATTAATATGACTTTTAAAACTATACAAGTGTTGTAGGTGATGTAAACCAAAGACACTAACCTTGAAAGTCTGATGGGCTAAGAAAATTCTTAACAGACCACATTGTGATTAGACTCCCATCCAAAAAAAAACCAACTCAGAAGGACCGCTGGGAGACCTGATTTTAGGTCTGAATTTGCCCAGCAGTAGAAATCACCCACTCCAGTAGAAAGCTTGTGGTGGGAAGCTCGTTCATACTGCAATCGTGTCAGAGAATCCAAAAGACTACAAAAAAAGAGACTCAAGGCAAAACAGCTATATGGAGCTTAAAGTCAGAGTAGGGCAATAAGAGCACGCGGGAACTGCGTATGCTGTGATAAATGGACTAAGCCAGGCCAGGCTGGCATGTGGGAAAGCATGCAAGACATGCAATGCATTAGATTACCCTGCAGGAGCTTGCAAGCAGCAGAAGAGTGCATACTGTATTGTGTTCACAATAAGGACCCCCTTCTGCCTCAGATGAAGTTGTTGCAGGAGGGGTGGACAGTGCTGCAGCACAAAATGAACTGTCAAATGGCACGTTTTACTCTCAGCTTGAAAATGGTGCACGAGCCAGAACATGTTGCCAGAACCCATGTTGGTAACACTAATGCACAGGTGGTGGGACGTGAAGAAAAGAGAAATTCTTATCATCCTATCATCCCCACCACCGGGATATGCAACTAGGCATGGGTAAACAACAAACTGGCCAAGCTACGGTCTGGAATAGCACCAAGAAAAGAGCTTGTCTTGTGGGATTAGAAGTGTGTCAAACCCTTGATCTCATCAAAGGGATTTACTGATCTGAGGCACAGGGAAATGAAATACAACTGAGGAAGTTTGGATGGATGTCTTCCAAGGGAGGGAGATAAGGGCACAGTCAACAAAATCCAGAATAGAACTGAAATAGCCCAGCCATCGCAGTTCACATCCTTAGGGAAAGCTTCACTCTCCCCGAGGCAAAAACTAAAAGAAGGTCACAGCTCTGAGCATTGTAGAGCAAACGGAGCCAACATTAAGCACGCTTGATGGTCATTGTGGGCCACTTGGAGTCCTAAATAACTAAACATAGATGTTTAAAAAAAAGCCACTATTTATAGGCCTATGGGGAGATGACCTCTTTCAAGAGACGTCCGATGCCATTCTTTTCCCCTACATTTAGTGCTTGTGGTATGTACCCTTAAAAATGGAGTATATGCTTGTACACGTTTAGCATCCCTCTGCGGGATACTGTCTCTGCTACCTGACGTTTTATATTGCGTTCAGCAGCCCAGGGTGTTTCTCTGGCAAACAAAAAATAGTCTGTACTAAGGTTGCTACAGATCATATTTTGATCTGGAGAATTGCTAGAAAAAGGCATGACCAGAGGCTCCAAACAGCTCTGGAAAAAGCACAAGTGCCTGGGTTAAAGTTAAGCAAAATATAACCTGAAACAAAATACCTGGGAGACATGTTAACATCTTGAGGTGCAGGTGTAAAGCACAGTATGGTTCAGACCTAGGATACACCGTATGAGGCCTGTTGAGGCAGTCCAGCTGACATCCCATAAATCTTTAGTAGACCACTAATTCGCTGCTATTCCTTGAGCATCGAAAACAAAAAATGGACTTAGAAAGCAACACAGTGAGTCAAATTACTCTTTGTCACAGCAGATTGGGGGGCGGGTTGTGCAGTGATTCGTTAATCTGCACGTAGGCTTGTATGTGGGGGTCATTTTCCCCAACTGAATATGTACAGAGGACTTCCACTGGAAAGTATGCCTTGCAATGGCCCTCAAAGTTTTGAGTTGTGCACCCCTGTTCGAGTTGGAAGGCATGCCAAAGGAGCACAGCAAACACCCACGTGGGATAACAGATTGGGTTTTAGTCACAAACGTATGATTTGCAATAAATTATGAACCTGGGAGAATTTGGGTGGCTATAAATATGCCCTTTCCTGAGTAAAAAAATAAAAGATTACTTATGGAAAGTCTATCACTACTATACTATTAAATCAGATATAGGACCTAGCTTCATAGCCAGGAGTAAAACTCCCCAGATCCACATATTTGTTCGTATCAGTATGAGACATGCTAGGGGTGCACACCTTCATGCTAAACAGAATCATATTTTCATATACATTTTAAAATGCTAATATTTAAAAATTACCTATTTTTTAAAAATTTAAAATAAAGCACTGCGTTTAAACAATGTTAATATTCATGTACATGTTAGGCACTTTTAAATAATCCCACACAGTTTATAGGTAGTATGTCCAACTTAATCTTGAGCTAAACAGCACCCAGGATACATTCACTTATGCCAAGCTTGTCTGGAAATTTCAACATACCTTAGATTTTTTTTGTGCTGCAAAAACATGCTAAAGAGATTGATGCTGAAACCAGGCCTTCTGTACCAGGGAGGATCCAGTACAGTGAGCTGTACGTTTTGTTAAATTTGTTCCAAACAAAAGATAAAGAGGTTTCCGAA
Source organism: Gavialis gangeticus (assembly GCF_001723915.1). Classification (NCBI taxonomy): domain Eukaryota; kingdom Metazoa; phylum Chordata; order Crocodylia; family Gavialidae; genus Gavialis; species Gavialis gangeticus. The sequence continues at coordinate 53,685,959 of NW_017728994.1, read as the reverse complement.
ATGGGTTTTGACCAAAACATGGACCTTTCCACTAGTCTATGAGGTCTTGGGCTTGTGGGATGCACCTCATTGGTCTGTATATTGGAACTGGGTGAAGAACAAGTGCCCACTTTGGGACAAATATGAGGTAACTACTGTGTTTAAGCTAGCTAAAGGGGTAATAGTCCTTCTTTGTATAAGTCCTGTATTTATATTTTTACTAATAAATTGTTTGGGCTTGCCTATCTAGAGTTCGGAATATTTTCAATATTGAGACCTGACTGCAGGCGGTAGATAGTAGGGATAGGTAAATAGCCTCGTGACGGAGATGACTGGAGACTGTCATTAACCTCAGAATTTGGAGAAGATGAAATCTAGACTTGAATGTTGTGGCTTAGTCCCCTCCCAGCCCCCCAGACGTAATGGCCCCTCTGTCTCTTCTCTGGTCTCTTGGGCATCATGCTTTTACCCCTCGCTGGATGGGATCGTGTAGTCCTCCCAGTCTTAGACCAGGACTCGATTGCAATATTCTCTGTATGCTCGTCATTTATCACTCTCCAGGCCTAATTAGGCTTCAGGTCCCTGCATTTTCTCCTTTCTGGTGCCTGCCATGAGTGGTACGATGGCTGAGCACCTTCTCGAAATGAAGCAGCTTTCCTTAGCACTGGGAACAAAGCATTCAAGAACAATCAGCCAACAGACTTATTTGGTCTCTGCTAAGCTTGTGCTTCACAATGATGTCAGTAAGGTAAAGGACTAGAGCAGAACTAACTTCTAGGAAGCTAAGAAGCATTTGGGAGGCAGCCTAGTTTTCCCCAGTGCCACGGAAGGTGAGGGCGACGGGAGCAAAAGGAGCTTGGTTGTTACAAGCCTTTCCCCTCGCTGTGTGTTTGTGTGTCTGGGTCAGCTTCCTATTGCTCAGCGTCCTACGGATCAAGTCTTCCTTCTCTTTCAAATGAATCTGTTCCAGCTGCTCAATCCGGCCATCAAAGAGAACATATCCATGGTGGATGCTGCTTGGTTTGGTCATAATCCCATTCAATTTTTATGGCTTCTCAGCTCTAGTCTTGGGAAAGCCAATAGATAAACCAAAGCTTTGGGTACAGATTAATATTCCTTACTGAGCACACTGACAATTGTTACCTTATAGCTAGGAACAGGCATTGCATTTGTCTCTGGATAAGTTGCGCCTGGTTTTTGTCCTGGAACAAAAATATCCCAGAATAGTTTTGTACGCACATCACCTTTCTAAGAACGAAAATATCCCCGAATTACTTTGCACGCACATCACCCTTCTAAGAAGGATTTAGTGAGTGGCTGAATGCAGTGCTGCTTTTCTGCCATTGATTCAATGATGCAATCCCAAGATAACTGTACAGATGTACTTTACAATATCCCAGGATAAACTGTAAGTACCAGGAGAAAAGTAGATGTCAGATTTCTCCAGAGGCAAAGCCTTTTATTCTGGGACCCTACGAGCATACAAGCCCATTTCGTACTTTAAATATCTGTGAAGTATGTGAGAGAATACTTTTTCCCTGGGACAGTTGGGGCTAATTTTAGTTAATTGCCATTCAAGCTACATGAGTAAGCATCTATCCCATGCTCATTTTGCTTTAAGTCCAAACCCAGGACAATCAGACTTGATATAACTCTTGTCCAGGAAACTTTTTCTAGCATTTATCCCAGGACTGTGGAAATGTACCTCTCTACCCATGCTCTTTGCCCTGGAACAAAATGGTTTATCCCAGGATAAATGCAGCATCTGTTGGCATCCTATCGTACAGCAATTTAAAATAGAGATAGAAGATCAAGCCAGCTTTTCCTCTAGAATTCCTTCCTTTCAATGACAGCTGCCAATGAACATATGTGAAGAGCTGTGATGTATGTGCTTGGCTGTCAGCACCCAAGTTTGAATTGCTAGGTCAATAAATAAAAACCGCTCCTTTAGTTAAGGGAATTAAATGTTAGGTGTGTAGAGAGTTATATATTATAATAACTGCTCCTAATTTTTCCAGTTAGCAATCATCACATGCTTCTAGCCCAGCGGTGGGCAATTATTTTGGATGGAGGGCGGCTTACTGAGTTTTGGCAAGCCATCGAGGGCTGCATGAGAGGCAGCCTGGGGCAGATAAATATTAATTTTCTAAATGTTTTAGGGGCCCTGCGGGCCGGATAGAATGGCCTGGCAGGCTGCGTTTTGCCCACTCCTGTTCTAGCCCATCCCCTAGGGTATTATGAAGACATAGAGGTAAAGTCAGTTGTTTCTCATTAACATTTTTTAGTACATTTTTTTGTCGGGTTATGTTCCCCTTTGGAATATCAGATTGCATGTTACCGAGTCACTTGTTATTTCCTTAAAGTGCACAAGCTTCATAGCATGAAGATATCACAAAACTTACAAAGAAATGTGGTACAAGTTTGCTTATTTGTAAATGTTAAATGGACTCGGACAGACAGCCACCTGTAAGTGGCAGAGACTACCTTTAAGTGGCAGTCATTGCAATTGTATGCACATGTGAAACTTTGGAGCCTTTTTTTTTAGCTCAAAGATGCAGCTGGCTTGATCTCTTTCCAAAGCCTTCACAACCAGAGTGCTTCCTCAGCCTGTCTTTTTGTTCTAACGCATCCACATTTTGAGTTAGGAGTGAAGATTGTTTTTAATCATGCACCATAGTGCTTAAAAAAAGCAGGTCTAGCTAAGAGACTCAGACTGACTCAATACATTTGGGTTCCAATTTTCAGTTATTTTGACAAATTTCCTGTGTAACATTGTGTTAGTCATTTAACACTTTTCTCTGCCTCAGTTCCCCATTTGGAAAAGCTGTATTAATGCTGCTTTTCTCCTCTGTCTTGTCTATTTATATTACCAGTTATTTGGGGGACTGTCCTTTGCCTGAACAGAATCTGCCACTGAACTTATTTGCAGCTTCCAAACTTATTGTATTACATTACTGCGTTGTATCTTCATCGACAATGTTCATTATAGTACTGTATTATACCTTCATCAATATCTTCAACACTCTGGAAAATGGGATGGAGTACAGCCTCAGCAAGTTTGCAGATGACACCAAGCTGGGGGAGTAGTAAGTACGCTGAAGAGTAGGGCTAGGATTCAGAGAAACCTAGAGAAACTGGAGGATTGGGCCAAAAGAAATCTCATGAGGTGCAATAAGGACAAATGCAAAGTCCTGCCCTTAGGAAGGAACAATCCCATGCACTGGTGCAGGCTGGGGGTGACTGGCTGGGCAGCAGCTCTGCAGAAAAGGACCTGGGGGTGACAGGGGACAATAAGCTGAATGTGAGCCAGCAGTGTGCCCTTGCTGTGAAAAGGCTAATGCTATACTAGACTGCATTAGTAGGAACACTACCAGCAGATCAAGGGAAATGATTATTCCCCTCTATTCTGCACTGGTGAAGCCACATCTGGAGTAGTATGTTGTTTGGGGCTCCCCCTACAGAAATGGTGTGGACAAATTGGAGAGAGTCCAGCGGAGGGCAATGAAAATGGTTCAAGGGACATGACTTAGGAGGAGAGGCTGAGGGAACTGGGCTTATTTAGTCCAGAGAAGAGGAGACTGAGGGGGGATGTAAGAACAGCCTCCAACTCCCTGCAGGGTGATTGAAAAGAGGATGGAGCTGGACTGGTCTCAGTGGGGGCAGATGACAGAACAAGGAGCAATGGGTTCGAGCTGCAGCAAGGGAAGTTTGGTTAGATATTAAAAGAAATGTTGTCACTAGGAGGGTAGTAAAGCACTGGAACAGGCTACCCATGGAGGTGGTGAAATCTCCATTCCTGAAGGGTTTTAAGACCCAGGTAGACAAAGCCTTGGCTGGGATGATGTAGCTGGGGCTGGTCCTGCTTTGAGCAGGGGGTTGGACTAGATGTGACCTCCTGAGGTCCCTTCCATCCCTAATATTCTTTGATTCTATCACTAGTGCCATACAGTCTCTATGAAACTCATTTACCACCCTGCTACACCCACTATTGGGCATTTTAACCCAAACAAATATCCTAGTTACTAATGTGCTCTCCGATTCTAGGGATTGTTGGTATATTTTGGTCAATAAGGAATCTCGACACAAAGACCTCGCTTGGTATTGTCAGTCAGAACGCAAAAAAAAAAAAAAAAAAAAGTGCAGGAAAGGTTATTGGTTTGTTTCATTTAGTTGCTGAATTCTAGAATGATTTCTTGTTTTTGCCCTGACATTCATTGTCCAAACCCATCTTGCAGAATATTAGAGTTAAGAGGTACTAATATTATAGAGTCCATATTTCTATATCATAGGACCATCTTGAGTCGGTGCCAACAGATCCCTCTGGAACTCCCTTGGTTGCTTTCCCAATTTAGCTGCTTAATAGCTGGCTGTACCACTCTGAAACAGAGACAAGAAAGTGCTCTACATTCTCAAATGTATTGAAAGGCTTTATTTTTTTAAAGGAACATTTAAAGATTTCCTGACTTCTTCCCCATGGATATATCAGATTTACTGCTGAAAAAGAAAACAATATAATAACTTTGCTAATACAATTGTGTTTTGTTTTCTTTTGCTTTCTGGTGAAAGAAGTCTAAATTTTATCAAGGCCAAAGAAACAGGAGGAGAGATTAAAGGAACTGACTTAGTGCCGGTAATGGTTCATTGCAAAGTTACCCCACCAGCGAGAGATCTCAGATAGCTCACGTCCTAGAACAAAAGCAAAAACATCTGAAATCTATTGTGTGATTAATAGTGATATCTGGCCTGGGGCAGGCAAATAGTCTACAGACCAACAACAGAAGTTCAGGTAATGGGCATCGCTGTCCAAATCCCACTGACGCTTGGTTTACATGGGTACATTTTGCCTATTCGCTTGGGAAAAGGAGAAGTGTATGGCCACAGTATCTGAGATCATAAGCAGGCTTCATTTCCCCAATGAGATGATTAGGTCACCCTTGCAATCACAATCAGTAAAGAGTAATTTTGAGAATCACTGTGACCATTTGTTCCTTTCCAACGAGCTTAAAAGGCCTTTGCATTTGATTTTGGAGTTGGATCATTTGCAGTTCTTCCCCCTCCTCCTTCCCGCACCCCAGACCTCACTCTCTCTCTCTCTCTCTCTCTCTCTCTCTCTCTTTCTTGCTGATCCACCTCCAATCTCTCAACAAAAGCCCTGGGCTGCGCACTGGGCCTGTACTCTGTCTACGCTCACTTCAGCGAAGGGGTGGAAAGCAAATCTGCCATCCACATAGACATGCTTGCTGCCTTGGAGGACCACCCACCCCCATGATGAGCCCTCCCCAATGACAACTTGCTGGACAGACCTGCCTACTTCTCCACCTATGGACAGCAATGACAGGCCTGGTATCCATGCCCGATGAGAACAGTGGTGGGGTCCTTTTTGGTATGCCATCGGAGAAGACACTATACCCACGGATAGTCAAAGTGCATCATGTCCGTGTCCTTGCCACCCCCACCTGACACGACCTCAAGGCAGCATCTAGTGGCAGCAAGATCAGAGCCAGCATGCCTGTTTTTGTGCATGCCCATCCCCAAGAGAGCAGGTGACTGTCAGTGCTGGCTGAGGCACAGGGTCCTGGGCACAGGCACTTAGACCCAGCTGTGTCACCGGCCTGCCTTTCCTGAGAGGAGCATGACCTATCCAGCCAATTTCCTTCTGGGGCCGGCCAAGGTGACCCCAAACAACCGCAGAAAACAACTCATGGAGGCCTGCTCTGACAACATCCTCCAACTCTTCTGTTTCTTGGTCCAGGAGCATGTCACATTTGAGACTGGACACTTCACCTTGCAACAAAATATGGGCCAGTTTTTGTGCCGTGCTGCATCACTGAAGGGGCACTCTGCAGGGTGGAAAATGGACAGCTGGTCCTAAGCGGGTAACCTCATGAAAGCTGTTATAAAGAAGTGGGGTTTCGATCTCCGACGATACAGCCTTTTTGTTACTGACAAGTGTTTCATGTTCAGCCCCTGGGAAGTCCCTATATTTTGCACTTTCACCTTTTTGTTTTTAACATTTTTATAATAAAGTTTGTAAAAGTGAAAAGTCTCCCTCTCTCCCCCTTTCACTCCTATTCCATTCTCTGCCATTTGTACAGAGGAATAATTAGAGGCTTCAGTGCAATGCCGCCATGTAGCTCTAGGATTAGCAATCCATCAAGCCACTGATTTGTTTGTACTAAGAACAATATATACCGTGCAAATGGCATCATGTCTTTCATCCAGAGACAATTCCTGCATTGTAAATCCATATTGTGTGACATGGAAAGATGTTTGTGTACTAGCTGTGCCGATGCCAAAAATAAATCCCAAGTATCTGCTGAAAATAAACAGGATTTACTAGAAAACAAACAATTATGGATGTTATATTTAAATTGAATACAGATGGCATCTCGGCAATGCCGAACTCAGAAATGTTGTGCTTGGAGACCTTTCTTCCTGATTCAAGCAGTGACCTTATTCCATAAATACTGTTGACCCTGGCTAAGCAGTTAGCCAATATTTGGGGCTTTGAAAAAGTGGTTTCTGGTAGATGCAGAACTTGATGATAGGAGTGAGGTGTTTCTTCAGTGCAGTCCTATTTGTTTACAAGGACTGTGCACAAAGTGCTGTTTTCCTGACACTAGGAAAAAAAAAAGGAAGCAATTTGCTTGCTCAGAAATCCAAGTCTGTGTATGAGCTCGTCCTGTTCTCCAAGGAGCATTGCCTCTTTTCCCTTTTGGGGCCATACTATCATTCTTTAAACTTTTCTAGTTGGATCCTACCTTTGACCCACACAACCAATTAGTAACCCTGCTGTCTTTCATTAGTATCAGCAAGAAAGCATTGAATTTTTTCTCTCAGCTGTGCCTGAAGCAATGGCTCTTTTGGGGGGTTTTTTGGATATCTTACATCAACAATGAATATGCGTCTACTTTTAAGCCTGAAGAAAAGGCATGCCCATCAGCTTCAACAAGGTCTGTAATGACGACTGGAAGACACATCCAGTAACATCACACAGCACAGCAACACTTACCTGTGTGCCTTCAAGATGCTATGCACCCGCTCTGAATAGTCATGTTTCTTGGTCTCTAGTCCAGAAAGTACGGCATCTGTTGACAGCTGTAACCAGCATTACAATTGCATGGCTCACAAACATAGCACTTACATTTTCCCATTAAGTCTGATTAAGGCTGTGGGCATTTTGAATGTCCTCTTTATGCGGGTTAGGGAGACTGAATGTATATCTCTCATTGAAGAGACACGTAGGGCTGTTACCGAGTGTTGCCTCTACCCCTAACCACATTTACACATGCAAACCTCTAAGTGGCATTTAATAGTCTTTTCAAGCTGAGCTAACTGGCCCTGGTGCAACTATAGACTAGAGGCTGGATACAACTTTCACCTTGACTTAACCCACCCACAACATGGACACAGGCTGGACCACTCAAGTGCTGGTCATCCTTCAGTGCCTTCCTCCAGATGTACCCAGAAGGAGAGACAAGTTTACCTGCAATCCTAGAGCAGCTCAGCTTGCACATTGCCAGGAGATTTGCCCCCAGAAGTCCTAGCAGCATGCAAGTATGAGTACAGTGCTGAGCAAAGTGGAGTTATTCAGATAGGACTTTCCAGTCTGGCTGCTCACCTTGGGGGCTAGGCTAACCTGAGTGCCAACCCAGTTCACTCTGTATTGAAGGCATATCTTGAGATGTAACATCACTGTCAGCATTCATGTCGTGACTGGATCTTTAGCAGGCATTATGACAGCACAAAGAGGTAGTGGATATAGTTCTGCTCATACTGTTCTGTAGGTGTAGGATGTTGTACTGGAATTGTAATGATCCTAGAAGATCTGGATTGATCTATTGTTATGTATTTACCTTAAACATGAGCCTTAACCCCAAACCACTCCTCCTTTGAGGTACGGACACTCATTATAAACAGCAATAATATCACTTGGGGTGGGGGTGAGTGGGGCACCAGCAGTGGGTGTTTGAGAGTGCCAGAACGGCGGCTCCTTGGAGAGTCTCTGGTTCAACAGCCAGGCACACTGCTCAGCTCCAAATTTATGACCTGATGGCAGTGTAACAATATACATGGATCTCAGAGGCAAAACCAGCAGCAGCAGAAAGGAGGAGACTGGAGGAGGAGATAGGAAGAGGAAGACAGAAAGGCTGGGGGAGAACAGCAGGCCCTGTAGCAGCTCTGTAAGGAACTGCTATAATAAAGACACTGTTTATATTAAGTAGGGAGCCGTTCCTTGATTACCCACACATGAAACATGGTGGCAGCAGAAAGACGGTGAGGATGCCCAAGAGAAGAGAGAGACTTGGGCCCCAGCGGTGATTCAAACCAATTGCAAGAAGCACAGAGGGACTGAAATCCCCCAGGACACCTGGGTTTCAACACAAAGAGCCTGGAACAGGCATGGAAACAATGGAAGTGAGAATTTAGTTTGTATACAGAGTTAACCATGGTTAATAAAGAAGAGAAAGTGAAGGTGAAGCTGTTTTACTATCTAGTGGGGGGGGGAAGGCCATGAAGTAAGTGTCACACTAGAACAGTTAATAGATGCATTTGATGCATGTTGTGACCCCAGGAAAAATGAGACTGTAGAGAGAAATCCATTTTTCACCTGAAACCAAGAGGAAGAGGAAGGAATAGAGGCCTATATCACAGCACTGAAAACTCTGGCATCCTCACGTAACTTTGGAGACATAAAAGAGTCCCCTAATCAGGGATAGGATTGTGTGTGGGGCACGGGACTCTGCCCTGAGGGTGAGACTACTGAGAAAGGTAGATCAAACCCTGGAAAAATGTCACTGAATTGCAAGGGCAGCAGAATTGTCCAAACAAAGGATCAAAACAAGAGCAACAGCCACATGTACAGAGCAGATTCACAGGCTCAACCTAAAGGACTCCAGAAACAGGCCAACTGCAAACGCTGACAATATGAATCACTGAATCCAGTGATTGAGGATGTAGTACCTGACCTGTCTAGGGCAAAAGTGTGTTCACAGTTTGTGATGTCATGTGGGAAGCGACATGAAAGGCAGAAGGACACATGCCCAGCCTATGGAAAAGAGTGCAAAAAATGTAGAAAAAAGAATCATTTCAAGGGTCAGTGTCATAGCCACCCAAATAGAAAAAAAAAGCAGTCCACACAGTGATGAGGGACCAGGAGACTACAGATGAGGAGAAAGCTTTCAGTGTAAGTTTGACAGATTCACGGACTCACAGGATACACACATTACAGAAAAAAGCAGGCAATAATTCAGCCATATTTGCAACAACGATGCTAGAGCAAAGACCTATATGATTCCAGGTGGATTGTGGAGCCACTCGCCATGTCCTTCCTGTAAATCTATTGAGTAGCAGCATCAGAATGGAAAAATGTCACCAAGTGCTGTTAATGTATAGCAAAACAAATGTGAGGCTATTGGGAAAGTGCCGGCTGACTATAATAAATCCACGCAACAAGAAACAGTACTGCCTAGACTTTACAGTGATCGACAGGGTAGACATCCATCCACTGCTGGGCAGCCAGGCAGCACAGGCCATGGATTTAATTACAGTGCAACACCGCAACATCCTCCAGGTCACAGAAAAGCAAGAACGGGCATTAGGTTCACTACCTAACCTTCTGTTAAGATATGACGACATATGCCAGGGCACTGGACTCTTTGAAGGCAAACTGAAGTTAGAAATATATCCACCGGTGCAACCAGTACGACTACCAAAACACAGAGTGCTGCTAGCCCTGCAGGAGCCACTGGAGAAAGGATTGACAAACCTGCAGAAAAAAGGCATCATCACACCAGCTGAAAAAAGCACTGACTGGATCAGCAACCTAGCACTAGTAAGGAAGCTGCCAGGCAAACTGAGACTCTGCATTGATCCAAAACCACTTAACAGGGCACTCAAAAGAAGCCAATACCCACTGCCAGTGATTGAGGATGTAGTACCTGACCTGTCTAGGGCAAAAGTGTGTTCACAGTTTGTGATGTCAAGAATGGATTTTGGCATGTGGAGCTAGACGAATCTTCCAGCCACCAGACAACCTTTAGTACACCCTTTGGCAGGTATCGCTTGTTAAGGATGCCCATGGGGATCAGTCCAGCTCCAGAAGTTTTCCAGCAGAAGTTGAACCAGGAGCTAGAAGGTCTTCTGGGTATCAAGGTTGTGGCTGATGCTATTCTTGTCGTAGGAGAAAGGGATGATGAGGAAAAGGCAATCGGTGACCATGAGACCAAACTGCAACAACTCCTGAACAGATGCCGGGAGAGGAACATTAAACTGAATGCCAACAAAATATAGCTGAGAAGAACAGATGTACCCTACATTGGACATCTGCTGACTTCAGAAGGACTACGGCCAGACCCGGAGAAGGTGAGAGTCATTGTGGAGATGCCCAGGCCACAGGATGTCAAAGGAGTCCAGAGCCTTATTGAGATGGTTAACTATTTGTCCAAATCTTGTGCACACTTGTCTAACACTTGTGAGCTCCTCAGGTTGCTAACAATGATGCAGCCTGGGAATGGGCATAGACCCAAGAGGAGGTATTCAAAAGAATTAAAAAGCTCATCAGCGAGGCCCCAACACTGAAGTACTACAACACAACAACTAGTACTACAGTGTGGTGGGTCAGAAGGAGGTCTGGGAGCAGTACCGATGCAAAACCAGCAGCAGCCATAGCTTTTGCTGGTAGAGCAATGACTGAAACCGAAAGGAGATACGCACAGAGAGAAAAGGAGTTACTAGCGGTATTGTTTGGACTGGAACGGTTCCATCAGTTCACCTTTGGACAAAGAGTAGATGTGCAACCAGATCACAAACCATTAGAGATCATAATGAAAAAACCCTTGCTGAATGCTCCTAAGAGACTTCAACGCATGCTGCTGAGACTCCGGGCCTATGATATGAGTATAAAATACTACGCAGGGAAGTCCCTGCAAGTGGCAGACACAGTAAATAGAGCATACCTTCCAGAGTGCAGCACAGATGGATCTGCAGAACAGGAGATAGAGTCCATTAATATGGTACAAGACTTACCCATCTCCAAAAGCAGTCTCAAAGCAATGCAGCAGAGTACAGCACAGGATGGTGTGCTACAAGCAGTTAAACGAACCATCCTAGAGGATGGGCCGCAGCACAAGGCACAAATACCACCAGAAGTTGCCGCATCCTACCAATGGAGGGATGAACTATGTATACAGGGATGAATTCTGTTCCAGGGAAACAGGGTGGTGATCCCAGTACCTCTGCGGGGAGACATCATAAACCGACTCCATGCTTCACACGTGGGAATAGACTCGTGCCTGAGGAGAGCCCAGGAGTGCATATACTGGCCAGGCACTGCCCACTTGAGAACATACATGGAGCAGTGTGTGCTGTGCAAGAAATACAGGGAAAAACAGGAAAAAGAGACATTGCACCCTCATGGCATCCCCTCTCGGCCCTGGGAGAAGGTAGGGACTGACTTGTTCAATGGCAATGACAGAAACTATATGGTCACCGTAGACTACTATTCCAGTTTTTGGGAGGTGTATTACTTTGAAGACACTCAGGCAGGAATGGTGATCAGGAAGTTGAAGGCTCATTTTGCACGGCATAGGATGCCTGACGCTCTGTTCTCAGAGAATGGCCCACAATACACCTCAAGTGAATTCAAACAGTGCTGCACTAGACGGGGAGTCCAGCACAAAACATCATCCCCTGGGTACCCACAAAGCAAGGGGAAGGCTGAATCTGTGGTAAAGACAGCCAAGAGACTCTTGTTGAAGGCAAATAAGACTGCAGGGGATCCTTACTTGGCTCTGTTGGACCATCAATAGAGCCAGGGGGTTGGACCTGATGATCTGGGGGTCGGACCTGATGATATGTTTAGGTCCCTTTGGACCCTAAGTACTATGATACTATGATCACAACACACCCTCCCAAGGGATGGACAGTAGCCCAGCCCACAGATTAATGGGCCAGAGAACTAAGACATTACTCCCCATGAGAGACTGTTTGCTACAACCCCAGGGGAGAAGGCATGACAATACATGAAAGCAGCTAAA
>NW_017728994.1:53664545-53668942 GCF_001723915.1 Gavialis gangeticus | reverse complement strand
AAGTACTATGATACTATAATCACAACACACCCTCCCAAGGGATGGACAGTAGCCCAGCCCAAAGATTAATGGACCAGAGAACTAAGACATTACTCCCCATGAGAGACTGTTTGCTACAACCCCAGGGGAGAAGGCATGACAATACATGAAAGCAGCTAAAAAAGCAACAGTCTCAGTCTCCAGTCAACTTTTGCCCAGGACGCAAAACCTGCTAGTTATGCCTCTGTTGGATAGAAATCTAGATCTCCATTTGTCCAAAATGTCAGTGTTGAACATGGGGTTTTGATTCAGGCCTATCTTTGTGCTTTATTGCACAGAGAGAAATATTGGAGCTCATTATGTCACCTTCTGTCATCAACTTTGTGGAGAAAGCTAGGCTTTTCTGGTAATAAAGGTATTAACTCTGCCCTTGAACAGGTGTGAATTGAACACCCATTAACTTTGCTGTGAAGTCTGCAGGTGGATCTAGTACCTGTTTAGGGTTTGCATGTATATGTAAACCCCGCCGGAGTCCGTTCTTTGCCAAACATATCAATTTTGAATGGTTTCTGCCTCTTAAATCCCCTCCGTGATTGTTAAACAAATTGATGGATATTTGTCCCTCCCCTAGGTGAAGAAAAAGAAAGCTTTTTATCCAATTCATTGTTCTGCCACTTCCCATGGCACCATGAGGAAATCAAGCCGAGTGCTTAAATCTGAACACCTACACCTCGTTAGGAAGTTATTAGACCGTGAGAGGGGAGAGGACGGACTCCTTCAGGGCACTGAGGCAATGTGGGATGCACCTGAGAGGACTTTCTCCTCTTTCTTTTCCCTTCCTCCGTCCTGTGGACTAGTGTAGCCCATTGTTCAAGTAAGAGCAGCCTAGGTATGAGAGCCATTCTGCATGGGCACAGTCCAACTGCTTTAGCTAAAACCGTAATCCTTTGAAAAATGCCTTCTTGTCAAAGCAACCGGTCTTGAGAAAATATGTTTGTTCCAATAAAAGTGTTTTCAGGAAGTGCCCCAGGTCCATTTTGGCATTTCAGGAGGGTGGCCAGAATAGCTAGTGTCCTGACCACTCGGATCAAGAACAGCAGGGTCCACATCTCAGTCTCCCTTACCTCTAGCTTTTGTATTATACAGCTAGTTTTTCTCTAGCCCAGTGAATATTGATTTTTTTTCTTTTAATCAAGTGGAACAGCTCCATCAGGGGAGACTGAGGGAGAGTGACCGGCAGCAAGGCGCTCATCTGGGATCCAACAGACATGGTTTCAAGTCCTTCCCCCACTTGTTTTGGAGCATGGGCTTGGATGCATGTTTCTCATGACCCAAGTGAGATTGCCAACTGATATCTACTCTGGAAGGGACAAGGACTGTTTGTTTTTCTCTGTATGTGCAGCTTACAAAATGTGTCAGGTTGCTGCGAGTTCTTCATATGTGTCTGCATTTCAACGTGGATTCAATTTTGAGTGTGGCATCCCTTGTCTTCCCTGTTGCTCTGTTCTCTCCATGCATGACTGGTATTCAAATATCCAGTGATACGGGAATAACTATGGAGATTTGTTTACTGCATTGCTGTACCATTAGAATGAGTCTAAGACTGATTTTGGTCCCAGAAAACCAGCTTATTTGAATAGAAGTCATTTAACATAAAAATCATGTGGCAAGGGCCTCTGGTCACTTCTCGGAGGGGATTAGGTTGGAAAAGAGAAGGATCACTCCTGGTGACCATTTTTCATGAGCTCAAATGGAGAAGAGCTGCTTCAGGAGCTTGATGAAGCAAGGGCAACATCTTAAACCCATAATCTCACCTAGGGAAATGGGGAACTAGGATGCGGGACTCGCACGCTCTGCATGTTAGTTTTCTAAATGATGTGCACTCTACAGAGCTTTGTCTTCTAAGAGCAAGGGTGTGTTAAATTCCTGTGCAAAGTGTGTGTGTTACACTATCCAATGGAGCTGAGTTGTAGTCCAGAGCATGCATGCGACTGAAGTGATTGGAGAGAGATGGGTATGCTACAGACCAGTCTCTGAGTGGTCAATACTGCATCCAGGGTTGTGTAGTTGGACAAGAAGTCTGGCATCTCATTAGGGAAAGTCCTCATTAGGGAGTTCTGTTTAGAGTCTACATTGTTAAAGAGGCATGCACATTGGGTTGGGATCCAATACCGAAGTCCAAATGTGAAGCTTGACGAGATCTAGAGGTTTCCAACTTCTAAATTGCTTCCTCCTTCAATTTCTCTAATCTCCAAGGGATAACATCTAAGGATGAGTAATGAAGGAGTAATGTGTCTTTGTAATGGCAAAGACTGGCCTAAGAAGAAACAATGGTGCAGCAAAGAGTCTTAAAATAGCCAGAACACCAATCCGTGTAGCCACCCCAGTATGTAAGTGTACATCAGGATCTGGGGGAATGCCAGTTCACCAGAGCGCCCAACGGGATGACAAGGTCAAACAGTCACAAACTCCTCCAAGACTGTTTCAGGCCAGACATAAGGAAGAAATTCTTTACTGTCTGAGCCCCCAAGGCCTGGAACAGACTGCTGCTGGACCTCACCTACTCTGGACTCCTTTAAGAGTCAATTGGATGTTTATCTTGCTGGGATCCTGTGACCCCAGCTGACTTCCTGCCCCTGGGGCGGGGGGCTGGACTCGATGATCTTCCGAGGTCCCTTCCAGGCCTAATGTCTATGAATCTATGAAAAGCCATTGTGAGAACTGGTGCACTGGGAAAAAAGAAGCTACTTAGGGTGGTAAAGAAGAGCTCCTTAATTTATTATTATTATTATTATGAGGAGGAGGAGGAGGAGGAGGAGGATGACTACTGTTGTTGTTCTTATTGTTGTTGCTTCTATCATCAGAGAATTGTAGCAGCAGCAGTCAGCCATCAATGGTACTTCCGGCTCTTTTCCTGGCGCGCTATGATTTGAACATCAAAGCAGATTTGTCTTCAGCCTTGTTACTGCCTTCTCCCCGCATACAGTATTTACCAACTTCCTCCTATTTTGCAGATGTGGCCCAGTCACTTTCCGATTCACTCATCATGCACTTACATACCCCCTCTTCTAAGGCAATGATTGATTATGCAAGTGCCTAGATATTTTAGTCCAGGGGTATTTGTGCTGGTTTCTGGGTAGACATGGAATGAAAACTCTCTTTCCCCTTTCCCTAGCCAGGGATCCCCTAGGTGCACTGAAGTTTAAGCTCTTCCCTATGTACCCAGGGCCTACAAAAGAAAAATTCCACTGCAAACTAGGTAAGAACGGCTCCTGCTGTTCGTCCAGAGAGAAGGAAATAATCAAATGACAGTATCTATGCTTCAGGAAAAATCCCCTGCCATTATCTGCAAAGTGGAAGCCGAGCTGCGAGACGGTGTTTTCTAAGCAAACAAGCGAAATGTTCCTAGCCATGATTCAGTGCTTGGCTGATCACAACACAGCTGCTTGCAGCCTGTCATTTTGCTTTACAGCATGGAGAGCTGCGCAGGAATACCCTGGAACACATTGCTAGTTTTAGTGGCTGTTTTCAGTATCCAGCTACAATTGGGGGTGGGGGTGGGGAGGACTTTAGTGGGAAACAAAACGAAGAAAATGTTGAATTTTTTTCATTGGAGAGGGTGATCTAAAGTTATTTCCTAAACAACTCCAACCTCCAACCCTTAGGGATTCATCCTTAGTTTTCAGGACCATAATTTCACTTTAGGTAGGAGGCATCAGCATCTGGTGCTTATGTTCATCCCGTATTTATAAAACGGGGCCACCAAGCAACAAGTGCACCGCATGAACGCCTTGCCTCTGGTCTTCTGGCTTAGATCCTTCCCAGTTAGAAACGCTGAGATAAACGTAAGCATTAGTTAGCATTGTAGGTTCATGTGCTTCCTTTCAGGGGTGCAAATACCCAACTTTACAAAAAAGGGTAAGGGTAAAAAAAAGATGACTTTGATGGATGTTAATGTATTTGGTTTCTGGCTGCAATGCAAATGCAGGAGGACTGTCTACTTATTGCTAATGTTTTCCTGTCTTCCCTCTCCTTGCTTTACCTTTTTTTCTATCCAGGAAAACACTTTCAATCTGTTCGGAGATCAAAGACCTTCTGCATTTGTGAAGTAATGATGACTGATGGGTCACCTGCTGCCTAATGCTAACCGTGCTTATTTGGTCTGTGCATCAGTACATGCAGACATGCATCCCATAGCATGCTCTCCTGGTGCCACAGGGGCGGTGAGGCCATTCAACTTCAAAATGAAGTATTTGATTTTATGAATTCACTGGCAACACCTAAACTCCCAGCTGCAAGTGTTTTCTGTGTCAGACAGGGCTTAGAAGGAAGATTTGATATACTTGAACGAAAATTGGATTCAATGTCTATTTAAAATGAGATTGAAGAAAAACATCTTTGAGGCGGTCCAGGATAAT
>NW_017728994.1:53652415-53659545 GCF_001723915.1 Gavialis gangeticus | reverse complement strand
GTCACTATTATGATTTATTACTTCTTATATTGCTTTAGCTTCTAGAGGCCTCAACCAAAACTGGGTATGAAAATGAGTGAAGGAGATGGTATGCCTCAAAAAACTTGTATCCTACTATAGACAAGAGAAGTAAAAGGTGGGAATGGAACCAGTGTCACTGTCTTGCAGACAAAAGACAGAAATATGAAAAATATAAACACGGTGACTGACAGCTGAA
This sequence comes from Gavialis gangeticus, assembly GCF_001723915.1. Lineage (NCBI taxonomy): Eukaryota > Metazoa > Chordata > Crocodylia > Gavialidae > Gavialis > Gavialis gangeticus. The sequence continues at coordinate 53,659,328 of NW_017728994.1, read as the reverse complement.
TTCTGCAGGGGAAAAAAGAGAGACTTTAAAATCACACTAACATCTCCAATAGTCAAATTTTAAGCTTCCCTAAGATGAACTTATGGATTCTGTGCTCCTGCCATGAATTTTACCGTGTCAGTGTTCAATCTTCATCTCCTTTTCCCATTTGGATGTGAAAAGCTTTTAGCAGCTCTGATACAGGCCTCTGGTGCATTCCAGTCCTAATGACCCAAACTCCTGCAATTTGCTGGCCATGGCACTCGTATCAAATTTAAAAAGCTGTTTTCCCCACCCTTTTGTTGTCTGAGCACTTCCCATGCCTGGGGTTTACTCTGGGGGCAAAAAGGGAGAAGAAGACTTAGGTTCTGCATCCTGTTCTCTCCTTTCCTAAGTGACACTAGACAAATCTCTTCCCAGGTCTTTAATTAGGGTTGTATTATTCACTTATCTCAAAAGGATCCTATTATATGTTCGGGCACTAGAACATTTCAGGAATTTTTCCTTGTGAGTGAGAATGAAATTTCTGAAAAATCAGATTTATTTTCAATGGAAAACTTTGATCCCCACCCCCCGCCACAATGTTTTTTGGTTTTCAGTCAAGGAAGTCTAAAACAAATCTTACATTTCAGGCCAATTTGTTGTTAATCTGTATCCAGCTGTGACACCACAAATTTTCACTGGACGGTTTCATGTCCCCGTCAGACTCCAGGGGCCAGCCAAGTTACACCAAGGGCTCTCTTCTGGTTGAGTGGCTGCAAAGCACCATGGGAAGCCTATGTTCTGACATTTCTGCATTGAGATGTGTCTGAATGTTGAGTTTAATAAACTTAATTAGATTTTTTTTTTTCCTTTTTGTCCAATGCAGAGTGAAAATATATTATGGAATATCAGAATTTGGACAAAAACTCTGATGGTGATAAGTCCTGTCGGACGCTGTGGTGATAAAGTTGATGCTAGTGATGTCTAGCTCTTGCCTAGCATTTTATACCAGCTGATCTCAAAACATTTATAGTCAAAGTTTAACAGATGAAGAAACTCAGGCATAGAGACTGGCCAAAGTCACACCACTGGGTCTCGTGACCCCCAGTCCAGCACGCTATTCCCTAGGCCGCACAGGCTGTCTTGTCTATTATCTCAATAAAAATCTCTGAAGTGCCCATTGCTGTGCAATAACCTGTTGTCTTAAAGTTCACAGCTTTCAAACTCCCCTATCAGTAATTTCTCTATCTATAGTATCTGATTTCTAGATGGACGGCATTCACATAGGCACAGGCACTAGCAAAGACAAATCTTTAGCTAGGTGTTTTTCTTTCATGGTGTATAGCCCTAAGGTGGGCACAACATACAGATTTTAGTTTTATGAGTCTACAGTCTCCCTCCATAAATGTGCAAACAATTTCTAGAGGGCAGGTTTGAACCTTGAACTCATTGATATAGTTTATGAAAGATACTCCTATGGTAACGGTAAACCACTTTGATTGACCAGCTCATTAAACCCATTTTAATTGTTGATTACTTTTTTTGCTACTGGAAAAACACAACCTCTTTCATATAGGCACCCATTCATTTTAAATATTCATAAGAGAATTGGGATACACTGTGAGCTGTGCTTTATTTCCTGGTACTGTAAGCATCAATTTACAGTGTGTTGGATATTAACCATCTGTCTACCTTCACCTTCATGTATATTCAAGGCAGCCAAAGATGGATTGTAAATGTCCTTTGTCTCAGATATGATTCTTGATTGCTCTGGTTTATACTGCAAATTACCTTTTTATGACTTTCTCTACTTACAAAAAGCCACAGTCTCCTGTTCCAATGTACAGAACCTTATAAAACACAACTCTTTTATAGGCTTTTCCCTTATGACTTAACATCTCTATTACCAGTGCAGTAATATGCACGTTATCTATTAGTTACTATATTCTGGCTGCAGATAAAAGTTTTTCTTTTCCCAAGAGATGATCTGGTCAATTCTTAGTGCTTTGTAAGGGAGAGCTATACATTCATGGAAATGTAGCTTAATTCCTCCAGGACCTATGTTTGATTTACTTCTGGAAGAAACCTGCTTTAGGTTGAGGAATTAAAGTCTTTGAGCAGCACCCCTGAGCAAGCATGGGACATTGCAGGCACTTTGTATGCATAAAGTTAAATAGAAATAGTAACAAGGTCATTGACTAATGCAGATTGAGGGACCATAGAATGCAATCATCTTAACTGAGCAAACGCTGCACCAAAAATCCCCACTTATTAAATTTATATGAGCTTGGACATATATTGGGTTTAGCAACCCGCTTCTGCTTTTTGCAGAACTGACTTGGGGGATCTATACACATCTGACTTCAAACTATGAAAGCTAAAGCCCCTCATCTTTTTGCAGCTGCACAAATGTTTCACTTCAAAGTCCGTGAGTACTTCCCTCTTCAATGAGGCTGGAAGTATGAAAAGGACATCCCAGCCCGCAAAACCTGTTGCTGTCTCATGGATCATTCTTCAATGTGTTCTTTTCCCTCTAGCTGCAATTTTGTCACTGTTTTATATTTTCTTTCATTTTTTCCACAGTTAGCTGCTGACATTTGTTCAAAAAAACCCTCCTGCTGCTTGCAGCATTGACAATTGAATCACCTTAAAATATAGAAACAGAAAAGACCCTAAAGGTTGTCTAATTCCATCTGCCTAGTCAGAGGACACATGTCCCCAATGCCACATTTAGCTATTGCCTATTCCAGTGTGTCAGGTCATGATAATTTCTCTACTTCTCTTGGGAGATTATTCCACCATCTCTCACTGTCCCCAGGGGTTTTTCCTTATACCCTCCCCAGTTTTTTTTTTCATTTCTTGACTTGAATTTATAGCTGCCTGTCTTTTACACCTGCCAACAGTCTCTAACACAAGAGGAATAGATTTTCTATCTGCATAAGTTCCAATACAAGCTATCAAAAGTGCATGCCTTTCCATTTTAAAGTTATCCTGAAACAAACCCCAGTAGGAGGAGAAAAGGGTTCCAAATTTCCAATATTGTTTCCGATCCTCTTCATGGTGATAAACTTGGTGATGATGATTCCCCTCCTGTATATTCTTAATCACCACTTACCAGGTGACCTGGTCAGGAGCGGACTGGCCAAGTTCTCCGATGACACCAAACTTTGGGGCAAAGCATCCACTCCAGAAGACAGGCGGATGATCCAGGCTGACCTGGACAGGCTCAGCAAATGGGCGGATGAGAACCTGATGGTGTTTAACACCGAAAAATGCAAGGTTCTCCACCTTGGGAGGAAAAATCTGCGGCATCCTTATAGGCTCAGCAGTGCTACACTGGCTAGTGCTATGGAAGAAAGAGACTTGGGGTCATCATTGACCACAAGATGAACATGAGCCTGCAATGCGATGCTGCGGCTAGTAAAGCAACCAAAACGCTGGGTTGCATCCATAGATGCTTCTAAAGCAAATCCCGGGACATCATTCTCCCCTTGTACTTGGCCTTGGTGAGGCCAGAGCTGGAGTACTGCATCCAGTTTTGGGCTCCACAATTCAAAAAGGATGTGGAGAAGCTTAAGAGAGTCCAGAGAAGAGCCACGTGCATGATCAGAGGTCAGGAAAGCAGACATTACGATGACAGGCTGAGAGCCATGGGGCTCTTTAGCCTGCAAAAGCTCAGGCTCAGGGTTGACCTAATGGCCACCTATAAGTTTATCGGGGTGACCACCAGGATCTGGGGGAACGTTTGTTCACCAGAGCACCCCAAGGGATGACGAGGTCGAACGGTCATAAACTACTGCAAGACTGTTTCAGGCTGGACATAAGGAAGAATTTCTTTACTGTCTGAGCCCCAAGGTCTGGAACAGCCTGCCGTTGGAAGTGGTTCAAGCACCTACATTGAACACCTTCAAAAGCAAATTGGATGTTTATCTTGCTGGGTTCCTATGACTCCAGCTGACTTCCTGCCCTTTGGGTGGGGGGCTGGACTCGATGATCTTCTGAGGCCCTAATGTCTATGAAATCTATGAAATCTTTGTGCCCCCTGAACGTTAAGTCCAGCCCCTCCAATTCTCAGATTTTTGGGCCATCAACCCTATCAGGATGAAATCTCACGATTCTCTGATTCTCAGACCAGCTTTGCGTGGTTGTCCCCTGTCTATCAACCAGAATTATTTATGCAGGTCCAATTTAATACTCTACCCCTGCAAAAATATCCTTTTTTGGGAACAGTGACCAAAAAAAACCTCCCTATTTCTAAGTATTATTTATTTGGCAGAAAAACAATTCTGAGAAAATATTTCTTTAGGCACATATCGGTCTTCATAGAATCATAGAATCATAGAAGTCGGGTCAGAGGGACCTTGTAGATCTTCAAGTCCGACCCCCCGCCTGGGCAGGAGAAAAGACTGGACTCAAATGAGTCCAGCCAGGTAGTCATCAAGCCTCTTCTTAAAGCCCCCCAGGGTAGGAGCCAGCACCACTTCCCTAGGAAGTTGGTTCCAGCTCCTAGCCACCCTAACTGTGAAGTAGTTCTTGCGGATGTCTAATCTAAACCTACTCTCTAATAATGTGTGTCCATTGTTCCTTGTCATGCCAGGGGGCACTAGGGGAAACAGTGTCTCCCCTAAACCCTTCTGGTCCCCCCTAGTGAGGTCTTACCAGGTATCCGCACAGAAGGCATTTATAAACGTGCTCCAGGAGTGGGGGGGGAGAGCACTTTAAATAGCAAGCCGCACTAATTAAAAGTGCCCAAGCGTCACATGTATCAGTGTCCCCACGCTGAAAAACAGCAGCGGGGTACTTTGAACTAAAGTTCATCAAACCAGCTTTAGTTCGAAGTGCTCCACCGCCATTTTTGAGCACAGGGACGTTGATGCATGTGATGCTGGAGGCTGCTGGAGCATGTTAATTTTCACGCTCCAGCATACTCGATTCATTGAGTCTGCTCCACCCCACGGGATTTACTACAGGTTGGAGCAGCCTCGCTGCATGTCTATAGAGCCCAGAGTTTCCAAGGTCCTATAGATCCAGGAGACATCTACAGGCCCACTGATATTATCTGTATACTTAACATTTCTTTCTTATATTTCAATGAGAGGCCCTTTATAAAAGCTGTTCAGTCTTTGAGCTCTCCAATTTCCAAAACTAATGTCCCTCTTCTTGGAGACAGGATATAAATTCTTGAAACTGATAACCATTGTCTTTTGAGAGTGAATTAGGCTGTCTTTATCTAGAGCCATTGTTTTCTCCTGTCTCTTTCCCATAACCTAATATCAAGCTACATCAATGCATTCAAAAAAGTCCTATAACCTAGTCACTGATGAGTCTCTATTCACAGCTACTTTTGCAATTGTCAACCAGACAGTTCTTAATCCCTTTAATGAGTGCTTTCTTAATATTGTGCAGTGCTCATATTCTTGAGTCCTATGGTTATTTAGTATCAAACACCTCACAAAGTCTAAATATATTACACCTACATCATTATATTTATTGATCAAACCTACAATTTCACCAAAAATAAAATCCGGTTTGGTTTGATGGGATTGTTGTCTGTAAACCAGGTTGATTAGAATTTATGATAAACCCATTCTTTATGAATTGCTTTCCCTGAAAGCTGTGATTTGCAAATCGGTCTATAATTACATAAGTCACTATATGTGCCCTTTACTGGCTCAAGGGGGTCATTGTTTCCAGTTTTTAGCATTCCCTTGCATGTAACTAATGCAGTTATGGCCATATTTCACCACACAGGGGAGTAGAAAAAGGCAGAATGACTTGTCCAAGTGTATATAAAACATCTCTGGCAGGTAAAGAAGTCTTGTGAGTCTCTGTTCAGTGTCCTCTTCATTACCGTGTTGCTTCTTAATACATTTATTGTAATATGAACATGAATTTGGAAAATACTATTTTAAAAAAAAATCATCAACTGGAAGTGAGAAAAATGTAGGACCGCTTCAAATGAACCATTGCAAGGGTATGACATGCTACATAAAGGATACAGCTCCCTTTCTTGCTTACTGTGGATTTCTGGGGTCACTTTTCATTTCAGAGAGAAGCAAGATTAGGGGATGAGATAATATCTGTTATTGGACCACTTCTATAGTAAAGGAGACAAGTCTTCAGGATTCAAGTGCCCTTCCTTCCTCAGGTCTGGGAAAGGAGCAGTCACGGTCCAAGCAGAGTGTAAGTGAGCACAATCGCTTCAGTTTAACCCAGCGATGTTCATGAACGTGATCCCTTGAAAGAAAAGTGGGTAGCTATTAGGCCTGTGATGTAGCTGTTAGGCTTATTGTCTGATTGGATGAAACTTGCAGGGGTGGTAGCCTCTGCTGAGAGCATAAAGCCTGCCAAGTTTCAAGAAGGTCGATGCAGGGGATCGGGGGGGAACTGCACCCCAAACCCCTGTTCCCCCTGAACCCCTGCACTGATCTTGGAACTTGGCATGCTTCATGCTCTCAGCAGAGGCTACCACCCCTGCATGTTTCATCCAAATCGGACAAAAAACAACAAAGTTATAGATATTTCATTGATTCCCTATTATACCCTTATAGCTGGATCTCTGAGGCTGCTCCAAAGCTTTTCCAAAATACTTAAGAAGCTCTGAACCGCTCCGGAAAGCCTAACGAAGCCAGCGCTTCGATCTGGACATGCTGCTTCAGTGTCCAAAGCATCTGAATCATCTCGGGATCCGAAGCAGGGTCCAAATCCTCGCGCAGCCCTAGTAGCTGTTGCCTGTGAAGCAAAAGAAATTAGCAGGGAGAGAGTTCAGTTGTGCAATCTGTTAAGTGTTTTGTAGCGATGGATTTTTCTTCCCAGCCTCGTTTTCTGAAAGCATTGTTTAGGTTTCCTTTGAGAATAACGACTGTGAGGTCAGAGGTACAGTAATGACGGGTATGAAAAGCATTCTCACACAGATGACAGACTGTTTCTGGTCTTCCAGTTTCGTTGCGGG
>NW_017728994.1:53646740-53647415 GCF_001723915.1 Gavialis gangeticus | reverse complement strand
CGACTGTGAGGTCAGAGGTACAGTAATGACGGGTATGAAAAGCATTCTCGCACAGATGACAGACTGTTTCTGGTCTTCCGGTTTCGTTGCGGGAGTTTGTGCTCGTGCAGGACGGTGGTTGAGGTCTGGGGTGCTATGTAGTGCGTTGCCTGAGGTACATCACATACTGCGACTATCGTGTGTAGGTTCCATACAATCATAGAAAAGCAGGACTGAAAGGGACCTCGGGACATCGTGTAGCCCAGCCCTTTGCTCCAAACAATCCCATTGACTCGTGCGTCTAATCTATTCCTAGAACTGGACAAACAACCCTGCCACAACAGCTACAAGACATATTGCCTAAAAACACCAGGAACACCCTAACCTGCCACAGGTAAAGCAGGGAAATGAGAGTACTGTCCATCTCCAGCCTCTGCAAGCATCGCTAAAAGACATTTGAGAGACTCCAGGATCCATGGATTCTGATTATTATTCTGATTCCATGTTTTGTATTGCAAGATCTGGGTACATATGGTGTGTGTGGCTGAGTAGAAAGTTTGGTGAGTTTAAGCGTGTGTGTTAAGGAGCAGGAACCAGTTGAGAAAACATCAAAATGTGATCTGAGAGCGTAGGTCTTAGTTTTTTAATGGATTTCTTATCAGTTATAGTGGCGGGTGGTACGTGGCAAACAGGGGC
>NW_017728994.1:53639916-53641740 GCF_001723915.1 Gavialis gangeticus | reverse complement strand
TATTCTACAAGTTTAGATAACATATTTGAGATAAAACTGCATTACGCCCTAACATATGTGAATATAGCAGGCCCCTAGGATGGGGGAGGGGTAATCATTTTGAATGCTTTAGCAAGGTATATGGTCTAGGTGGGTTTTCTTTCTGTATTACAGTAGGCTTGTGCAGGGGATTTGGGTGCCTTGTTCAAAGTTACAGTCTAGTTCCTTGATGGAGCGTCCTTGATAGGGAAACACAGCTTTAGACCAGTTGAGATGGATGCTTTGGGATCTGACAGCCTGGCTATAAATCACAGCTCATTATCGTTACTAGGCCATAGTGATCCATGACTTCTGTTTTTAACAAGGCAGACGAGGTTCTTTGGGTTCTTTTTTAACAAGGACATTTGCAGGCAGCTGTTCTTGATGCTGATCACGGCATCTAGAAAGCAGATACGGGTGTACAATATTCCATAAAGAAGTTGATTGATAGTGATAATTCCTGAAGCTGCAGTTAACTTCCCATGGCGAGTTTTCATGGTGGACTTAAAAAAAAAAAAATCCTGTCATAGCCTGAACTGAAGGCACATAATTTTGTTCCATGATGTTCCTTATGGAAAATGCTTCTGTTTTTACTCTCCGCTGTCTCCACTCATTTAAATGGTGGGAAAGCTTCTTTAATCCCTTTCCTAACCTTCAGCTTGTTGCCTATGAAAATGTCGGTTCGGTTCTGCTGCACAATGCGGGGTACAATTTATTCCTTAATAAAAAAAAACGATGTGTATGACCACGGTTTATTTTTAATAGGGATAAGAAGGCTTCGGATGTCTGCATTGCAGCATTTCACCATGTCAGAAAGTCCTAAAAATTAAAATGATGACACATTTCTCAGTCGCACAAGCATATTTAAGCCTTAGGGCATCAGGAAGCAGAGCACAATACTGGGTACCGCTCTTGACCCCAGCAGTTAGTCAGCACCCAGGGACCAGAGGGCCATTTCACTCATGACAAGACATTAATGATGGAGCCCCATATTTCTTTAATCCTGTTGATTTACAAAGAATGTATCCAGCCTTGTTTCCCTGAATACAGCAGGAATCAAACAGCAGGAGACAGTTTCTTTGTTCGCCGTACCAAGCCCCTTCCTAGTAGCACTTAACCCACCAGACCTTTCAATGGTTTTTCTCAAAGCCATCCTCCCAATGTTTGTTCTAGCTATATTCTTGGCTTTCTGCCACTCCTCTCTGTCTTCATGCAATATTTTTACTTTTTCTCATACCCACACAGATGCATACAATTCCATTAAATCAATATTCAATAAAAAAAAAAGCCCTCCACCCACATAATTCATATTCAGGCTCGTGTGCAGGAGGGAGCACCTCCCTATACTTTGGGTTCCTAAGTATTACCAGATTGCAAGTCATATAACACCCCCCACTCCCCTGAAATGTAGGCAGGGTGAAGATTTCATTACCTGAAGTGTGTTAAAAATGGTAGCTAGACACAGTCCAAGATTAATGTACAAAACATATTTTCCTCACATCCTAATAAATTCTTTCACTGGAAAATTGTACAGGTTGTCAATGCTAACCTGCTAGCAGAATGACAGATCTAATCTAAGTATGAGGCAGAAAGAAAGCAATTTTCTAAGCATCAGAAACTTTGCAAAAATAACAAGTGTGGCTCTTTAGCTTTGGTCTCATGGATCCCAGCTCTCCTGCTGTTCCCAGCTTCCTCAAATTCTGCTTTTAGATACGAGGCCCTGAGTCCAGCAGCAGCTGCTTGCCATTAACAGACACGTCCTTGCTGCAGTCCAAGAAGAGTGCACTAGAAATTTCTGCACAGCCA
>NW_017728994.1:53634275-53634916 GCF_001723915.1 Gavialis gangeticus | reverse complement strand
AGCAATTTTCTAAGCATCAGAAACTTTGCAAAAATAACAAGTGTGGCTCTTTAGCTTTGGTCTCATGGATCCCAGCTCTCCTGCTGTTCCCAGCTTCCTCAAATTCTGCTTTTAGATACGAGGCCCTGAGTCCAGCAGCAGCTGCTTGCCATTAACAGACACGTCCTTGCTGCAGTCCAAGAAGAGTGCACTAGAAATTTCTGCATAGCCACAGGAAAGACCTCCCGGGTACAAACATCTCTCTTGTAAGCAGATAATCAGGAAAATGAAAAACAATTCATGCATCAGTGGGGGGGGGGGGGGTTCACTAAAGTTACTATTTTGAGGACTCATGGCTCTTTTATTTCATATTCATTATGCTTTTACTGGAATCCATGTCTATCTGTCAAGTGATAAACTCGATAATCAAAATATACTGTTGGATGTCCTGTGTTGCTCTTAACAGATGTATCTTGATGTTTTTTCTGTATTGCTAAACCATGCCCATATCTAAGTATCTTCTAGGAAAAATAGATCTTGATTATAAGGTACTAGGAGGGTTTCCTGGAATATTCTGCTCTTCATCCTTCCCTGCGCGAGAAGGGTGAGATTCAAACAGAGACGTAGGGGTAAGGCCTCTCAGTGCCTAAATCCGTGGCCGG
>NW_017728994.1:53616625-53629275 GCF_001723915.1 Gavialis gangeticus | reverse complement strand
CAGAGACGTAGGGGTAAGGCCTCTCAGTGCCTAAATCCGTGGCTGGAGCATCGGGCTCAGAGAGTAGTAGTCAATGGCTCTATGTCTAGTTGGCTGCCGGTATCAAGTATACTATCAAGTGGCAGCCAGTATCAGGATCAAGTGTAGTGCCCCAGGGTATTTTCTGTCTCCAGATCTTATGTCTTCTTCTCCCTTTCAGTTTTTCTTACCTCTGATAATTAGGTTATCCCCATTATCTTTCCCTTTCTTCTAGCCTCTTCCTCCCTCGTCTTCTCCCTACTTCTGATCATCATTTGTAAATCCAGGAACCCTGTCCTTGATCTCCATTTTTCTTCCACTAGCTTGTCTCTTCCTCCACCTTTTCTCATGGTTGGGCTGTTGCACTAGATATGCTCCTTACCCAGGAGTCTGCCCTCTTGTTCAGCAAGGGTCGGTAAAGCCATGCTGTCTCTTCACCTCTTTCTACCGTGACATTTTCAGACCCCTGTCTGAACAACTGCATCACTCGTTCTCAGATCATCTCGTCCATCGGCCCTATGTGAGTCTGCTAACTGGCATAATTCCCTTCAGGTTCTCACTCCAAGTTCATAGACGGCCCCCGGCTTCTGCATCAAGTCATCTTCATTGTCTACTTCATAATTTGGGCCCTCTCCAGTGCTACCTCCATAGCTGCTGTCCCCATCTTCTCTTCCCAGCCTGTCTTCAAGAGAAAAGCGTCCCAGTATGAATCTTATGCATCTCCCAAGCATCCCGGTATGAATCCTATGCACCCATTGGTCATTACCACCGAAATAATTTAACTTGGGAATTGTTCACTCGCATATTCTTTCTGCCTCGTTTCTTAGCAGTAGATGACAAATATTCACTGGAGCCTTTTAAGTGAGGGGGGGGAAAAATAACTCTCTTCAAAATTTTGAATTGGCGACATTATTTGGGATGAATAGACTAATGATTAATCTGATCAAAATCCTCTGTCACATTAGGCCTATTTTTTGCTTGACAGGTAATTGGTATTCTAGGGCTGTAATTTGGTAATAACACGGTGCTTGTAGTAAAATGAAAGATAATGGTATCTATTTTCCTGTTGATGCCCATGGGATGACCCTTATGTGTCTGACAGAGAAAAAGAGCAGTCAGGAACATTCAAACATGAGACATGTACCCTAAGTAAAACCACCCGAGTAAATTCCCTATATCTTTATATGCGCTGTAGAAATATGACCAACAGTAAATACCTTTGAAGCCTCGTATCTGCTTTTCTATATTTAACTTCCCATCAAGGTTGAAGAAAAATACGTACCACAAGTAGTGACAACGCATAGGAAATTAGTTGCTGGCTTTGTTCAAATGTTGCTATGTAGGCCTGGGCCTGCTTCCTTTGAAAAGTTTTTAGAAAAATAAAAAGGTGAATAAAGTATATTACCAAGGGAAGGAGACTTTATGCCTGAAGCCTAAGATCACAGCCATGGCATTAACATAAGCCAGGGATTGTCAACATGTGCCCCTGGGGTACTTGGAAAGGTGCTGGGGGTACGTGCGGGCAGGCAAGGACACAGCGCTGCCACCCACCACCCACCACCGCAGCCTCTCAGGAGCAGGGCCGGAGGGGCGAGGGCATCGGCTCCCCTCTGTGGGCCGCACAGCTGCCATCTGGCTGGCCGGAGGTTGGGGCAGGGGGGTGGGGGGATCTCACACAAGGCTGCCACCACCCACCACCCTGCGCCGCCCCTGCCACATATGTCTCACATGTGGCGCCGCAGGCTGCTGACAGGTGACACACGATTTGCTGGGTGTGAGGCCCGTCAGCAGCCTGCAGAGCTGCACGTGCAACCGGCCGTGCAACGTGCAACCGCCAACGCCACCCACTGCCCTGAACAAGCCCCCCACCTCCACTTCCAGTCACCGCCAACCCCCACACTCTGTGTCCAGCCACTGCCACCAAAACAGATACACGCCTTTAAAAAGATTGCAAACCCCTGACATAAGCAAATGGAATGATCTCTGCTCCTTTTAATGCTAGAAACATGCAAAACCCCTGGTCAGAGCCCTGACACATGGAGAAGTAAACGTCCCAGGTAAAAGACATGAGCATACACTTCTAAGCTAGGGACCAAAAAATCACAATGCCACTCTACCTATAGTAGCATAACCTCCTATTTGGCGGGCCAGCCTTTTCTCAATGCAATGTAGTGGTTCCCCATCTGACTGTTCCAACCTTTTTTGTCCCATTTTATGCATCAACTGTAAAATCTGTGAGTCAGAGGACCTTCTCTTAGCCAAATGAAATGCTGGGCCAGAACTGGAAGCCTTAGGTGGTGCCATAGGACAAATGCTATATAATAATAAGAATCATCATCAAGGGCCTGTGTACAGCAAGACCTATATTCTGCAGCAAGGCATTTCATATTTGCAACAGCTACACTGATTGAGACATTTAATGAATTAAATATGAAGATGAATAAACACATTCAGCCCATTACTCCATCTGTTAGTAGGCTAGTTAGTAAATTCTTATCTAGGGGGGATGAGAGGCAGCTTGTGAGATAAGATTTGGGTTGATTTTTTTTCTTCCCAGTTACACAGGTGTAAATCAGGAGTGGAATGAACGGTACTAAAATGGCATTAATGTGGTGCACGTGAAAGAAGAATACACCCCAGGACTTGAATATTTCTGCTAAAATGACTAGAAGAGAACTAGTTGCTTTTAGGTTTAAGAAGTTCAGTCTTTTGATATTAATAAAGCAGTTCATAAATGCTTTATTAGCAGTCTTATGGCATAGGTGGTACGATCTAGACACCTAGCTCTCATAGGTTACCTGGAGTATCCTAGCCTCAGTATCCTTTCCCTCTAGGCAGAGGTCCCATTTTTAAGCTGTATCATGGCAGCTGCACAGGAGGCAGGTAGGCAGGAAACCCTGCAGTAGTATTTCATCTACTAAAAGCTGCTTGTGTCAGTAATGTTTGCTTAAAAGCAGAAATATAGCTAAGAGAAAAAAACCCTTATTTCCATACTCTCTCTTTCTACTTCATTTGCCAGAGACACTGCAGTAAAATTACATAATAATACAGTTCAAGTAAGAAACTGCATTTAAACAGATTTAAAAAGCATTCCGTTTTATTCATGATATAATTAAAGCAGATCTTCTCCAGGGAAAGGAATCTTGCAGCTACTGATGTTGAATGGCTATAAGCCAAGCATACACAAGTACGAAATGATAACGTAGTAACCAGAGTTACTGCACAGTAGCATCCCTGAATTGCTTTTTGGTGACGCTGACTACTCATCAGCTTGTTACTACTGCACATTAACTCATCATCACCAGGGATCCTGGTTTTCCCTGAAAAAAACTGCAAATTTTCTAATAAAAATCGCCAAATCGCTTATTAAAATTAAAGGTCACCCACAACCCCCCCACCCTGCTGGTGCCCCTCACTACCCCCAGCTCTGCTCGTGCTCCTCACTCCCCACCACAGCCCTGTTGGTGCCCCTCGCCCCCGACCCACAGCCTCCTGCTCCCCAAACCCTGCCAGAGGGGGGCTTCACCTGCCAGGGCTATGGAGCCAAGGACCTGGGTCCACAGCCCCCTGCCCCCGGTAGGAGGTAGTAGCTGCTGCAATGGAGCGGAAACTGGCTCCCCCACTACTGACTGCTGCAGGCTTGGGCAGGGGAAACTGGCTCCCTGCTGCTGTGCATGCTGCCAGGGGCAGGGCAGGGGGACCCATGCCCCTCCAGACCTGTGTGCAGCCCAGGCATGGGCTGCACACTGTGGGCTTGCTAGGGCCATCCCCGAGGGCCTATGCAGCCCAGCCCGTGTGACCCGGCACTGCAGGGCAGAGCGCAGCTGCGGAGGAAAATTGCTTGCCACAGAGAGCTCTGCGCTGCCCTGGCAACACTTCCCCTGCACGAGTGGGGGGCAGAGGGGGTGGTGACATGGGCTTGCATCACCAGGGCAGTGTAGAGTTTGCAGCTGCAAGCAGCTTTCCTACGTGATCGCGCTCTACCCTGCAGCACCAGCTCGCACCCACTGGGCTGTGAAGGCCTCAGGGGAGGGCAGCAGGGCCTGTGCCTGCCCCACCCCACACACAGATCTGCGGGGCACATGCCTCCACCTCCCCTGGGGGTGCACACAGCGGCAGGGAGCCAGCCCATGCCCCCCACCCCAGATGAGCCACCAGTAGCTCCTTCCAGCTCCCCGCTGGGGCCCCAAGCCCCAGGCACCGCCCGGCTGGGCAGCAGCCCCAGCCTCGTATACATGCACATGGTGCCGCCTGCCTGACCACCCTCCTCTCACTCCCCCCAGCCCCTTTCCAGCCTGCAGAGGGCTCATTGCAAAGCTGCCAAGTCCACGGGGTTTCTCTGCTAACATGAGAAATTTGAATTTTACTCTGGTAAGGTGGGGGGAAATCCCTGTTTTACTCTGTTTTTCTGTGGGAAACGGAAAGCCCAGATCCCCATTCATCACGTTTCAAGCTATGTGACGCTACTGTGCTGTAGTAATGAGCTACTCTACACTCAGCGCCTTGTATAAACGTGGTCACAGAGGAGCTGTTTACCAATGAGAGGCATAAACTATTGTCCCAAATCCAGAGGATGGAGTATTCAAAATCTGGGTTTGAATTGCACACCAGGGTCCACCTTTAGCTATCAGTATTTTACTTCAGCCTAAAAAATGGCAGGATTTATTCAACCTATGCAGTCACACCGTAACGCTTTGCCAAGAAAAAGGGTTGCTTTTAAGCAGTTGTATCACATCAGCAGAATAATGCATAAATACAATACCTCCAGTCCTCATGGGTCATTCAAGGTTTGGTAGCACGCTATTTCAAAAATACTGGTAGAGTTACGGAATGAACCTCTGCCATGCTGGGTTCTACGCTGAATAATAATTCAGATACTACTCTGAATAATGCACCCTGCTTACATTACATTCAAGCCTGACAATGGATTTTTTCATCCCTCTGATGTGTGGCATGGCTGTTTGCTGTTGGGGGCAGTTCTGCAGAAGCAACTCCATTTCAGTCATGCTTTTGTTAACTCCATATAAAGGTCACATAATATTAAGGGTGCATTTATATATTGTTTGGAAAGGGTTAAGAGTGGATGTAATCAGTGTATTACAGACACGAATACCATGCATTATATTTTGAAAAGGGGGATCCAGATGGTATGGTGCATCATCCCATGTAACACAACACACATTTTTCTCCAGGTAAAAAGAAATTAGAAGCTTTACTAATAAGCTAGGGGCCTAGAGCCATATTATTCAGTTTATGATCAAAGAAAAAATAAAGTAACTTTATTGGAATGAATTAAAAATAGTCTGCAGGGCTGCGAAATAGGGGATACGTTACCAGGAACAGTTAATGCAGAAAGGCTAGCTTGATTAGTGGAACATCGAGGCCATTAAACAAGTGAGATGGTCATTAACACCGTTTGGAATGAAGAGTTTAGAAGGACTCGGTTAGATTTTAATAAGCCATGAATTCAATTGATGCTTGCACTACTGCCTGAATAGAAATGCAGTGCCAGGCAGTTGGTTTTAAACTTTGGGTAGAGCAGGAATCAAACTGGGGAGTCCAATTGCACCAGTGCCCCCCTTTCCCTCCCCCCACCCCAGCCTCCTGGCTTTCGGTGTCTGCAGCATGGTGTTATAAATAGCTATACCCAAGTTATTGATAGGTTGGAGTCTATAAAAATTAATCTGCAACTACTGAGTATGGTAAGCAGCTAACAGATTAGGTCTATAAACATATCTTCAATCTTAAGAATGATGATATTATAAAAGAATCCGGGTTCTTTGGGGAGATAATACAACATCTTACAATGATAAGGTGCCTTAAATGCCATAAGACATGCCGAGGGAACCACTGGGAAGTGCACTTCATGGAACATCCCCAGGCCTGTATCATAAAATGTTTCTTCAAAGGTTTTAAAGGGGGTGACCGCTGGACAATAGCACCTTTCCCACAGTGTGAATTGTTACCAAAGCAACTTTCAAAAGGAGAGAAAAAGGAGAAGGAAGTGGAAGGCAAACCTATGCCCACAGAAGGAGATGCCAATGACAAGCTTTGGCACCCTGATGCAAGTTCCAGAAATGTGCATTAAAAGCAATGGCGACCGGTTTCTACTTTGGTAGTTTTTCCTGCATGTCCATTGTGTCTCTCTAGTCACTACACTATGGTGTTGTCCCTGAAATATCTAAGCTAGTGCTCTTCATAGGCTATTTAATCATTATGAATATGGGATTTCTAGAGTTAGGGACTTGCTACACCGTACGTTGCGAGCCACACAGATGTTGATCAGTGTTGGTGCCTGCCTCTCTCTCCTCCACTAAAAGGATAGCCTATTCTACTGCACTTCTTTTGTATTGTCACTTCTCCTGATAACACCTCTTCACTCCTAATTCACCACCTCCCCCATTTCTCCAGGTAGACTGTTTAAGGGGCCTGTTTGTATCCTTCCAGCAGCCTCAGTTTGGAAACACTGGAGCTAGCCATGCATTTGTGAATCTTCTTTGCTATGTATGTGTGCTTCTTATGACTCTTATTATTTACTGGGTTTACAGTGGTGCCTAGAGGCTCCCGTCATGGCTCAAATCTCCTTCTGCTATGTGTGGTACAGGAATGTAGTCAGAGACAGCTTTTGGTCCGTATGCTATTTATATCAACTGTATCTGCTTCTCCCTGAAACCTGAGGAAGGGCAGTTTGTGCCCAGAAGTTTGTTTCCCAGTTATGCAGTTGGTGCAGTAAGGGGTATCACAACAAAGCCCTTGGCATGATCTGGGACACTCCTTGGAAAAGAGATTGAGGTGTTTCCAGCCATACATGGAGATGTCTGTAAAATGTAGGCAGTGACTGAATCAAGGTTTTCAAGATCCCTTTTTTTTGGACTTTGGTTCTCAAATTCCGTATAAGTCCCTTTTGGGATGCCGTCATCCATTTTTTGGATCTGAGTCTCGAACTGATGCAGGTATCAGAGTTACATCCAAGCTGGTGTAAGTCACCATATTTACTGTGCAGCACGTATAGACATGCATGCCCGTACTGCGCAGTAAATATGATGATTTACGCCAGCTTAGGTGTATACTTGATACCTGCATCATGAGAGCCCGTACTGCACAGTAATTTCGGTTACTGCACAGTAAATGCACACGTGTAGACGCGCCCAGTGTTGATCCTTGCTGTGGCCTCTCAACTTGCTGGAAATGAGAGTCTGACCCTTTTGCAAGTGGTGCACAGAAAATACCGATGGTCCAAACTGAACAGTATCCTTAACCCGTCTCTCCTAAATTACAGGATGACTTTATTTAATAGCCTGCTCTGATACACTATATTAGGTCATGTTGCAGAAAGAGAATGGAAATCAGGGTATGCCTGCCATGCACCATGCCAGCTGGCAAGAGACTTGAGTAATTCCCACATAGCAAATTAGATGAGTTTAGAATAAATTTCCCTTTTCAAAGGCAAATCACTAGGAAATAGCTGTTCAGCACCCCACCTGTATCAGAGCCGATTAAAGCAGCAGAGGAAGGAACGTATCTCTGGTTGGAAATTGTGTGTTCAAACAACTGGCAACAGGTTGACACCTCTCACTCACGAACAGCCTGATTACAGCAGTATAAAGAGACTGGTGACAAACACTAGCAGAGGGAGCAACCAGAGCAACAAGCAGCTGGAAGAAAGACATTTGCTTAAGCCCTGAATGCATCAGTAGACATGAAACGCTTGGTATAACTGGCCTGCTCCCAAGAAAGGCCCTTTGTCCCCTATAAAGCTCATGAAGTTCAAATGAACACATCAAGTCACTGGCAACCTAGGAGATGAGTTGTAGATAGGACAGCGAACCCTGACATAAATGCCAGCAACTTCATTAATGCGTCATTTCTGTCCCTCACTTCCCTGCTAGGCTATTTAATGCAGTGCCAGAGCCCTGCTTGCTACAGCTTGGGACTTCTGCATGCAACACGGATGATGAAGTATTGAAGCAGCCGCCCCAGGTGACTCTGTCTCTCAAAGACGGGAGCATGACATTGTCAAATTAACAACAGCGAGCAGCGCATCACCGGAGTAAGATGAAGGTGAATGTATTAGCTTTTGATTTTATCATCTTGTTTTCCCACGTACA
The DNA here is from genome assembly GCF_001723915.1 of Gavialis gangeticus. NCBI lineage: Eukaryota > Metazoa > Chordata > Crocodylia > Gavialidae > Gavialis > Gavialis gangeticus. Next base: position 53,621,149 of record NW_017728994.1, on the reverse strand, counting down.
GGACAGGCATCTTGGGTGCCTCCGGGAAGGCAATTCATAGATCTCGGTCTCCTTCTACCATCTGTACAGAATTCTTTTAATCACCGATATTGCAGATTTCAAGAATCCCCTAAGCTATTAATGAAAGGACAGGCCTTTTAAGCTCATCGTGGTAACTACTTGCACCACTCTTGCAGTTGCTCTTTGAAGATCTCCAAGAACAAGACCTAATGATTTAGGCTGCAAAAATCAAGCCTTTGTGAGAGTGAGGTGCGCGGGTGTGGGTGGAGGTGTGGGTGTTCAGCCATTTTATTAACATCCTGGAATATCAGTTGCTGAATATCACGTCATCTGTGAAGGGTGGATAGGAAGCCATGGATTCTCCATTATGCCAAGTCAAGACACATCAAGAGTGGGTACCTTTCTGAAAGTTATTAATCTCCATAAAGGAGAACCTGAATGAAATGTTCTGGCCTGCGCTACTCAAAAGGGCAGACAAGATCATATAATGGCTCCTCTGGCCTTCAAAGCTGTGACTTGGGAAATCTTTCTTACCACCACAGATCAATGACTGATAAGAGAAGTGAGTTCAAACAAGTCATCACCACCAGAGTAAACTTTTCAATCAGAGTCAAGTTTTTCACTTTCCCGGTGGAATAGGACCTGTGAGCACTGCACATGCTACCTGACCCACGGTGATGAATGAATGTCAGTGATGATCACTTGATTGCTTTGGAAACCGGGGCTCCTTGCTACTCTTAACTCGCTCATTAACTTCCCAAACAAACCTTGAACAAGTCATTTAACTGCTGAATGCCTCTTGTTGCTGTTGTATCACTTCATCTCTGCAAAGCACCAGGCATCTTTGCATGTATAGCTCAATAAAGTGTTTTGCTTTAAAAATTAAGCAAATGCCTTAGAGATCAAGTAAATGAGAGCGATGCAGTAATAGGATCCGTCTTAATTTCCAGTGATATAAAAAATATTCTAGTAGGTCTTAGGGAGAAAAAAAAACTGTAGATTTATTTCTACCATCATTCAGAAAAAAAATGTATTTATAAGTTTAATAAATACAAAGATCATAATACAGCAGTTCCCACTGGGGAACCTACCCTATAAGAGTTGGGATCACATGTTCTGCAATCTGATTCAAAGCTCTGGGGGGATTGTGCGTGTGCATGTGTGTGTGCACGTGTGTGAGAAAGACTTTTCACTCATGAAAACTGCTGCCGGAGAAAGCCCCAAAGAGGTTGTTTAGAAGTGTACAAGCTGAGATGAAACCACAAAATACCATTTCCATTACTTGTGGGAAACCACACCACATCATCACAATCACAACTCCACAGCATAACACAAGCAAGTATTTTCCAGCGTGGCCAGGTGCCTCTATTCGAAACACTTTGCAGTTGAGTTTAATGATACAGCAAAGGAGCAAGGATATAGCAACATCTTCTGCAGCTTGCAAAAGCCAAGAAGAAATAATTCCAAATATATAGAAGCCCCTAAGATCTGAACCGCGATTTAGACCCTGTGGTTCTAATACATGACAGATAGATATGCACCGAGAAGCGGTATTTTGTCGAAAGACTGTATAATGATTTAAGCCAGGCAGACAGCGGAAGGGGAAAATCAAGGATAACCCTGAAGTCCAGATTTTTAAAGCCTCAAGCTGCAGATTGGTGCTTCTGGCAATTCCCTGAGGCACTGCCTTCCAACTGGTATTGCTGCTTGCATGGTCATTCAAATGGAAATACGGCCCTGGGACTTGCCTGTTGCATCAGACTTAAGCTACACAGTTCACATGTGGCACGTCTGGTACTCGGTGGCTAAAATAAAAATGCAAAATAAGATTCCTGGGATAATTTCAATCAGCAAATACATTTGGAGGAAACATGTGTTTCTGCTGCATAATATTTCATGAGCAGAAACATAGGCTGTATTTGTTGGGCATATAATTCTTAGGCAATTATCTAGTCTGCCCAAGTATGGATGAAAGTAAGCGAATTCACTAAGCACTTAAATATTACATTGCAAATATCCCACAGTCTGTGATACAGAAATTATGTTCCAGCTGATCACAAAACAAAGCACTCCCATATTTCACTTCACTTAATCAAACAATTATGTTCTCTGGGTTCTTTCTAACAGGGAAACGTAACCAGCTGTAAGGTGTCTTTATAATTAAGGCTTAAAGATGAATGGGTGGACATAAATCCCTGCTAATTTAACATAAACGCTGCTGCATGCAGCATGTTTAACCATGTGCTGGGGCCTCCACTTTGGTGGAAGGAGAGAAGAAAATGGAACGTGTTCATGCATGCAGCGCACCTGTTTGCAAACGGGACGAACAGTGCCATTGCCTGCTTTCTGTTTCATGGGGATCAGTAACCAGAATGCCTTGGCAAATGCTTTTCAATGCTTTCCAAGATGGAGCTGACCAGGAATTTTCCAGTGAAATGGATTCTTGTCCAAAAATGCCAGCTGAGCAAAACTGAAAGGCCTCACAGAAACGAATCCGTTGTCATTCCCGAGGGCCCAGTGACTGGTTCCCTGCTAACGCGCCAGGCAGGCAGCTGGAGAGAATGAGCTTTTTGAGGTCTGTGGCTATGGGCTGCCTCAGCCCAAGAAACCTCAAGGCTGCCAGCATCTCTGCCCTGCAGTCGGGAGCCTGCAAGCCCTTGGGAGGTGCATGTTAGCCAGGACTTGTATAGTAAGCTCTCTCCTCCTCCAAGCAGCATCTCCCTTGCTTGCTCATCTTCCAGCTAGCCCTCCAATCTGTTATGGCTGGCGGGGATCCAGAAGCCCCAGAGACCATGGCTGAACCACAAACATCAGATTTTTGCTACCAGGCAAATTTTATAATATGCATACCCATGTATAGCAACCCTACAGAAGAGACTTGGGGGGGGGCAGTCTGTCTAGAGGATATTTCAACAAATACCATTGGACTACTTTGGAGAACTATGAAAAATTGCTCAAAAAGAAAAGGCAAACCATAAGCCCAATCTACTGAACTATGGGAAACCTGCTGTGATGCATCCTTGCACCTGCACTATAGATAAAGAGAAGATATTGTCCTCTGGGCATATCAGTTTGGTTTCCATCATAAGCCCTTAATTAATTGTAAAGCTGGAAAATCATTAATAGCTGATGCTCCAGATGTTTTAGAAATTGCTTATTGTCATTACATGTCTCTTTAGACTATTCCATTTTTAATAAATACCCATTTCGGTTAGGGGGATTTGTCTGCAATTAGCATTTTTTTACTTTTAATTAAGAACCCAATCCCCCCATGTCTTTATCTAACAGTCCTCAGCCCTGCTTCTGCTCGCAGTTGTCATGTTCATTATTAATATTCTAAATGAATGCTCACAACCTGAATGCTCACAGGGCCCATGCAATTAGCACATTTCTCGAGGTGAATTCTGGTGATTTCTTTAATTATTTAGCAACCCCAAAGTCGATATTTGGTGAGGGGACAGTTTGTCTAGAGGATATTTCAACAAATACCTTTGGACTCCTTTGTAGAACGATGAAAATTTGCTCAAGAAGCAAAGGCAAAGCACAAACCCATTCTAGACAACTTTGAGAAACTACCCCTAAACACATGTAACTCATGATGCCAAGCTCCTGAAAGATCAACTCATTAAATATCTGCCTCCATTTGGGATACAGAAAAGTTAACGGCATATATGGCCTCTCTCGAAATCACTGAAGGAGAACATTTGTTCTCATTTATTGGCTTGCCCCAAGATAATAGTTGTATTTAGCAACATGTCTTGGGACAGGGTACATTTGAAATTTGACACCAAATTGTTCCAGACATGTTTTGTTTTAATTGCCTGGGACCAGCTCCAATGTCAAATGTAGCCATGGCAAAGTCTAATTTTACGAGCCTGGCCCAAAGAGTAAAATCCAGAACCCTTCATTAGGCAGCTTATACAATGCACAGAAGGTGTTTAACAGCTTTAAAAGGGGATCTAAAACACGGCACGGAGAGTTGCCCAAGTCGAGCACAATGAGGCTACAAACAGATGTCACTTTTATCCCAGGATAAACCTAGGACGAAGTACAATCATACAGTTACCCATGTCCATTGTCCCAGGATAATTCCCAAAAAAGTTTCCCTGATAAAAGGTGGCAACAACAGTTTCCCCTTGGATATTGCAAAGTACGGTACATCTGTACAGTTATCCCAGGATCGAATCCTTGAATCAATGGCAGAAGAGTAGCAGTGCATTCAGCCACTCATTTAAACCCTGATTAGAAGTGTGATGTGTGGACATGCCAATTCCAAGTTATTTTTGTTGCTGGCTAAACACAGGCACAATTTATCTAGGGACAAATGCAACATCTGTTCCAAGCCTCAGTGTACAGGGCCCTCCACCAGGCTGACAGTAAAAAGTCTTAAATTCATTTTCTCTGCTTGAAGGGCCTTCAAATATGCATCCTCCTAGAAAGTGGCTATAGGCTTTGCTGAGTGGGGCCTGCTTCTGTGGAAGCTGTGGAAAGAAGAGTCACTGGGTCATAGAAATGATTAAAAGG
>NW_017728994.1:53608056-53611625 GCF_001723915.1 Gavialis gangeticus | reverse complement strand
TCCAAGTTATTTTTGTTGCTGGCTAAACACAGGCACAATTTATCTAGGGACAAATGCAACATCTGTTCCAAGCCTCAGTGTACAGGGCCCTCCACCAGGCTGACAGTAAAAAGTCTTAAATTCATTTTCTCTGCTTGAAGGGCCTTCAAATATGCATCCTCCTAGAAAGTGGCTATAGGCTTTGCTGAGTGGGGCCTGCTTCTGTGGAAGCTGTGGAAAGAAGAGTCACTGGGTCATAGAAATGATTAAAAGGAAGCATATATATATATATATATATATATATATGAAAGAGAGAATAGGACATATAGATATGTGCCACGTGGTTCCATTTTTTTTTTTTTGCCATCTAGTAATAGCCGTGCAAGCAATGGGGCCTCTCTGGGTTCAGTAACTTCTGCTGAGATTTCATGCCATAGACACTTTCAGGGCATCTACACGAGACGCTTAACTGCACAGTAGATACCTGCACACCCCCACTGATACAGCAGAGTGTGTCTACACAAGACACTTAACTGCACATCCTCCGCTGCACTCAGCCTCACTGATTGGGCACACCAACACACTGCCCATGTGCCCTAACACCCAGGCTAGAAAATATAGACATGAGGGAATGGGACTCAGGCTGCTCTACTCTCCAGTCACCCTGGGCCCTCAAGCCCACAGAGCACTGTCTGCTTTCCCCATTCACCAAGAGGCACCCCAGGAAATCTGGGGTCCATCTCCAAAGGCAGAGAAGTCAGGGGTCCCCACTCAACCAGACCTGGCTCCCAGAGTCATTGGAGAGTGGGTCTGGTTGAGTGGTGAAAACGGAGAGATCGCGTTGCCTAACCAAGGGTGGGACAAGGGGAAACACGTGTTTCACTCCATGAAACAGATCAGCTGCGCCACTGAGTGAAACACGTTGAGTGGTTGTGCGTCCCAATCCTGGGCAAGTGTGTTTTGATGCTACTTTGACAGAATAAAAGCTCCTGAAAAATGAGTTGACATGTCACCATCACTTGTGTCCCTCTTAACACTGCCCTGCATTTAGTTTTATGTGTTTATGCTAATTCTTCCAGATTTGCTGCTAATGGCAGCAAACAGCTCCTGCTTCCTGGTGCCCTCCCACCAGCAGGGGGAAGATCTAGGTTCCCCCTGTGTCGGGGCAGGCAATTATTTTGGGCGGAGGGCCACTTACTGAGTTTTGGCAAGCCATCGAGGGCCGCGTGACAGGCAGCCCAGGGCAGATAAACATTAATTTTCTAAATTTTTTAGGGGCCCCGCAGGCCAGATAAAATGGCTTGGCGGGCCGCATCCAGCCCATGGGCCACATTTTGCCCACCCCTGCCCTACGTGCTAGCTCTGGGGTTGGCAGGGAACACCAGGCAAGGAGGCAGCTGTCTCCTGGCCGGGACTGGGACATTACACCCTGCCACTGGAAGCTGCCTGCTGCTGGGGCGGAGACAATGTCCCCCTACTACTACTGCTACTACTACTACTACTACTACTACTACTGCGCCATTACTAAGCAAAAGTAAATTTGCAACTTGCATTCGCAGGTAGCAAATTTACTCGCGATTAGCAAAGTTTACGGCGTAGTAAGCATGTGCACATTTAGATATGTACACTTATTGTGCAGTAAGCTACGCTACTGTGCACTTAAGAGTCTCTGTAAGCATCTATGGCATGAAACCTCAGCAGAGGTTACTGAACTCAGAGAGGCCCCAGTGCTTGCATGGCTATTACTAGATGGCAAAAAAATGGAACCACAGGTCACCGAACACTCAATCCTCTGCACTGCAGCTAGGGTGAAAATTGCAAGTGTGTATGGCTGTTGTGCATCACCAACAAACAGCTGAGTATTGAGGGATAACATTACAAAGCCGTAGTGTCCGTGCTGATTGAGAACAAGTGATGGAAACTGCTTTTTCACATTTGCTGTGGGGTTTTTTGTGCTGCTATGAAGTACATTTTAAATATAAAGCCTGCAATCCTTTGCTGTGTTAACTACCGAGTCATATTTCCTTAGCCGTAGAATATGTTAATTCTTTCTAAATTATGGGGTTATTTATCATTAGTGGTTGGATACAGGGCAAACCTTTGTGCTTGCTTTTCTCAGGCTTCTCAGTGGAAGAACAGCCTTTTGATTTGCCAGTTCTCAGTGTCTTTTACTGTTGCTAAGCCAAAAATGCCTTCTTCCTTGACATTTCTCTTGTAAATGTGCAGCCTGCCTCAGCTGCTTGTTATTCCACTGTGGCTAAAGCCGTACTACAATTTGCATTAAGCCTGCATAAAATGATTAAATTGAAATACTAGGATTACAGTCAGCCACATCCACAACACTTGTACAGCTGGAGACAAGAGGAAGCTCAGATTTGCTCCAATTGGCTTTTTGTGCCTTCATCACATTAAGCTGCCTCATCACTGCCCAACGCATGCTTCACTGACCAATTTTGGTTATTTAAGCAGCAATAGTTGCTAATAAATAGCTTGCTGTCTACCTAGCGTAAGTGCTGTGTGTACCATCAGACAGGGCTGAGGTGATTGCTTTGTTTGGGGATTTTTTTAATGAGAATTTGTGGGTTTTGCTTTGCCTCCCCCCCCCTCCAAAAAAAACCGATGAAGATTTCACAAGGTCATGCCACTGTCTGCTATAGAGCTGCTGGGGCAATGAAAGCGTTCAGCTCAGCAAGCACATGTACTTTCAGAACAAATGCTGACTGAGGCTTTGCTCAGAACTACTCGAGTGCTTAATTTGATAGTGGCGGTGTGTTTCCTGCCAGAACTGCTGGGGACAAAGGCTCATGCTGGGGAAACATGAACTGGCCAGCCAACCAAGTCTATAACCTACCGTGCTGTAATCATAAGACTGCCAAAAGCATTTCAGGAAAATCAGAGACAGAATGGACAAGAGTATTTTAATGGTTAGCATGCTAGCCTAAGTGAACAAGCCTACGAACTTCCCTTCGTCACCTACTGGATACAAAAAATCATGGAGTAAATGTAGATACTGGATTTATGACACGTTATAACCTGCCTGACGTCTGACTCCCCAGGTACCTCTCCACTGTTTACAAGCTACATTCGTTCCCCTTCCCCACCCCCTTCCAGCTTATCTCTCACCCACTGACTCCTCAATTTACATCTTCACTGACTGCCTTTCTTGCATGCACACCAGCCTCTGGCTTCTTTACTATTCCTTCCATCCAAGAAAAGCGTGCACATCAACTACAGATGCTTCTTCAGCCTGATGAAGGGTAATTGTACCCGAAAGCTTGCAAAGAAGAATTTTTTCAACTATGTGAATCAGTCTAATAAAAAATATCAGATTTACCCAAACAAACTTGTCTACTTAAAGTGTGTGAGGTGCTTGAATATTGCATTAATGAGGCTCATTGACCTCAGCCTGAAGGCTTTAATGTTCCTTTCTTTGAACCTTTTGTATGAGCTCCATCATATTTAATACTAGTCAGTAGAAGAACACCTGTTTCTCTGGGCGTTTTTTTCTGCCATGTCCCATGGTAGCTTAGCAATTTGTGGAGGCAGTATGTTTGTTTCATAGTTTCATAGTTGGTCGGGTTGGAAGGGAC
>NW_017728994.1:53587865-53605115 GCF_001723915.1 Gavialis gangeticus | reverse complement strand
GAAGTCCGCCCTCCTGAAATCTAGGGCTGATGCCTTGCTGCAGGCCTTTGCCACCTTGCGCTGGATGGTGAATTCCAGCAGGCGATGATCGCTGTCGCCCAGGTGGTCGAGCACCCACAGCCCCCTCACCAGGTCGTCACCCATGGTCAGCACCAGGTGCAACAAGACATCTCCCCTGGTGGGGCTGTGCACCCCCGGGTTAGATGGAGGTCCTGCATTTGGGCTAGGAACCTATGTGAGCGGTCAGACCTGGCTGACTGCTCTTCCCAGCAGATGTCTGGAAAGTTCAGGTCCCCCATGATGACCACGTCCTTTGACCTAACTACCTCCGTGAGCTGACTTAAGAATTCCTGGTCTTCCTCTTCCCTGTGGTTGGGTTGGTCTAATAAAAGATATCAGATTTACCCAAAGAACCTTGTCTTCAAACAAAAAATTCCAGAAATGTTTGAGCACAATTATTTGTATTTCATTGAATATTTTTGGTCAGCTCCTCTATTCCAAGAGTGGAGTCCAGCTTTTGCCAACCCAAGAAATATAGGTTTTCTTGTCAGTACTCTCTCATTTCTCTTTCTCCTGTATTTTTTCAGCTTGGTGTGGGACTGTCATTGATGGAATAGTCTTGAGCTGTAGCTGGTCTTGGGTAATAAAACTGGACTCCAGAATGAACATTTTCAGTCCGTTCATCTGTGCCTTTTAACCAATCAGTATATCACTCTTCTATTTAACAAGATTAAAATATGTTCAGAAGAAGCTCTCATTCATTTACCGTGGCAAATGGTCCAATAAATCCAAGATGGCAGGCTTCCAACATTTGGCTTAAATCTTGAACTGGTCTAAATCTGCATAGCTCCATGACCGCTGGTGTTACTTTGAGTTATCTCATCTGAAAATCTGAGATTAGTCTAGGCTCCGTTGTTAAAGCTGGATTACTGGGTGTTTATTGATTTCATTCACCCGTATAGCTCTTATCACCATGGCAACTAAATGACCTAAATTAATGGAAAAGGAAGGTCCCCATTTCCTAATTGGTTACACACACAAAGTAAGATACACCTCCCGGGCAATTCATAAGACCCTAACTTATGAACAGAGGGATGGTATTAATCATCTGTCACATCTCTCTCAATTTGCATGTGAATTTTGAAAGCCTCTTGTCACTGCTTAGCCATCACTAAGGTGTCCCTGAATAATTAAGATCTAGACATTCAGCATGAAAGCAGTCTGGTTTTGACAGATTAAATGGGCTCTCCAAATTGACACCAAGCACTGAAAGTAGAGTAGCTATGTGGACTTCATCCTGCTGAATGCCTTCTGAAAGGTACTGGGTGGGTACCCTCATCTCCCATTGCCTACAACTCTTCTTAACTTCAACCCCAGCAAGTGGTGATTTGCAAATGCTCCTTGACTCTTTTTTTGAATTACCATGTTGAAATGATCTACCGAAGGACCTGCTCCCAAAACCAAGTATATCAAAAGCAAAGTCTCCATTTAGCTTTGGAAGGCTCTCGTCGGACACTAACAACATGAAAGACAACTTCAGTGAGTCAAAGGATTGATTTATTCATGCCAATGAAATTCAGCCCACCTAGTGATCCTTCAACTCTTCTTGCAACTGCCTTTTTTCCATACCTTCCCATGACCCCTCACTGTTAATGCAAGAGCCCTCCCCTCTGCAACTCCTGCTATCTGGACTAGGCTACCAAAACATTGCCGCTTCATTTATTTACCCATCTTCGGTTTTTAGCACATAGCCCCTTACCTATTTTTCTGTCTCTGATACTACTTAACTTCTCTCAGCTGAATACAGCCTTTTGAGTTACAGTCGGGCTCCAGGACGGGACTTCACAGGAGTAACATGAATCGCATTTATATGGGCTCGCAGGATCAGGGCCTAGCACTGTGAGGTGGCATATTTTTAAGCTATCTGAGATATGGATTCCCTACTCCTCCACAGAAATTAAAGGGAAGTAAATATTTAGCATGCAGTGCTGCATAGAGGCCCCAGCCAAGACTGGAGCTGTATAATGCTGGCCACATTACATTCATATGGTAAGAGAAAATGTCTGTCCCAAAGAGCTTGCAGCTGAAGTAGACAAGACAGAATAGAAGAAAAGGATGATGATTTTTTCCCCCCCACTTCATGACTGAGGATCTGAAGCCTAGTACTTGTGTGTCTTGCCAAAATCACCCCGGGAAGTTTGGACAGAATCAAAACCCGAATGCAGTTGTGACAAACTCTCCCTAGCCAAACAGCTCATCGGTACTCCATCTTTCCCCTCCAAAACCCACACAACAAGAAGTGCTGGCGGATGTCGAGTAAACAGCTGAAAATGATCAGCTTTCCTCTAAATTCGCTTAACAAGCAGCTACTCAAACAAATGAGGTAGAGCAAAATAACACGGGAAACAGCTGATATAAATACCAGTGATTGCTATCACTGCACATGGAGTGAGACAAATTAACAAAGAATTAGTCTCCATCTCTGTGCCGTTCGAATACTTCAGCACAGGAGAAAATACACCCAGAATATATTCAGTCTGTTCAAATGCAGGTACAGTTATCCAGTGCGTGGCACTGTATTTCCATAATAAAAGCAGCTTTTCTGGGATGAGCAATGTATAATCAATGGCTAATGGATGGAAAAGACCTGCTCAGCTGGCTGGCACCGCTAATCCCCTGGAGTGTGGGAAAGACAGCCCAGCAAGGCTCATTTCCCTACTCTATGCTCTTCGACCCTGATATTTTCTGCAATGGGGAAACAGCCCTTTCAGTGAGTCCATGTATGTTCGGTATCGATGAAAGCAGTTGCAGAGGAAGGACATTTGATAAGGCTATAGCAACCTCCTGAGAGTCGAACACAGTGAGAGAGATGGAAGTAGGAGATGGTGTAGGTAGTTCCCAAATTTGGGGTCACACCACTTGAGTCCCATGGGAATTGTGTTGAAAGAGCCAGATTCACAGCAGCCGTGAGGTTGAGTACCTGAAAGTTGTGCCTGAAAATGCTTTGTTCTACTGAATAGGACTGGTGTTGATATTTGGTTGGCAATACCTGAACCGACAAAGTGCTCTCATCTAGCAGAAGATTCCCGTAAGTCCACAGGTATTGTTCCACCCCAACTTGATTTTCAGTGACATGGGGTCAAGCAGGCCACAAACCTTGATCTACAGAAAAAGTGGTCCCCTTGACATGACACTTCTCTTCCTGTGTGTCCCCTCCCCTGCCCCCCCAGTTGCTATCATTGTACTTACCTTGCCACCATGTCCCTAGTGCTTGGGGGCACATAGCTGCTGTGAAATGAACTGTGGTCATGTCCAGAGAAGGAAGATGGCATCTCCTGGGGAGGGAATGCTCCAAAGAATATAAAGCTGCCAGAGCCTCTCAGAGAGGCAGCCACCGTAGCAGCCTCATCCCAGGCAGGGAAAGCCTTAGGGCTCCATCCTGCAGGTGCGGGACATGCCTGACCCAAGCAAGGAAAGCCCAAACACAAATGCAAAAGGCTAGGGGTTTGCTCAGCACCTGTATAGACAAGCTTTTCTCAGGAAAAAGCATGGATCAGCAATGCAATCAGGTCTTTTTGTTTGCTTGCAGTGCAACCAGCACCCGGGATGAGAAACACAAGCAGGAAATGACAGAGATGCTGCTGAACGCTAGGGGAATAGGTATTTGAATTTTACTCGAGTGAATGCTATTGATGCAGTCCTCAATAGTAACATGTTTTCCTCTTGTCAGCCAAAGATGGGACTTAACTCGAGAACAAGTAGGAGAGAAAGTAGGAGCGGGGCCGGTCATGTAGCCAACGGCCCGAGTAGTAACTGAGAGCTCTGCTTATCTTGCACAACTTGTGCATTGGACCTTGCCTTCCCAGTTATCCCTCTGATGCTTTTTGCCTTCTGGGATATTCTCTCCAAGGACTGTATTTTGCTACTCATCTATCTGTATAATAGCTAGAGGGATGGGGCTTGGATTCTTCATTTTTGACCATATGCCATAACGAAGTGCACCTAATGAGAGTCCTATAGAAGGGTATTGGCCACAGCTGGCTGGGCACAGTGGCTAGGCATCCACTCCATCTACGAACCTCCAGAGAAACCTAAGATCACCTTCATCAGCTCAACACTTCAGAATCTGCACCTGTGTCCTGATCAAGCCATTAATAACATTACCTGGTAAATTGAGGGCTCACTGGTAAAGGACTGATCACGCATGCATGCACACATGTCTGCGTGTGTAACGTGGCTCCTTCGCCTGCGTAAATAAAACCATGTGAAATCATTGGTTTTGACCCTAAGGGTCATGACCTGGTCCAGTGTAAGAAATATTCTTGACACTCTGGATGGGCTGACAATGTCATCTGCAGACAAAGATGCTGCTGCAGCTTATTCCTAGTCAAATGTGCTGGCGTTTTCCGTACGAGACTGCGGTGGTTGCTCGTCACTTGAATTCCGGCTACTGCAGGCAATCAGGCTGTATTGAGAAGGGAAAGGTATTGAAAGAGGGAAAACCTAGCAAACCTATTGAAAGCCTGTGCTAATCTCCTCCGTGTTTTCATTACAGCTGTTCGGTAATTGCATAGGCTCATTTATTATGGAAGCATATTGTGGTTATGTTATACAGTCCAGAAGTTACCAATGCTGAATCTTCTTTCAACTGTGAATAGCACATCAGCTCAGTCTCCGTTCTTCATGTAGCAATTCTGCGATTCCATGAATATGATTATACTTCTCTGTCCCCACCAAAGCTCTGTCCCATTGCACTCTACTGGATGAAGCAAAATGCACTCGTGATATCCTTATGTTAATTTAATCTGATTTAATATCCTTCATTTTGGCTTCCAGCAGTGGAAATTTTCAGGGGGCAAAGTAAAAGCCTTGAGGAAGCCAAGAGTAGAGGAATAAAACTAGGCGATGTCTTTCAAATTTTTTTCAGCAAAAAAAAATTTGTGCATTTACTGACCCCAAATTGTTTTGTGAATTTTAGTTGCACCCATTTTTTGTCACATAGAAATACTCCCAGTCTTGAAATTGGAAACGTTTGGATCACTTCTTTTTCTTTTTTACAATTCCCTTCCACAGACAAAATGTTCAAAATAGAAGCAACTTTGTTCTGCTTCTCAGTTTACCAGAACCATTGCAAAATATTTGATTGGGCTGAATTCAAGAGGAGCTTTTCCACAGAAGTGCCAGCACCGAAAAAGATTTGCTCAATGCTAGTCACCAAGGCAGGTGGTATGATGTATTGTCATTTCTATCATCCAGAGAGATGTGTTCATGAAGTAAAACCACATTAAGTTGCATTTTAGTCAGATAAATTACATTTTGTTCCAGTATTGCTGACAGCTTAGGACACAAGCTAAACCTTCAGGGCCAGATCTTCAGCCGTTTTGAGTATTCATTCGCAGCAATTGAAGTGATCAGGAAGGGGGGGCACACCTCCTGATGCATGCACATGAGTCTGGTCTCTGGGTATGCACGTGTGCTTCTGAGAACTGATGGCAAAAGCTCCCTTCTGTTTGCAGCTCAGTATCACAGGGGCTGAAAAGAGGTTAGAACAAATGTAGAAGAACGGGGATTATAATAAGATACGCCTGTCATTTAGTTTGGGAATTGCACACCCGTGCCCTCCTAGAAAGGAAGCTGAAAGCATGAGAGATGGGTCAAGATCACAAAGTGCCTTAATAACTGGAGATATATATTGAGCCATTGCAACTTTCTGGGAAAGGATCTGTGCCCCGGTTCCCTTCCCCCCTTGGAGCAGTACAGGACATGCTGCGGTGTCCTTGAGACGTCAAACCCTCCAGTGCTGAGAAATATTTAGAAGCAGCCTTTAGTATGAAAATACTGAGATCTTTTGGCTTAACTAGGTGCTGTGAGGGGGAGGGAGGGCCACGAGCAGTGCATTATTTCATAGGACCTCAGGGCCACACCATTGCATGCTGCGGCGCTGACTCTCTCAGGCAAGTGTCTCTTGGGAAAGAAGGGATCCAGTTGTATTGAGCAGTCATTTTTTCCATGATCTGGGAGGCAGCATGAGTGGTAAGTCCATAGCGTGGGGAATGGGTGGATGGGAATTTTAATCTGGCCCTGGCTTTGAATCACTCTGTGGCCTTCATCTCTAGTCTTCCATCCTACATCGGTAAACACAACTGGCTCGTGCTTTTGGCCCAAGGCAGGGAAGCTTACATTCAAGACCCTTCCTCTCTCTCATCTGATGTCACTGACTGTCCTGAATTTCCAGGCTGTTCCACCAGAGACTCCCTGAAATGGGTTTGCCATCCCAAATTTGACATATTTATTCCAGATAGATGTTCAGAAGCAGCCGGCTGCATCTGCTCAGCGCTCCCAGCATAAGGCTGCCCGGTGCCACATGCATCGCAGAAGAGCATCCAAACTAGATCTGTCCCTGGGCACGGTCACAAGCAGTCACCCAAGGGGGAAACTATGTTCCTGTGATGCTGCACCTGAGATAATTACAGCAGATATATTAATTAGCCTTCAGTGCCCCACTCAGGCAGTTGCACCGACCAGAACCAGAAGCTGGGCAAACTGCTTCCAATCCCGGGTCTGCGGAGCACCCAAGACTGTCCCCTATTTCACTCCCCAGTGGTTGGTTGTTTTATTCTTGCTTCCCATGCATCTAGGCCAGGGGCGGGCAATTATTTTGGGCAGAGGGCCGCTTACTGAGTTTCGGCAAGCCATCAAGGGCCGCATGACAGGCAGCCCAGGGCAGATTAATATTAATTTTCTAAATTTTTTAGGGGCCCCGTGGGGCCTGGAGGACAACAGCTGGCCCCCGGGCTGCATTTTGCCCACCCCTGATCTAGGCTATCTCTGAAAATTGCTGCTTTTCTCTCCTTGCAACCTTTCTAGCACTTCTCTTACTCCTTACCTACACGGTTAAACTCTCCGCTGTGTCCTCCCTGCCCTGTTTGGTCCCTGGACTCTGTGACATATATATTTTGCTACCCCAATCCATACAAACTGTTGTAACAAAAATCATCTTCCTACCCAGTGATTTAGGACCACGCTAGCCCCTCTGAATCTCCCCACTGACTCCCCTTCTTCTATCATAGCAGCCTGATTTTTCTAACCTTCAAGGACCTTCAGCTCTTACTCACTCCTGTTTCCGGTCCTGTTTCCTCCCAATCAGTAAGTCATACTGGTTTCAATAAACTGCTTATCAGCTATATTCACAAGTGCTCTATGCTTTCTTCCATGGTGCCTTATGCTATCTTACATGCAGCACTGCAAAAACGACATGTAGGACTAAATACTGTTCAGCTTCTACAAGCCACACCAGCTCCACCATATGAATGTGCAAACAGAAAACATGGCTGGAATTCCAATTAGGGTTGTTCAGGATGAGAGCAAAGAAATGCATGCTGAGGGGGGCCAGAAAAAAAAGAGTTGAAGGTAACGAGGATGCTTAATTAGCACAATGTTGGTAGGATATGTTGGCACTTGGAAGGTAGAGCATGTGATGTAAAGAAGGAGTGATGACAGACACGAAGAATAAGGTAATTAAGCAAGAGCCAGGGGACAGCGGAGACAGATGATGGTGGGTGGGAGATAAATTAAGGATAAGATCATGGAAGTGCAACCAAATGGCCAGGCTGTTGAGCAAGCTTGAGTAAATTTGAGGAATTTTGATGATGATGAATATGCGCATGAATTCATGAGTTTGACAGACTGAAGTGGTGGTGTATCTTGGATCCGTGGAGCTGGCTCCCCAATAAGTCCTGTGCTGATCAGGTAGATCTGGTTTGCGTGGTGCTATCACTCTCCCGCACATCTTGATCTCAGTGTGTCTGGTTCTTCCAAGGAAGTGGAGGTTCAAGGAAGAGGCAAAGATGCCAGTCTGTCCAAAGGAACAGGGAAGCTGTAACACAGGAAGCTACAATTGGTTGTAATTCATTCAATTCCCTTGCTCTTTACTGATAGCATTAGCAGGATGGGAGGCCTAGCAACCTGGACAGTGGAAAAATGTGTTTATTTGTACTAGATGCCTCTGGGTTGAGGAAGGATATGATCCTGGCAAACAGAGGGGACAAAGTTGGGACTCAAGCTGCATGGAAGTCTGTCTTGTTTGTATCCGAACTTTGAAGTCCTTGCCCTGTAAAATGATCTCTGTTTTATCATGGATTATACCCTTATTTGAAAAGGTTAGATGGAAGAGCAGAATATAGAAGGGAGGGAGAGAAAGAGAGAGAGAAAGCATGCACATTCACACACATTTCTGTACTACATTTAAATTAGATTACTGCTAGGAAGGAAAGCCATATCCAAAGTCCACTGAAGTCCAGAGGTTTTCCTTTGCGTTCAGTGGGTTTTGGACCAGGCCCCTAATGAAGATAGTAGTGTACATGATTTTCACATTTTACAGCCTACTGTGGTGAGGTGCTCGGTGTCCTTGATCCTCAGCCAAAACTGATCTCCATGAAATTTGAAGTTGGTCAGCCACCAGGAGACTCGGGAGACAGCCATTTCAACCTTCGTCCTGACTGCCAAATATAAAGGGGAGGGTCCCCCTAAATTTGAAATGACATTTTTCCTCTTGGACAATTAACACTTCATTGCCCATCTCCATTCTCCAAAGGAAAGTCCCAGTGAATTATAGCATGACGCCATTTCCATTTTATCATGTTTTTGTATCTGTCAAGCAGCTGCAAAGAAAAATCAGCATTTCTTTCTAGACAGAAAAAAAAGAATTAATTATTTATGGAGACTTAGTGGAAATCATTCCACCTAGCATATTAATTAAAATGAGAGTTATTCCCAATGCCTCATATTATCCTGGCTTTGCTGCCATCAAAAACAAGAGGCTAAATTCTCTCCTGCCCCAAGGCACAGCTCAGAACGGCGAAGGAAGCTACTTCAGAGGTGCCAGTTATATTTCCCGGGCACATCTACACATGTGTGAATGCACAGTGGTTACTGCCCATTTAGTTTAGTACCTATAACAACAGGCCCATGCATTTTAGGTGATGCCAATTTGCAGTAGACTAATTCTACTGCACATTAGTGCATTAGCATGCTTTTTGCCTGCCACGCCAATGCACAGTCGAATTAGCCTACTGCACTTCTAGCATCTCATGTAGACATCCCCCTGTCTAACCTCTAACTCCAGATCCAATACACTCTGGAGCAGCCCAGCAGCTGCTTTACATCGTGCCCCTGGCTCAAGATCTCCAGTGAACCAGCTCCCTTTTCGGTAGAGTAGTGGTGTAGTTCCCACCCCACCCTAAATCACCTTCATTGGGTGATGCTTGAACCAACCACTCCAGCAGGAAGTGTCCCTTCAACAGCAGACTTCCCTTATGGCCATTTCTGGCTAGATTGCTTCCCTCCTGCACAGCAGTACCTTGGGGAGCTTTAATCAGAGACAGCGATACCCTTTTCTAAGGCCAGATTCTTCCATCCTTCCTTCAGTTTTATTCCCATGCATGAGCTGCATCGTGACAAGGGGCATGAATGCAAACTCCTTACTAGTTTGGTTTTACCAAGTGCTCAACAGTAACTTAATAAAAAAATCTATGGCACCTGGAACTGGCTTCCCATCCAAGTACTAGCCAGAATCAGAACTGCTTGGTTTGCAAAACCAAATGATATTAGGTGTATTCCATCTGTCGCAGTGGCCACGCAATAGAGAGTTGCTTACCCATGTTCGTCTGAAGTCAGGCAGAAGGTAGGGCAGTGTAGCGCCGTGCCCTATGGTAGGGCAGGGTAGCACCGTGAGAACTAACTGGCGCAGAGAGGCATGAGCTTTTGAAGGCCTCAACCAATTTTGTTAGATACCGTGAATGGGCAGATGCTACGCATTGACCGTTCATAACATCTGATGAAGTAGACTGTTGCCTGCAAAAGCTCACGCTGCTGAAGCAGTTAGCCTTTCCAGGTGCCACCCTGCCCTACCTTCTGCCACACGCAATAAGAAGTTTGTTTTTCAAGAAACTAGAATATGATACAATAAGGCTGGTGAGACCTCAGCTGTCAGATCTGTTTAGACTCCCAGTAGAACTGATTCACAAAAGAGGTACAGTTTTCGTTAATCTAGATATGCCCTGTACATTATACGGGACCAAGTGGAAAGAGGTTACTTTGCTTTACTCTTAATCTAGTGGGGAATGCTAACAACATGGAGCGCACATCTCCAAGAAGCTTTCTTTGTGTTGAATGGAGAAATTGGATGGCATGTATTATCTTTCTAACTGGCAACAGAGTTTTGAGGGATGCTGAATGGTTTACAGACTAGGAACAGTGAATCTTGGAAGTTAAACTGGATGCATCGAGAGATTTAATAAAGATACATGTTGACTTCTTTCATTTCTAACCACCTACCTCACAACACTACTCTGAGATATACAAATCGAAACCTGTAGGCTTTTGTCTGAGAAAAAAAAATAGATATATTTCCCCCAGATGATGTAATTAACCATTCAGACATGGCTGAAAATAATAAATTCAGCAATATAAGGATCTGGCTTGAAAGAGAAATGACAAGATATGGTGAATGAAAGGAATCTAGCCTTTGGCGGTAACTCAGCCCAAGGATGATTTGCATTTGATTTCAGCTCTGGGACAGGCGAGAAAATCCCCTACAGTCACCAAGTATGTTGTAGCCCCTGTGGGAAGGTTTCTCTGGCAAAGGTCATTCTTGCAGTCTTTGCTTTGATAAAGTTTTTGAGTGTGAGGAAAGGCTTCATTTCATGCCTCCTCGTTTGATTTTTTTTCTAAATGGTCCCTGATTCTTTCCAGTCTGTGCTTTACAATCCCTCCATAATTAGTGCAAAATCATGGTTTATTGTTGACAAGTGGCATAAAGAAGCTGGGCAGATGAAGAGAGGCAGACTGCCCAGAGTCCTGTAGCACGTCAATCCCAGTAACCCTCAAGGGTTTTAGTGCACACAGCTAATACTCAGAAGTTATTTGAATCCCTTTTTACAAGTGAGATTACAGTTTAGCAATCTATACAGCAGATCTGCAGCCTATGGAAAAACAATGGGAGTTAGATTCTCAAAGGCTGATGTGTGCAATGACATACATGCTCCCATCAATGTGAACCTCACCTATACACGCCTCTCAGTGTAGCAGCATGTCCCGCAAAGACATGCAAACCCTTAATGCATATCGATGTGCTTTCTGATGCGTGCCTCCATGCGGTATGCACAAATCCATCAGTGTGCAATCACATTCCCGGCTTGGGGAATATAGAACCAAAGTGACAACCTGCATTGCAATGCATGGGAGATTTTAAAAAGCTGGAAAATCTCATGCCTCTTTTATCCAGAGCATAAAAAAAGAGACAGTCCGAATTAGGGGCTGGAAACACAGTTTCCCTAAGGCAGGTTATTCTGTCATTGATCACTCTGGGATATCCCATCCAGGACAGTGCCGGATACTGCTGGAGAGCAGACAGGGATGGATTCAGCTGCCTGGTTGCAGTATGTGGCAGTCTTAGGTTCCTACTTTGCTGCAGTGATCCCTGATGCTTATGATGGTCACTGCTCACTGTGCCTGCTGTATATTCAACATTTTTATGGGAAATCCAACCAAAGAGGAGGGGCTATGAACATCTGAATACTACTAATGGAGCGAAATACAGTTCAGCACCCCCCATTTCCCTGCGAAGAGAGGAAATCCATTGCTCTTGGGAAGGGGAAAAGGGGAGATTTTCCACCAAATCTAGGAATAACCAGGGGACACTTTGGATACCAGGTACAATTTGGAGCATCTTATTTCTAATTTGGGGCTGCCTATAACCCCAGAGGGCCACTCTGGCAGCTGGAGATGGGGCCGGGCGTGACAGCCCTCTGATTCCAAGTACTCCCTCTTTAGCTTCCCAGTAGTGAGTGTGACAAGAGTGGAATAAAATTACTGTGTCAACTTGATGGATCCATTAGGCTACTCAAGAGGAGGACATGTCACAGCAGACTCAAATTCAGTCTTTATAATATTGTCTTCACCCCAGAGTTCTCGTTCCTAGGCTGCAGCCCGCTGACATGAAAGTGCCACTGCTTCTGGTAGAAGAATTGCTTTAGCCTTTCTGCCTGCGAGCTCTTTATGTCTGTCCTGCTGCTTGTGTTACCATCAGAAGAGTCTCTTTAAATGCCAGAAATCCTGGGTTTTGTGCAGTGAAAGCCCTGTAATTCTTACTCTGGTCCTCTGACCTGCTACAAACAATCCCAGCCCCGGGACAAGGACAACAGAACCCCCCTGTTTGGCACCTGCAGCCCCCAGCTCGGATACCTTAGACACATAATTAATGACCTACAACCCACCCCAGAAAAGGATGAGTATCTCAAGGTATCCACGGTGGACAATCCTGCCCTGTCTTACAGAGACCTCCAAAACTCAACTAGAATTTCTCATGCAACAGACTAACTAACCCCCACCGACCCCATTGCCTGCTGCCCCCCAACACCAATGCACACCATCACTGGGCCAAATAACTAGGGGCATCTAGACATGTACTCCAGAGTGGAGGGGGGTGCCTCTAATTAAAGCGCCTGCTGCGTCATGTGTGTTCAGCATCCCACACTTCAAAACGATGGTGGGGGTGCTTTAACCAAATGACAAACTTTAGTTAAAGTGCCCCCGCTGCCATTTTGAACAGCGGGGATGCTGCATACGTGTCACATGGAGGCTGCTGGAGCATGCTAAGTAGCACGCTCCAGGAGACTCGCAGCACACGCGATTAATCGAGTATGCTCTGATGCAGACTAATTAGCGTGCATCAGAGCAGAGGCCCATCACATGGATAGGTGCCTGAGGAGCCTAACAGCTGAGGTTCATTCACCTGCAGCAATACCAACATCACCTGCTTGCGGCACCCCTCTGCTGTCCACATTGGAGAGATGGGGTGATCGCTACGTGTGGGATTGAATGATCTCAGCTGCATAAAGAAGCAAAGGCCTGTGGCAAAATACTTCGACCTCCTTGGTCTAATAATAAAGGTTTCATTTTTGGAAACATGAGTTCTAGCTTTTTGGATTTCTTTTTGTCTCAGACCAACAAGGCTAACAAATACATCCCTGAAACATGGAAGATGTTGAATTTTAGTGAACTTTAGATTTTAAATTTCTTTGCAGAACAAGAAAGATTTTTAAACCTCCCTACCTGCCATCGGACACCTCCAGGGCAGAAATCCTACCTGATCTACACAACGAACACAGAGCAACTCAGAGACATGCTCATGGACCCAGAGGGACAGCTTTTCCATCTCCAGCTCCCTCTGTGCAAAAATGAAGTTTATTTCCTACCTATGGGGACTTTTTACCATCTTTAATTTTGTGTGCAGTGATGTGTGCAGTGACATATATGCACCCATCCATGTGCAACCCAGAGCCTGATGAAGGGCCTTGAAGCCTGAAAACTTGCAGAATAAGAGATTTTTATGAGACCTAGTTCATTTAATAAAAGGTGTCATTTTGGAACCATAAATTCTAGCTTTTTTGGATTTCAACCTCCCTGGACATTTTTGGCCTCAGGATTGCTATTCTCAGGCCGCAACATAGTTTGAACAGGACATGGAGAAACTAGAAATGCTCCATAGACTGAATTAAGTATGATTTGAACAGGGACTATGGATCCCTATCCCATTACCTGGATTAACTTTTGTGACTCCTTTGTTCCTATGGGTTTTGGTTCCTTACATCTCCCAGCACTGCTCCCCTGCCTCCTTCCCCGTTTCCTCTCCCTCCGCCCTTCTCACCTGTTGTATTAAAATCACTCACTCCACTTTATATATATACTACTCTATGCTTGTCCTTTACAGCATCTGATTAAATGAGCTTGAGCTCATGAAAATGTATGTTAAATATCTCTTCTTTAGGTAGTCCGTAAGATGCATATCTACACCTGCCTCCTGCCTTTTCCAATGTTCCTTTTCTGTCTCTATACAGCAAAGAAAAGATATAATGAATTTGAAACACCAGCTTGATTCACACAGAATAAAATATACTGCTTGGGAGGGGGGAAAAAAAAGGCACATGAATATTTTTATTATTTTATCAACTCCTACTTCCTTGCTTACGTATTACACCATTCACCTTTATAGTGCTTTGCAAAAAAAAAAATTGAACAACTGGAATTTTGATGTAAAATACTTCCCCTATCAGGCATGTTATCAGCCCTGCACAAAACTTTACGTGAGCTGACTGTTTAAATGCAAATGTGCATTGAGAGAATGTCTGGTCTCTAGGAAACACTTTTTGTTCTGCTTTTGTTCGTTAAAAATAATCACCACAAACATTAGGTTTTAATCATCTTCCTTATAAACACTCTATTCTTGGTTCTTGCTAGGCTTCTTAGTGTTTATGTACTCCCCCAGTATAATGCAGCAAATGATACCAAGAAAGAAGGAAATATTCACCGAGCGCATATACCAACCTATTGTTATGCTTCACAGTGGAAATAAGCTAGGACTGGAGAACAGGCTGGGAAAAACAAATCTGAATTGACACAAAATGGGCAAGATTATCTAATAGGTCTTTTCAGTGTATGGTTCCAGGTGGCATTCGGTTGCGCTGGGATTCAATCCGACTGAGCCCATGCGCTGCAACAATTTGGTGACCCGTGATACTGTTCAGACAAAACTTTCATTAAAGAAAAGACTGTCTATCCTGATGGTCTAAGTGATATCCTTCCAAATTTAAAAGCATATACTGATGTCCTCATAAGCTTGCCAACAGACAGGTATGAAGCAATATGGGTATATTAGCTTATTCCTTTTTTGGGCTGTTCACTGAAGTGTACTGATGACACCAATATGTGTTTTCAGCTGATTATTAGAGCTGGACTGTGTGATCAGGTACTGTGGATGGGGCACACATAGAGTGTTGGCAATTTTCTGAATCCATTTCTAATTATTGGGCAAAGTGGCAATGGAGATTTTATCCTGAAGTGTTTTTATCCAAGGTGACCCACCATATAAGCCCATGCAGGAAGCAACATGCTTCTGCATGCATTTCACTTTAAATAACAGAGCAGTCCCTTTCAGTAGAAGGTAGCCTCCAGGAGTACCATCACATCACTAAATGAAGCTGTAATCTGAGAAGACACAAAGCAAAATGGATGAGGCAAAGATTGTATCTTATACATTTCCAATTTCTTTTGATAAAAATTCAGGCTTTCCTTATTTATTTATTACACAGGGCTGGTTTATGAATATTTGAAAATCCAAAGCACAGAGAGTGAGCAGGCCGGATATTTCAGGAATTATGACCAGATTGAAAATTACAGCTCGCTGAAGCCCCGTTATTTGTCATCAGGCAGTACTTTGAGAGCTATCTTATCTTCCAAAGCAACTTTTCTGAATTATGTACACACATTTGACACTATTTCTTTCCTCTACATGCCCTGAAACTAACTCCAATGCTTTTTGAGGGACCATTTAGGAATTGCAAGTGAACAATAAGATGAGGCAATGAAAACCCAGTGCCTCTATAAGCAGAAATATGATAAAACCACTATCAAGCCAAAGGGTTTTACCAGAAAAGGCCACATGGTGGAAAAATAGTCTTGGTGTAAAAAGCCGGCGGGCCTAGAAGTCAGGAGATCAGGGCTTTATTTCCAGCAATGCCCCAAGCTTCTTTGTGATATTGGGCAAGTGAAAAACTCCATCCGTGTTGGAGTACTACCACACCGTGTGTCAGCCATGGGTGCAGGCATCTCTGTGCATAATCCAACTGCATGTGCAAAGGAAGATAGGGAGTGCTTGCTACTGTTTCAGAATATCTAACGAATAGATACGCATGCAAAGATCAGTATTTGTGCCTGCTGCTACCTGTTGGCCACCGTAGATTATAAGAGAGTTTTAGGCCATGCACACAAGTCTCAGTGCTTGGTGTTTGCATGGAGGTATCCATGCGCGCACACACATTTGGAAGTGTCTGCACCCATCGTGGCCATCAACAGATGGTGTACAACACTTTTCACTTTCTCTAAAGTGTGCATAAAACTCAATGGCACTCCCTTGTCTACCATTGACCAAGGAATTTGGTGTGGGATTTCTTCATCATCACACAGCCTCTGTGGGTCATCTATTTGGTGGACCTTTTCATCAGCTATGAGCATTGACTATCCATCCTCCTATGTTCTCTATCCCAAAATGTAAGATGCACTCCAGGGAGCCAGGAGAGGTGGGTTTGAGTCCCTCAGGTTGAGGAGATCCTACAACCCAGGTGTCCCCACCACTGAACTACAAAGTTCATTCGGGCTCATGACTGAACTTGACCTCTTAGCAAGGTCAAAAGCCCAAATTTAGGCACATGGGGAATTCTGCGGGACTGGACAGAGGCACTGAAAAGTAGGTGCCTAAGGGGTTTCACAGCTACTGAAGTGGGTCTGGTCTGGATTACCATGCGACTTGGTCACTTAATTTTTATTTACACCCTGTTTAAGATGAAGAACAGGTTATTAATGCATAATGACAGTTCCAAAAAATGCAAGACTGTTAAATAGTACCTCTTGTACCAGCAAGCCTGTTTCGGCTAGTTGATCTATCTAAGTCTGGGCCTCAACAAACTCTATCCGCTAGATGCAACATCGGCTCCTATTCTATATCACTTTTCTTTAGACCAGTGCCAACAACGAATAGCAATTTCTTCTTCCCTGACTCCTCGCTACTAAAGGCAACAGGATCCAGTAAATCATGCACAATTTAGCCAGTCAAGCTGCCTTTGAAAATGTGGCTATTCAGCCATTCCACTAACTACAGAGCCATTTGGAACAGCTCTAACTATAATTAAGCGTTCAATTTGTTTGCATTTTTTATGATAGGTTGCTGAGCATTTTCAGTGTCCCAACTAATTTGCCAATAAAACATGCCATGTAAAAGTAAGTAGTGCATTGTGTTGAAGATAAATTGTTATTTGAGATCCAGCATATGTAGAGTAAAATTCAAATGTGCTGTGTTATAGAGGGAATATAAATGCGATACAAAATGAATCAGTGGTCTGCTGTATTGGAATATGCTACTGGAAAGATAGTCCAGGTTTTATCTGTTCAACTGCCAATTTAAAATGGTCTATTTATCACTTTTATAATCCCATTATGTATCAGTTTTCCTACTGCAGAAGATAAAGTGTGTGTGAGTTCGTGCCGAATTATATAAGGACTGAATTAAGCACAGGCTCAGACCTGGATGTTCAATTTAAAACTTTTATTGTTTCACAAAGTCATAAACTAAGGAGGTCTGTTGGTTCACGAGGTTCCCAAATCAGGCCCTTGCTTTCTAACCCAAAGGCTAGGTGC
>NW_017728994.1:53578994-53587426 GCF_001723915.1 Gavialis gangeticus | reverse complement strand
TGCTTGCAATTTTTATCAGACTGTCAGCATTCTTATTCAAGGGTCAGATAATGATCACCAGAATGTCAATCGTTGACTTCTCAACCTCCTTGAAGCATTCTGGGAGTTTTAGTGCGTTGTTAATTATGCTAGGCCTTGCTTAGCATGAGCACTATCTCACAAAGTGCCACCCCTCAATTGAATAGCAGCATAAAATAGTTGCATTTGTATTCTATGGCTTTGTCTACATGTGCGCTTTAATATGCATTAGCCTATTTTCATGCACATTAAAGCATCACAGAAAAAACTGTGCACTTTTGCTAATGCACCTTAAAATAGTGCATCTTTTTCTAGTACCACCACAAAGGGCCTGAATCTATTCAGCCTACACAAGAGAAGACTGAGAGGGGATCTGGTGGCCAGCTATAAACTCACCAGGGGGAACCAGGGGAAAATAGGTGAGGCTTTGTTCCCCCGGGCACCACCTGGGATAACAAGGAATAATGGCCGCAAATTGATTGAGAGCAGGTTCAGGCTTGATATCAGGAGGCATTACTTTACAGTTAGGGCTGCCAGGCTCTGGAATGGGCTCCCATGGAAGGTGGTGCTCTCCCCTCCCTTGGGGGTCTTCAGGAGGAGGTTGGATAGATATCTAGCTGGGGTATTATGATCCCAGTACTCATTCTTGCCCAGGGCAGGGGGTCGGACTTGATGATCTGTTAAGGTCCCGTCCGACCCTAGAAACTATGAAACAATGGAGGTACTACATTTAATGCACATTAGCAAAAACACATTCATGAGCGTGTAGACGTACCCTATAAGGTATAATGGAGTTCATGAAGGAACTCCTGGGTGCTACTTCTACACAAGGAGACAAAAGGATGTAAAAAGCAATAGGAAAGGATGATGAAAGAACTAGAAATCCGCAGTTAAAAATACCCCTATAAAAATGGGCTTCACTGAAGACAATTTGATGTTTAAGAGTGGTTCGTGGGTTGCCTTCTGGAACTTCTGAAAAGTTCTTCAGCTTTGGAAGAGTTTCAAAATGGCAATGGGAAAACGGAGGAAAGAAAGAAAGGGAAAAGAGTCAGGGAAACACTTTTAGGCATCATTCCTTCTAATGTTTAGGAAAAGGAACTAAAGAATGGAAACCAGAAATAGGCAAGCCTGTCACTGGGTCTGGGAGGTCCATTGCTGGTTCTAGACGTTGTTGCCCCTTGAAGCATTTCTCACACGCTTGGGGAACCTATACACAAGCAGCGAGGCTGCTCTGACATACTGTAATTACAGCGCTCCAGCACACTCTAGCTGTAATCACCTCTCCAGCACACTCTAGCTATCTCATGTATCAGCATCACTGCATTGAAAAATCATGGCAGGGATGCTTTAACTAAAGTTCATTCAACGAGCTTTCGTAAAAGCGCCCCCGTCACCATTTTTCAGCGCAGGATTGCTGATACGCAAGATGCTCCGGGCACTTTAATTCAAGTAGCTCTTAAAGCCACTCTAATTAAAGCGCCCACCCACCCCCACACTCCTGGAGCACATTACATAGCAAATGACAAAGCAGAGTTGCACTTACAGCTCCAAAGAGACACAGGCTTCATCTATACCGAGGGACACTCAAGAGAGTTGAAATAAGTTCACTCAAAGGGCATTAAATTCCCCTGTGGAAGCTCTCACTTAGCATCCAAAGTGGCCTTAATGCTGTAGTTCATGAGCTTTCAGTTCATGCCTTTGATTGGTGCAGTTTAACTTTCTTAAATGTCCACCTGTAGAAGTCCCGAAGAATTCCAGCTCTGCTAAGATCAACAAGCTAAATGCTTTTCCCTTTTATATCTAGGGTGACTGAATACACGGACTTTAATGTGTGAGGACACAGCATGAGCAGAGTCCAAAGGATCAGGGCAGATTTTTCCCTTGGTTGTATAGCCCCTGTAGCTTGCCGTGATCGTATAGTGGTTAGTACTCTGCGTTGTGGCCGCAGCAACCTCGGTTCGAATCCGAGTCACGGCATTACCTTACAAGTGGTGGTACAGCAAAGGGCTCCGTCTTCTGAGGGGGGTGGAATCACCATCCTTGGACCTTTTTAAGGCCCAGCTCAACAAAGTCTTTACCAGGATGGTCTATTTGGGGCTGGTCATGCTTTGAGCAGGGTGGGATGCACTAGCTGACCTCCTGAGGTCCCTTCCAACCCTAATTTTCTGTTTCTATGATTACTTCCTGTACTGTAGCTAGCTTTAGCATAAAGGAAATATTGTCATCTCCCACTTGCAAGATCTCTGTAAGTCGTACTCTTTGTTGTGATGGTGGCATTTTTGAACAAAGAGAACACGAGCACTGTTTCTTTCAAGTAGATGTTTAATGATTCATTTTTCTAAAAAATGAAGTTGGAAAACTTCCTAGATTATACACCTGTCCCTTTCAGGAGGACTCAATGTACTCACAGTGGGTGGGCTTACCCCAGCTCTTACTAGGAAACATCTGTGGGTGGCTTTTTAGTCCAGCTGCTAATGAATGTCATGCTCTGCAACGAAATCAATTCTGCCACCAAAATGAGTAGGCTGCCAGCCTGTTCCTGAAGGGAACGATTATAATAATTAGTGTCACTATGAATATGGAATGTCTTGCAAACTCCAGCAGACACACCTGTGCAGCATGCTGGCTAAAGAAACTAGGACTTGCCACTCTCAGGCTGACAGTTTTGCATAGCATTTTAGCCAAGGTTTTCTTGCCTAGCAGATACAATCACAGCTGAAGCATAGAAGGACATTTATGATGCATCTGCAGGTTGTAGAAGGGTACCTCTCAATGGGAAAGCAGATGCTACATCGGTGACAACTCGGCAAAGTTGAGCCACCACCGTAGTGCCCAACCTGAGACTAAATTGTTTCCCTTATGGTGGAACAAAAAATTCTTGGTGGTTCAGGTTTGTGTCAGGGTTAGGTTAAGATCACTTCCACTTCTTTAAATGGCCTCAAGTACGCTGCTGGAGCAAGAACAAATGGGTTTTGAATGGCCATGAGTAAATTACTTTAGAAATATGAAGGTTTCCAAGCCTTAGAGGAGCAGAACAGCCTTTCGGTAAAAACAGTGAGGGCATATCATTTAACTGGTGGTCTTGATAGATAGGACTTTATTCAGACATAGAACTCCATCAAGATACAGAGTTTGATACACACATGAACAAGTGGATACAATATGCCAATGCGCTGTATTGCATTTGATGAGCCAGGAAACCCATTCTAGTCCTAAATTCCAAAATACCTCCTCACATCTCTTTTTTTTTTGCCGTGTTATTTTTCACTAAACCTTGAATTTACATCCTTCTTTCCAAATATGCAAAGAAGCCAATACACCACAAGCACTGGACCAATTAGATGGCCTCACCATTAAGCAGACACTGGGTGCATCTACACATGCGCTTTACTGCCAAGTTGACTAACTAGCTGCACAGTAAAGCATCACAGTCTACACGAGCACCAGCATATGGGCATAGTAAATTAACTCCACTGTAAGATAGCACTATCTGGGACAGTACTATCCTATGGTCATTTACTGTATGGACACGCACCAGTGGACAGTGTCCAAGAATGCAACAGTTTGAGCCAAAGCCAAGCAGTCCCCAGCTGGCAGCAAGCTCGGAGGGTCAACCACATGGCCCTGCAGTTTCAGTACTCTTGTGCCCCAGCCAGCCTCTCTGCTGCCTGATGCCACCACCTAGACCCTGGGGCTGACCCCCCTGAGCGTGTTGCCAGCCCAGCTCAAACTGCTGTGGTCCCAGACGCTTGTGAAGACACTGCGCCTGGGAGCACCTGACTCTGGTGTAAACTGCACCAGAGTTTCTTGCGCTGCATTAATAACTCATGTAGATGCACCTATTATGAGTGATACATGTGAGGTGGCATGCATCTGGATGGAAATCCATAGTGCACACTCGTTCTATCCATCCATTCATTCATGAGACTTGGAAATGTTACCAGGCACCTCCTAACCAGGGGACTAATGCAGTACCAGCGATCATATTTTTTTAAGCCTGCTGATGCTTCCAGTTCTTCCAGTAAAACTGGTGTGATCCTTATCTGAACAACCTCAGGGGAAAACACCAGGACTCTGAGCAATGCTCACATTGCTAAAGCCTGGCAGTCACGAGCGGTCACAGGAGAGCTGAGAATTTTGCAGGTTTCGAGTGACTACAAAACAACTAGAGACACCTGTGCCAGCTTTGAACTAGTTGGCTAAGGTATTGCGGTAGCAAACTATCTATGGGAGCATAACGCTCAATGCCAGCTACAAAACCTGGGGAGCCCAGACTGAGCTCCATGAGGTTACTATGCTCAGCACCTGTGCTGCATGGTAGTTACTGCAGTGTAGACGTGCACTTAGGAATGGAGCACTGCACCGGCATTTCCTCCCACTTAAAAAGCCCCTCTTACACCTGAAGTAAGCAAGAATCCCAGCTACCGGGCTACTACAGTAATAGAGGGACGAGTCTATATATGGATTGACTTTCTTTAGCTATTTAGCAACATAGGAATGAATGCACAAATGACCAGTTCCTTACTGGACTCTGATTTACGTGTATGCAAACCAGTGTATTACAGTTGATCTTCTTGTCAACAGAATGCACTCTACAGCTGCCCGTGAGGTGCCAGCAGGCATTAAGAATGGCTATTTGATATATTTAGTTCATCAGATTTGGAACGAAGACCTTTAATAGCCTGCAGAATCCATTCTCTGATCCACCTCAGTCTGAGTTTCCATATGCCTTTTAGTCATCCATGTGTTTGCAGTGGAAAACAGACAACAGCCTTTTAGAAAAATGTACCAAGTATAACTTGCAGGTTGCGTGTTTCTGATGCCTCATTAGCATTACTCACAGTAGACACATTGCTACCAGCAATGAGAACATGCAAACCCCCTCTGCTGATCCTGTCAGTAATCAGCCTTGCTGTCAGGAACACTGTTTAAATCCTTTCTACCCCCATGGAGATGCTGAACTGGCAAATCCCTGAAGAAGAAAATAATACCCCAGCTTAAACAGCTACTTCAAGTTAACTGAAGAGGGATGCATATAAACAACTCATTTAGTGAAAATACCAGCACAAAAAGTTGACAAGCAAGGAAAAGCAATTGAAAATTAATTTACCGGGATGTGGTTACAGAGAAAAGTCCTTGAGTTGTAGCATCTTGTTTTCTAGGATGTCTTGAATGCAGATAAGGGGCTTGGGTCCTTTAGTAAAATCTCAAGCTGTACAAGAAAGTCTTTAATAGTTAAAATGACCAGCTATGATTGTACATCCATTTCCTGTGCAATGCTACTTAGTGCTCTTCTCTGGGTCAGAGGGGTGAGATGTAACTGGGCAATAAGATGTACAATGCCACCTGAACTGGTCTAATGGTGTTGCTATGAATGGAAGGGAATCAGCAGATCTGGAATGGGGAGCCTCAGGGAAGACAAAGGAAGACTCAAGATCCCAAGAGTCAAACATGAAGTTATAATGAGTTGTTGCTCAGGAGGGCAAAATAAGTGGATCACAGAGGAGATGCATTTTGGGACAAGGAATCTATGTGTAAGGAGAACAAAGCTGGGCTTTTTTTCTTTTTGGGGGGGCCGCTTGTTTGTTTGCTTTTGTTTTAAGCTTCAGCCTAGCACAGAAGTGGAAACTTGGACAAACAACTAGGGAGGAATAGAAGAGTATTGCTCAGGCATGCAAGGATGAAGTCAGGAAGGCCAACGCACAATTGGAGATGCAGCTAGCAAGGGATGTGAAGGGTAACAAGAAGGGTTTCTACAAGTATGTCAGGAACAAGAGGAAGATCAGGGACAGTGTGGGTCCCTTACTGAATGAGGGAGGATCCTAGTGGAAGCAGAAAAGGCTGAACTGCTCAATGCCTTTTTCACCTCCATCTTCACGGGCAAGGTCCGCTCCCAGACTACTACACCGGGCAGCACAGTCTGGGGAGGAGGTGAGCAGCCAACAGTAGTGAAAGAACAGGTTAGGGACTACTTAGAAAACCTGGACGTGTACAAGTCCACGGGGCTGGATGGGATGCACCCAAGGGTGCTGAGGGAGTTGGCTGATGTGATTGCAGAGCCATTGGCCATCATGGAGATCGGGATAGGATGATTGGAAAAGGGAAAAACATAGTGCCCATATTTAAGAAAGGGAAAAAGGAGGATCCAGGGAACCTCAGACCAGTCAGCCTCATCTCAGTCTCTGGAAAAATCATGGAGCAGGTACTCAAGGAATCCATTTCTAAGCACTTGGAGGAGGAAAAGGTGATTACGAACAGTCAGCGTGGATTCACCAAGGGCAAGTCATGCCTGACCAACCTGATTGCCTTCTATGACAAGGTGACTGGCTCTGTGGATACAAGGAGACCATTGGATGTGGTATACTTTGACTTTAGCAAGGTTTTTGATACGGTCTCCTACAACGTTCTCGCAGGCAAGCTAAGGAAGTATGGGCTGGATGAATGGACTGTAAGGTGGATTGAAAACTGCCTAGAGCATTGGGGTCAGAGAGTTTTAATCAATGGCTTGATGTCTAGCTGGCTGCCGGTATAAAGTGTAGTGTCCCAGGGGTCGATCCTGGGGCCAGTTTTGTTCAATGTCTCCATCACTGACCTGGAAGATAGGATGGTGTTCACCTTCAGCAAGTTTGCAAATGACACCAAGCTGGGGGGAGTAGTAGATATGCTGGAGGGTAGGGCTGGGTTTCATAGAAACCTAGACAGCTTGGAAGATTGGACCAAAAGAAATCTGTGGTTCAACAAAGACAGGTGCAAAGTCCTTGCACTTAGAATGGAAGAATCCTATGAACTAATAGAGGTTGGGGGCTGACTGGCTGGGCTGCAGAAAAGGACCTGGGAGATTAAGACCCAGCCTGACAAAGCCTTGGCTGGGATGATCTAATTGGGGATGGACCTGCTTTGAGAAGGGGGTTGGACTAGATGTGACCTCCTCCTGAGTTCCCTTCCCACCCTCATTTTCTTTGATTCTATAACATTCAGACTCTGGGATCTTGCTGGGAGGCCATTACCAAGTCCCATTGGGAAAGCAAAGTAAATGGCTCTACCAGGACAGAATTTAAGGTTTGATTTAGCTGTACTAACCTAAGGACCTGCTTAGACTCCTAGGGTGCCTATACATGTGCTTGGAGGTGGGGGGGGCAGGCGCATTTTAATTAGAGTGGTTCCTGGAGACTAGGACTTATTAAAACACCTCACCTTCACGTGTATAAGGCTTCAGCTGGAATCCTATGTCCAGTTCTGGGCACTGTGCTTTAAGAAAGATCAAGACCACAGAGGAAAGCCCCGGCAGGATGCTTTATCTAAACCTTATACAATACAATTTAGGTAAAGCATCCCAGTGGCAAACCTGTGGAGACTTATACACATGAAGATGAGGCCACACTGGAGCATTCTAATTAAATTAATTGAGTCTGCCCTGATGCATTCTAATTAGAACATGAATCAGTGTATGCAACCCTCGTTATGCTGAATGTCTTGAGATGATCTCCTTCTAGTTCATTCCCCTGTGCAAGAGGCAAGATCAAATATACTTAGTACCTCCCTGACAGATATTTGCCTTCACTTCTCCTTAAAACCATCCAATGAAGGATGTTCCACAACTTCCCTAGGCAGTGAACTCCAGTATTGCAAGACCCTAGTAGCTGGAAAATGTCTCCTTAAGATCCAACTTGAGGTTTTTTGCTATGAATTAAGCTGGGGTATTTCTGTCCTTCCTCCAGGCGCCATTCATCACCACCTGCTTTATGACAAATTTTACATCTGAGAAGAATATTATCCCCTCAAGTCTTCACTTGCCTAAACTAAACAAGCTCTTGTTTGGGTTGCTCACCTCTCTGGTCTGTCCAATTTGTCTTTCTTAAAGCACAGACCTGCTTGATTCCAGCTGAAGCCTTATCAATGGTGGGTATATTGAAATAATTATCAAAAATACATGTTTTCCACAAGATATTTTTTGTTGCTACATCCCAGAAGATATATAGATGCAATAGTACCACCCCGCTGACTTATATTTAGTTGTGATCCATTAAAATCCCCAGATCCTTCTGTGCTGTACTGCTGTTTAGCTAGTTATTCTCCACTTTTGTATCTGTGTGTGTGCTTTCTCCTTCCTCAGTGCAGCTCTTTGCACTTACCTTTTCTCAGCTCCATCTTGATGATGTCAGACCAGCTCTCAAGTTTGTCTGGATCATTTTCAAATCTGAGCTTGTCCTCCAAAGTACTTCCAACCCTTTCCAATTTGGTATCATCTTCAGATTTCATAAGCATACCCTGTATTCTACCATCTGACTCATTAATGAAAGTATTGAATAGAAAAAAAGTTCCCACTCATAACCCTGCTGAAGCCAACTTAAAATGGCTTATTGATAAGATAACTACTCTGCAAAAGCTATTTTTCAAACAGCTGTGTGCCTTTC
>NW_017728994.1:53560322-53573994 GCF_001723915.1 Gavialis gangeticus | reverse complement strand
CTCTCAAGTTTGTCTGGATCATTTTCAAATCTGAGCTTGTCCTCCAAAGTACTTCCAACCCTTTCCAATTTGGTATCATCTTCAGATTTCATAAGCATACCCTGTATTCTACCATCTGACTCATTAATGAAAGTATTGAATAGAAAAAAAGTTCCCACTCATAACCCTGCTGAAGCCAACTTAAAATGGCTTATTGATAAGATAACTACTCTGCAAAAGCTATTTTTCAAACAGCTGTGTGCCTTTCTTACAGTGATTACATTTAAATTATGTTTCCTTAGTATGCTCTGCTTCAGTTGACTAGTAATTGTTAGCCTGTGGTGTCTCACTGAGAATTTTTCTTGGGTGCACCAGTTCCTGATGGGGTATCTAAGTCTCTAAGTAGGAGTCTGAACATATTTGCACTCACTGCTGAGAACACACAAGTGAGAATTAGGGTGTCCTGGAGCCCAGAGGCCCATCATCAGAGAAGGAAATCAAAGGGGCTTGCTTTCTGTGAAAGCTTAACTTAGGAGATACTACATAAAAGGGAATCTCATTAGAGACCATGTGGAGGCTACAAAGCAATCCCCACAGATCTCTTTTTGTCATGACAACACTCAACAGGAGCCCTTGTGGATGGGATTTGTTATACTGAGCTCTGTTCTCAGCTCTTGTACGCTCTTAGGTGAGTCATTTACCATATTTACTCAATTAGAAGATGAGGTTCTTGCCCTCATTTAACATGGGAGTAAAAAGCTCCCTTGCCTTACAGTCAAGCCAGGGGGTAGTTGCAGTGGGGAAGGGCTGGGGGCCAGGCAGCTGCTGTGGCTGAGCTGGAGCTGAAGATCCAGTTCCCACCTGTCCCCCCCCCACCACCCCGCACTGCCTCTGCATGCCCCACCACTTCCCCCACCCCATGCTGCTTCTTCCTCTCTCTCCCCCTCTGCATAGGTGATGCATGGGGGGGCATGTGCCCTACCTGAGATTGGCCCTACCAGCTTGGGAGTGGGGGGTGATGGCTGGTGCCCCATCCCCCAAAATTGTGGGAGCACTGAGAGAAGTGCCAGCAGCACTTCTGGGTTTGCTGCCAGCACTTCCAGTTTTGCTGCCAGCACTGCCGCTGGTGGTAGCAATCGGTCACTGGGGGATGCCCCCTCCTCCCCCAGTCAGCAATAAGCCGCTTAGGGACCCCGGTCCACCCGGTCAGCCATCGACCACTGGTGCCCCCCCAGTATCAGGAGACACCGGTTGCCCATGCTTCTCTACCACACTCCTCCTCACCTTTGCTTCTGCTGGCAGGCTCCCTCCCTCCTGCAGGTTGGGACATGGTGCATGGCTCCAGCCTGGCCCTGTAGCAACAGCGAGGAGCCAGCACTGCTGTTCCAGCCAGCTCCCCACTCTGGCTGGGTTTTATTGCACCATTCTCCTTTTTCTCTATTACCAAATTTATTTCCTTCAGAGTACAGAGCGAAAACCCAAAGGACTTACCGTGTCTATAGAGCATCCAGAGAAAACCCAGAAGCACTGTCTAGAATTAAGCCCCACCCACAACCACCAATTATTCAAGATAAATGGCTTGTAGGTGTGGATAAGTGACTCTGAACACCCTCCACAGCACTGAAATCAGGGTCTCCAGACACCGAGAGACGCATGGCCAGTCAGGAATATACCTGAATTATCGTCATTCCTAAGTTGTGGGGATATTTCCTAGTTACAGTCTTGGGCTCCCTTTGGGGTGTAAATTGTTGCACTGAGCGAGTCATTTCACCTCTCTGAGAATCTATGTGTAAGATGGGCCTAATGACACCCCCCTTCGTTTATAAAGCCTTTTATAATTATAGATGTAAAGCCACTACGTAAGAACGAGGTGACATTATGCTGAGAGCAGGCTGGAATTGTGCTGCGGGGAGTGATATTTTGCCCTGTCTTTTGTTTAACATCTTCATTAGTGAGCTGGAGGAGGGAGGAAACAACACATTAATTTCAGGGGACATTAATTGGGAAATGTTTCATAAACCAGGGAGGATAGAAATAATACCAAGGGATGTAAAGAGGTTAGAATTATGAGGAGGATGTAATACAATGTGATGCAGCCTGCATAAAGGCTATGAAAAGCATAATCTGCAAGAAATGTTGCAGGGTAATGCCAAATGGCAAGCAAATGTGGCTGAAGCTTGCAGTAAATTCAGCACAAAGTAGATTCTGCACCAGTAAAGACACCAAAAGTGAGTATGAGTTCAGCATGTGTGTACACAGCTCCTGCACTCGATGATAAGCATCTTCAGGTGAACAGTGTAAGGGCAGGATGTAGGTTTGCCTGAAGTATGAAGGAGATATTGGTGGGCCCACGTACATTCACCAGCCTGAAATCCAATGTGGATAGGGATCAAAGCGTTGCTAATACTGTGTCTAGTAACAGCGGTAGTAGAACCCTGTGGGCAATAGAGGTAGCACGGTGACATGTCTGTGAAATAGCTGAGATGGGTAATAGCTTAGATAGGTAAAGGCCGTTCAGGTCAGGGTAAGGATTTTTCAACCATACCACAGCATAAAGCAGGGCCCATGATCATAGCAGAATGTAGTCTCATGATAGTAAAGTGACTAATACCATCTTCATCAAAACCTGCATCATCTTCAAAGAGAAGGAGGTCCACTTCCTGCAGCTCCACTGAAGTATTAATGCTACTGATTGGTTGCCATGTTGGTCTGAGACAAAAAGACATACAAAAAACTAGAACTCTTGGTTCCAAAATGATACCTTTTATTAGACCAACTGGCAAATCACAAGAAAATGGTCCTTTTCTGCTAGCTTTCAGGATCAAAGTCCTTTTGTCAGGCTCTGGGAAAAGTATAGATGGTACAAGATGGTAAAAGGTGGGGGGCTTTAGGACCCCAGGGTGTCTTTGCAGTACCTACCACCAATTAGAACAAGCCTTTATGTTTTGACTTGAATAAATATGGGAAATAAATATGCAATAGCAGGTGTCATTGTTGTAGTCATTTGTCTGATGATAATCACACTCTCAAAAAGAAGCAAGAAGAATTAAGCGCAGATTCAAGTGAACCAAGTGATATCATTTTCCCATCATCGCTGATGATGTGAAGCATTTCAAATGGTATATTGTATGCCTGTAATGGTGCACGGAGCAATTTTTGCAGTCTGAAAGCTCTGATGTAGTTGAATTATTAATTATTATTTAAAGATTGTGGGAGTAACTGTTAGATGTTTATTTACTGATTAAAGCTGATAAATTGCACACACATAAATACCCACCCACGATGAGTGCAATTAAAAATCACTGTAATTTTGTCAAGAAGGGAAATCAAATTGGATATAAAACTAAGTATATGAATAATCAGACAAAGGCTACATCTCAACTGTCTTACACAGAGCTCTTCTTGGAGCACTAAGGAGAACTAAATCTGCAGCTGCTGTCACCCATCATGAAGTGCCAGCTTCGGGGCCAGATAATTGTACCCAGCAGGTGTAATCTGACGTGACAAACAGGGATATTCTCTTTTATTATTGATTTCAATGTGGTCAACCCAACCACCCTCCATTCTACATAATGTCCTGTCCAAAAAATAGGAGGATTTAAGTGCAACTTTGGTGGAAGGTCCGAAAACCACCCTCCCAACCCCTCCATTCTACATAATGTCCCGTCCAAAAAAAAAAAGGAGGATTTAAATGCCTGAAGTTCAACTTTGGTGGAAGATCCTAAAAACCACTGCCACTTTGATGGTGCCTAAGTTTCCTAGGTACCATACTTTAAAGTTCTCCATGTTCATGGATGAAGAAATTCTAAACCTGACAGAGCTGAGCAGCTCAGCACCCAGAGTATGGGATCCAGAAGTCACTGGATCCTGTTTCCCAACATGTGTCCCATGAAGATCTCTGTCTTGTAGGTCTTCTCAGAGCATTGCTAACACAGACCAACAGAACTGGGTTCCTCACAAAAGGCAGTGATGGACACTACTCTCTTATGAGATGCAACTGGAGAAGGAGGTAGTAATTGACTCCCTTTTGTAGGAAAACAGACCTTACAGCGAAAGGCTGAGAGCCATGGGACTCTTTAGCCTGGAAAAGCACAGGCTCAGGAGTGATCTGATGGCCACCTATAAGTTTATCAGGGGTGACCAGCAGGATCTGGGGGAACGTTTGTTCACCAGAGCGCCCCAAGGGATGATGAGGTCAAATGGTCATAAACTACTGCAAGACCGTTTCAGGCTGGACATAAGGAAGAATTTCTTTACTGTCTGAGCCCCCAAGGTCTGGAACAGTCTGCTATCAGAGGTGGTTCAAGCACCTACTCTGAACACCTTCAAGAGCAAATTGGATGCTTATCTTGCTGGGATCCTATGACCCCAGCTGACTTCCTGCCCTTTGGGCGAGGGGTTGGACTCAATGATCTTCTGAGGTCCCTTCCAGCCCTAATGTCTATGAAATCTATGAAAAATGTAGTTACAGCATGTCCCAGGATGTGAGACACCCAGATCCAATCCACTCAGTCCACCTACAAGGGTTCGAGCTATCACTTCCCACCCACTAGGAGATGGTCCTCAGCACAAGGCCATTGGCTGGTCTGGGTGATGATACTCTTCACCTCTCCTGTCAAAGCTATGCCATGGTGCAGAACAGAATTCAAGATTCAGCTAAGGGGGCCCCCTGCATCTGGCTGTTCGCCACAACCCCTGCCACCACTGCTGCCGCCACCACCAGCTTCACGTCCAGCCGCTCACCGCCACCTCTGCCACTGCCACCGGCTTCTCTCGCCACTCGCTCGCCCCCACCAGCCACTGGCACTGCCGCCACCACCAGCTTCTTCGGTGCAGGGGGCCCCAAACTATTTCTTGCAGGGGGTCCCCAAAAATTGTGGGCCAGCCCTGTACAAAACTTATCAAAACTGGATGATGAAAACACTAAAATGTAAGCATACACTAAATAATTCAGTTTCTCCATTTCACTGCTAATTAAAGATTATAATCAAAATTGGTATTGATTTTTGCAATCACAAGTTGAGTATGTAAAAAGCGAAGTATTCACAAAGGGATTTTATTAGAGTCAGTGCACTGTGTTGAAATAAAGCAGAGAGCACTAGCACATAAACAACTGTTAATTAATCAGGCAGCCCAATAGCTTGGCATCTGCATTTTCATAAATTGCAAGAAACGCTGTCTTTCCCCTACAAGACCTCCCTCATTTTGAATGCCCCTCCAGTAAATATTGTCTTGCCTAATGAATTTTCAATGCAGGGCAAGAATCTGATCATAAATCAAGATGCTTGAGGAAAGTGATATTTCCACAGCAACCCAGTTTAACATTGGGATAAATAAAATATGAAATTGTTTGCATAGATCTGGTGCAGTAACATAATGCAATAGAACATTCTCACAGCTTCTGTTAGGAATAGATGGGGAAAGGTTAAAGATAAGGAAGATGCCTTTTCCTTAAATTCACAGGTTTTGTATTGGGCATTTACTCAACATGATAAAATACAATTCAGTGATAATCTCAGTCATTTACCCCTTCTTAAATTCTGCATAGGAGCACAGCTTATTTCCAGCAAACCAGTAGCTTTACCTCCACGTGTATGTAATGATATCTTCATATGAAAAAATGGGCCTGATACTCAACCAGGCTTCCACTGAAAAGGGGCCATTGAGTTCAGTGGCACTATGTTACTTTACTTCCGCTGAAAATCTGGCCAAGTGGACCATAGTGCATTTGCCAGGTCACAGCACTAAATCAAATGAGCCAGAGAATGAATTAAGTGGGCTCTCATTACCCTCATTTGCAAACTCCACTCTGTGCAGGGCTGGGGGGTGGGCAGTGGTCTTCATATATAAAAGATTTAAATGCCTGGCACTTACGTAGAGCACGGTGCATGAATTTGCAGGAAGCTCCCTCTGCTGAGACATTCCACCTCCCTCGAGCCATGGTGCATGAATACCAATTGGTCCCAACTCCTCTTAATATACCAAGAAGCTTAAGGCCCTGTACATATAAAGCTTACATGCATTTACCATTCAAGGAGCAGACATTTTGTAGAATTAATTTTCCAGAAAGAAAATGAAAAAATGGCTCTTCTGAGCGTGGGGGTGTGGATTAAGTAGACAAAATGTAATATACCCAACTTCCTCAGCCAAGCGCCAGTACCCTCTCTTATTGAAAAGTGTTACAACGGTGAAACCTTGAAATTCACTCTTATCTCAGCACTAGGCATCACTCCAGGAAATCGATGATGAGCACCACCCTAATGAATCTCAAACTCCTGAAGTGCCTATCAATTTTGGCAAGGGTATGCATCCTGTAATAGACCCAATCCCCAATCTTGTTCAGATTGCTATCTAACAAAGCCATGGCCACAGTAGAACATGGATGCATTTGCTGAGAAAGAGGGAAAGTATCTCATTCTGGGCAAGACAGAATTAGACCTGAAGTTGGTTGGATTTTCATCAAAATGATTTTAAAATGTGTTATACACAAAACCGGCCCATATATTAACCGGTCTCACTGGACATGTGTACAGATGCATTGTTAGGGCCAGGCTCTAAGCAATTAACATATTATAAGAATTTGTATGCTTTGCTCTATATGTTTTTCTTCATGTAGGTTAAAACTTAACCTACCTTCATGTAGGTTGTTAACTATAAAAGAAGAAAGTTTCATTGGGCAAAGCATCTTCAGGAAAGCCACAGTAGAGTTCTTCAGTCAGGGGTGGTAGTCATGTTTCCTTAAGAAAAGAAAAATAGACTGACAACAGGAAAATGATGACTTGCTCTTGTGTGAAAGTACCCCCATCCTGGTCTCCCAAGCTGAGCTTCAGTTGACATCCTACATAAGGCAAAGAAAGAACAAGTTAAAAGATAGAAGGTATCAACATAACTTTGGTGTTTAAAAGACATATTCTAGTGTCTTTTCTTAAACATTCTCCTTGGTTAGTTTTTCCAACCTGGTCAACATCAGACATGAGATTAAGAAAATAGAAAAAAAATGCTGCCAGGCATCAGCATGTCCAGACATGAAAGCCAGATGTTGCAATGTCTTAAAAACACTAGGCCAAATTCAAATGCAATAGGGAGTGTTTTCCCAAGGCTCTGCAGCTTTGTAGTCATTTCTACTAATACAAATCA
This sequence comes from Gavialis gangeticus, assembly GCF_001723915.1. Taxonomy (NCBI): domain Eukaryota; kingdom Metazoa; phylum Chordata; order Crocodylia; family Gavialidae; genus Gavialis; species Gavialis gangeticus. Next base: position 53,566,878 of record NW_017728994.1, on the reverse strand, counting down.
TTGGCTGTGGTTGAACAGCCTTTTATACTCATTTTGTACTAGTGTTTGTGACAGCACAAAGTACAGAGGAATGGAGAAACCAGCTTAGAAATTTGGAGGAGCTGGCATCCAGCTGCAAATCTCAAAACTGGGTATCATAATACCAACATCTGAAAACCCTGACATTTGGGGCAACGGGATCTATATCTAAATATTGCACCATAGAATTCACTTTTCCCTGGGTATTTATTCAACAGAATTTAATATGGTTTAAGGATCTCTTCAAAGGAGAAGTAATGAAGTAACAGATAAGCTTCATACCTTATTAACAGAGACAGATGAAAGGAAATGTGGGATCTTCATGCAAAGTCATTTTTGTATATAATTTGTTGTTTTTTCTGATATGAGGAATGATTTAGGTCATTAATGTACTGAATGCTGGAAAGGTCAAATTCTTACTACACTGTCATATTATACAGAAACTATTAGACATTCGTATGCTCATGGCAAACCAAAAGGAAGGAAGACAAAGACCAAATTAATGCAGCCATCTAATTGTGGAGACAGAAAACTCAAGGAAGGTTACCCGCTTTCATTACTATTTAAACATTACATCTCCTCTTTATTTGTCTTTCCTTTCAGTATTCATATTGCATGTTCTAAATCTGTTAACAATAGACAGTCTTGGTGAAAAATGGAAAATTGCTATAGGTTACTAATCATTCCTGAATTGTCTTACATGTTGATGGACTTGAAAACACCTTGCTTTTGCTATATTAAAAACCTGATTGGTTTCCTAATTAGCCAGGCTGAATTTTGGAGATGTTTGGCTGATAGGATAACTTTTCTCCAGATGATCTAGGCATGGCTTGGTATTCCAGCCTGTGGGGTACAAGAGCTTGTCGTGTTTATGGGAAATGTTTGCAACAATATCACGAAGTGCTAAAGTTACGACCCTGTCCTACATACTGTTTCTCCTTGTTGTTGGAATCAGCCCTCCATGTCAAGTAATAGCTTCCAGAAACCATTCTGAGAGGGCGGCCTGCCAAATTCTCCAACAGAAAACTGCTAGAACAAGGGTTTCCAACCTGGAGCACAGGCAACCTCTGTGTGGCACATGGCCGACCGGGGAAGGGACAGGCAGCAGAGTGGCAGATAGATCAGGGAGCAGAAAGCAGAGCATCAGGCCAGGCAAGGAACACAGGCCAACAAACAGAAAATTGGGCAACCGATTGGGCAAGGGAAACGAATCAGAGGGGCACTTGTGGAAGATGCAAGGCTAATTTGTGGCTGCCCTACTAAAAAGTTTGCCCCTCCACACCATGCCAAAACAATATCTTGCAAATTCAATGCAAAGAAGAATAAATGGCCCAATACCACAAATTCTTCATCATAGTATTTTTTTTTACTCACTTGAGTTGTACATTCCTCATGAATGATGAAACTGTCTTTATGGTAAAGTGTATATATAGAACATACCTTTTTTCACCGAAACAGTGCACCTGACTGTTCTGTCATTTCGGAGAACAGTAAAACTAGGTATTGGTCTCAAAAGGGTTTACTGATCAGGCCACTGAAGCCAACATTGCAAAACCATATGTAAATTTTACAGCCAGCCATTAAAAGTGGAATATTGAAAACAATGCTTGATTCCTGGGGGCTGGTTGCACCAGATTGGATGTTTAAAATTCTGGTGTGTGTGTGTATATATATATATATATTAGAGTATAAAGATCTTGTGAGGCACTTAAACCTCATAAATGTTTTATAGATCCTCTAAACGCCATGTGCAAATAATGAAAAAGCAAGCATTGACTATAGAAGTAGTAATTGCTGATGAAATGAGGCCTCACAAACACCCAGGGCTCAAGTTCGTGAGCATGTTCCAGCAGACAGTGAATCGGGGAGATGATTCAGATCTATTTTCCTTGCTCTGTAAAACATCCAGAGTCAGGAATTGATCCCCACCAAGGGTCAAGACTGATGGCTGTGTAGAAAGCTAGCGCCAGACCTACTCTCATAATCCCTGAAGCCTTATTTTGAGGGCTTTTGTGAAAGTCGCTCTGTGAAAGTCCACATAGTAATGATTGTGGCTCATTCCCCAACAGGCTACTGTCAGAGCACACCTGGGTGGGTTGGGCATGCCACTTTGTATCCTCAGCTCAGTAAATTTAGTTCAAGTGACTGTAGACACTTTTAATTATTGCCTGAGAAATCATTTTTATGAGCTCATAAAAGGCATGCTTCCTTGAGCGAGCAGTAAATGTCATTCCACTTCAATACAGTGTGGCAATTTACTACCAGCCTTGTTTGTTTTCACTGGAGTTAGTATGCCGTTACGTGGCTAGACCTTGATATTCATAATACCTGAGATAATTTTACTCTCTAAAAAGCAAGAAGCCGATCAGTCTTCTGCCTGACACCCTCGTTGTGCTGCCCGTTTTCATATTCCTGGTGCTTCCCGTCTCAAAGCGTAGGGATTTCACTCGACGTGTATCCCATCTTCTCAATGGGGAGAGACCATTAAAAGGCACCATCAGCTGCATTGCATCTGGACTGCATTGTGAGGGAATGGGAGGTAGTTGGGGGTCGGGGAGTTATGGAGAGGTTAGGCACTGCTCTTGGGGGCTTTGGAGGGTGAGCTAGCCAGTGTTGAATATAGACTAGTGTGGGGTGGAAACGTGCGCGAGCATGCGGAGTAAGCAGCTGTGTTGTCCAACAGGAGCAAGCACGGGGAGAAAGTTGGGTCGGGGGGGTCCATATTACCGCCCTTTCCTCCCCACCAGATAAACTTGTACAGGTGGGGGAGAATTGCTCACTGCTGAGCCATAGCAAAAGCCTTATAGCAGCAGCCTTCCTCTAACCTGTTACCTCTTCCCACCCAAAACCAGTCAAGCTAGGGGACAAAACGTACCCAGGGACAGCTATCAATGTACCCAATACTGTTTCAAGTGCCACTCTGCAATGAGTTATGAGGTGAAGCCTGTGCAGCACTGTTATGGATTTCTTTTTTTAAGATTGGAGGAATGGAAGGTTAATGGGAAACAGTGCCAAGAAGGGAACGTATTTAGCTGTTCCTTTTCCCACTTGCAAGTAGCTAAATCATTAAAAAAAAGAGAGTCATTTGTCCTCTGGGGGGATGGTGCCAAATTTGAAAAGTAAATTCAATCATCAAACCACATTATGGACAGATCCTAGGCATTTTTTCAGAGTGCGTTTCAAAGCACTCTTAACCACGATTCCTCAGTAATATTGACATTATAACGATTAGCACAGTTGAAGCTTTGCTGCTTTAGGATCACTTTATCATTGAGCCTCACTTTTCTAAGTAAGCTGGAAAGCTTTTCCCAGGCCTCTCCCATGGAAATAAGTGTGCATTGTTGAGACCCTTTAATAATCTTCAAATATTTACCAGGACTGATTGTTGTGGAGCAGCAGAGAGAAGCTGTATAATGATAGTGTTGTAAAAGATAAACTCAGAAACTATTTAATCACATCTTAGGATCACGTGTGGGCACATGAGATAATAGGTCCAGAATTGGAAGGTTACTGGGTTGTAGTGCTCCAGTAAGATAAATGATCACTGGCTAGAATTTTATGAATGAGATGCTCATGGTATCAGCCATCATTAGGTCATCTTAGCAGAGGCCAAATACAATGTGGATAAAAAAGGACAATTTCCACCCCAGTTATCAACAGGGATTCTGGATTTTTCTGTTTAAAAATCACAAATTCTCTGAATTTAAAAAAAAATCAGTCCCTAAATTAAAAAAATTAGTTTAATTAAAATGAAATGCCACTATATATATATATATATATATATATATAGGTGTCAGTTGAACACAATGTTTTATTGATATATTTACAAATTTAAAGCAATTTTGAAACCTACCAGTGTCTCAATCACTATAATAAAAGACATTCCAAGTACCTATAAATTTTGGTCTTTGATTTTAGGCGTTTTATCATGGAAAATCAGAGCTCCCCTGCCCCCTTTGCTCACCAGAACACGGTTCCAGGCCCCTCACTCCCAAGCCACAGCCCCCACAGCCCTGCTGGTGCCCTTCACTTCCCACCCACAGCCCCCGGTCCTTTCTGGTTCCCTTCCCAGCCCTGCCAGGGGGGGTCGCCAGCTGCCAGAGCTATGGGGCCAGGTACTTGGGTCCTCAGACCCCTACCACCCACAGCAGCACCTGAGCCCCAGCTGCTGCCCATGGGAGGCAGTGGCTGCTGCAGTGAAGTGGAGCATGGGGCCTGGCTCCCCCTTGCCCACGGGAAGCGTGGATGGAGTGGAGCCCAAGGAGAGCTGGGGGCCAATACAGACTGCCCGCTGTGGGCTCAGGGCTCCCTGCCCTGTTGCCTTCCCCACAGGGCCTGTGGCAGAATGCCACCTCTGTCTCTCCCCAAAAACTCTGCTATGTGCCAAGTTGGTTAACATGGTCACTGCACAGGGCAGACTCCTTTGCCCCATCTCTCAGGTGCCCCTGAGTTGTGACCTGAGCTCGATACATTCCTGAGGGAGGGGGGAAACCTGCTCCTTCTGCCTATGTGACTGGCATCACATACCTGGGTGGGGGCTGAAGCTCCCTATTGTTCTAAGCAATGCCAACCTGTCTGGGAGGGGGCTAGAGACCCTGCCAGTCTACCCAGCCACCAGTGATGCATTTCAAATTGGTTGGCTGGCAGCCAACTGGTGCTGGCCTTTGTTGGACCAGGTAAATGAGGTCACAAGGTCTATATAAGTTAAGGACCGCCCAGGAGGAGGGGCAGTAGCCATGATGAAAACTCAGAAAGAGAAGAGCTGGACCATCTGAAACTTATTCTCTCTCTTGTAATTCATGATCAATGAACTGCCTGCCTCCAGAGGGAATCTCCACCTTCCTCTGGATGATACTCATGAGTAAGCTACCTGAAATCTAACTAGATATATAGCTTGCAGTAGCTCAGATGTGTGATCAAAGGCTACCCAGCCACCCTGTTTGCAATATGGGATTTCTCTGAGATTGCTCTACCCTGTACCCTATTCCAAGCCTACTCTTTGTAACCAATAAAGTTCTCCTTTGTACCTAGCATGGCAGACTTATTGGGAGTGGATCTAGATTATGCCTTGGGGTCCCCTTGGTTCGGCTGATTAAGGGAGGCCACTATTTGTGCTTCAGACTGAGGGAAGCATCCCAAGTTCTTGAAGTGGGTTGAGTACCCTCAAGGGCTACTAGGCCTGTGTTTCCCAGGGGGCACAGAGCCAGGATCACTGCAGATCCTGGGTGGTGGTGGCATTACCCCCAGGCTAGCGGGTGTGCTCCAGGAAGGGGGTCAGCCAGACACGAGGTTCCCTAAGGAGGCACTTGGAGCCTGGAAGGTGGTTGGGTGCAGTGAGGTGGGTGGCTCAGTGCAGGAGCACCCCCTACTGGCCCACCACAGGCTTCTGCAGCCCAGTGGGTGGGACCCAGCATGGCTGGGCAGAGCGGGGCAGGGCAGGGAAGCTTGTTTCCACCACTGGGAGCTCCGTGGCATCATGACAAAGACTGGGTCCTGCCCTCCGGGCTGCAGAGCCCCCGGAGGGCAGTAGGGTGGGGAGCCTGAGCCCACAGTGGGCATTCCACACCCATCCCGTGCACAGATCTCAGGGACACATGCTCTTCCCTTCCTTCCCAGAAGTATGCGCAGCAGTGGGGAGCCACCCCACCACCCAGGCAAGCCACCCGCCGCTCCATCCTGCTCCCTGCCGGGGCCCTGCAGCCATGCATTTGAACCCTGGCCCCCAAGCCCCATGCACCACTCATCTGGACAGCACCCCACCCCCAGCCCTGCCCAACTTATTCCCTCCCTATGTCCCTCCCTCCCTACGGGGTCTCAGTCCCCACCCCCTCCAGACGTAGCAGCAGGAGCTGCTCTCCAGGCTGCCTGGCAGCCTTGTGCATGTGTGAGCGCACACATGCACATGAGGTCCCCTGCCTAACCACCCTCCTCCTGCTCCCCTCAGCCCCTTGCAGACTCCAACTCTGCCAGCAGAGCTGTTTACAAAAGTGGAAAATCCATGTGGTTCTCCATTAAAATGAAAAAATTGCATTTTTCTCAGTTCAAAATCTGCATTTTTTTCCCATTTTTCCATGGGAAATTGAAAATCCAGATCCCTGGTTAACCATATACATCTTTGAGGGATGAGGAGCTAGTATGCATTAACCTAAGAATACTGATATGTAATCTCTCTAGGCAACCTTTGATCTTCTGGATCATGGCATACACGTAAGAGGTGTAGTCAAGTGCCTGATTACAATTATTCATGATATCATTCATCACAATCATTCAAGGCTTACTCCCAATGGAAAGGAGGGGTCTTCACTAAGGAGGACTACTCTGCAGTTCCTCGGGGATGTAGGGGGATGGTTAGGAAGGCCAAGGCAGAGATGGAACAGGGGCTGGCTTCCCGGATTAAGGACAACAAGAAGTCCTTTTTTAAATACATAGGGAGTAGAAAGAAGGCCCCAGGAAATGTGGGGCCCTTGCAGGACAAGACGGGGAATCTGGTTGTCACGCCAGACGACAAAGCCAACATATTTAATAACTTCTTTGCCTC
>NW_017728994.1:53537547-53559724 GCF_001723915.1 Gavialis gangeticus | reverse complement strand
GGGCCACTCGTATGATCAAGGGACAGCAGGGTAGGTCCTATGAGGAAAGGTTGCAGGACCTGAACCTGTTCAGCCTCCAAAAGAGAAGGCTGAGGGGGGATCTTGTGGCCTGTTATAAACTGGTTAGGGGGGATCAGCAGGCGCTGGGGGAGTCCCTGTTCCCCCGAGCGCCGCAAGGAGTGACCAGGAACAATGGTCACAAGCTGGCGGAGGGAAGGTTTAAGTTGGACATCAGGAGGCGCTACTTCACGGTCAGGGCGGCTAGGGTCTGGAACCAGTTTCCAAGTGAGGTGGTGCAGGCTCCCACCCTGGGGGTTTTTAAGAGGAGGTTGGATGACCACCTTACTGGGGTCGTTTGACCCCCGTACTCTTTCCTGCCACGGCAGGGGGTCGGACTAGATGATCTGCTCAGGTCCCTTCCGACCCTAGAAACTACGAAACTATGAAACTATGAAGATATCATGACAACTATTCATGACACATTATTCCTGATATGGAATAACGATGTGAATATTGCAAGTGACCTGGTCAAGGGGGGGAAATTACAATATCACTGTGGTGGGTTATTAAAATTGCGTGTGTGAATGTATTAATCTAACATAACAGGCTTTTGTGGGTATAGGAAGCAGAGAGAACACATGATAGGTCTTGATAAGCAGCTCCCAACATATGACAATGGGGCAGGCTGATAGGCTTCTTGAAGCTATCTCCAACAAGTTACAAGTCTTGCTTTGCCAAAGCAGGGAGCTAGGACCTCAACAGAACCAGTTAAATACTCTTCGTTCAAAGGCAAGAAGCCTTCAATGGGAAAGGGCCAGTGAAAGGGCCAGTGAAAGACACTGCAGAGGCAATCCAAGTTGTGGGGCAATGACAGGCAAGCACTACCCTGCTTTGTTGTTTTTACAACCTGTTCCCCTGAAATGCTTTTGTTTTAATTAATAATGCTTTGCCTGGGGAACCTATTTGTTCTCTAATTATCACTTCATTATTCCCTAAGGGGAGAGAGCCAAACCTGCTGAGACAATCAGAGCTAGCACCAGGAGACTTCTACACAAGGGCTGGTCTGAGAGTGAGAGACTCACATGATTCCTCCCTGAGCCAGGTGATGGCAAGAGGCTGAGGACCTGAGAGCATGGTGCAGTTTACCCAGTAACTGTACCTTTTAATTGCTGCAGCCTTTTCTCCTCGGATCATGATGCAACGAATCTGGGCCTAAGTATGAAACTTTCTTCAGCAATCCCTTGCACTCGAAGATGATCGTCTTCCATGCTTGTCTTATCTGTGGGTCCCAGGGTGGCTGATGAGGCCAATCCAGGATTGACAGACTCTGTTGCACCTTGGACACCTGTTTCCATGAGGGGTGGATGACTAAAGATTCTTGATTGGGTCCATGACTTGCTGTTTTGTCCACTTCTAATTTTCCATCTCCCATTGTCATTGTAAGGTTTTGAAGTACTGAGATTATTGCAGAAGATTCTTCCTCCGTTTGGGGTGCTCCAGGTGATAGTGTCCCACAAGTTGATGTCAATGTTGCATTTTTCCAAATTGGCCTTAAGGATGTCCTTAAAGTGCTTTCTCTGCCCTCCTCTTGAGAATATGCCTTGACTCTATTTGATGCTTGAACTACACACAACTTAGCCATTTCAAACTGAAACCTACCGCCAAAAACATTTTTTTCCATGTATAAATTCTTCTGATCCTTTATTCATCTCCCCCATGGATCCTAGCCTGCTCTGCTCAAGTCCATGAAAAAAAAACCATGTATACATCTGTTTGTGTAAAACACTATCACCCCATCCTTAAGACTGAACCACAAAGAAGACACAGGGAAGAAGAGGGCTGACTCACTTTTTGTATTAATAGTTTTTCAGGGACACGAGGGGGGTGAAATAGGACCACACTGAAATACCTACATCTACTTACACGTTCCTGCTAGGTGGAATAAAATCTAGCCACCAAAAGGGCTGTTGCTTCCCCATTAAGAGCATCCCCATGATCGGAGAGGTGTTCAGTCCAGGAAGTTGGCTTTGATCATTTATTTGTTCAGCAAAACTTGACTTCAACTTTGAGAGAAAAAAAAATTGGATGGTTCACATTTGGGACAGATGCCTACTTTGACCACTGACATAGTGGAAATTTATATACAGAAATACAGTAGTCTTTCCTACTGCAACGTTTCCCCAACTAACACCACTTTCTGCCTGCTTGCTGTCATAAACCTAGGGCATTGTTACACACTACTTTTAGGTGGCTCCTGGAGCTCTTCACTCCTGGACTGTCCACACATAAATACCTTTAAGTGGCTTAAAGTGCTTGTTATGTGGATAAAAGTTACGTCACTCCAAAGCAGGATTATCTCTGATCCACACAACCCAGCTCCTGTTCTATTAACATGCAGCCACTCCCCGCTGCTGTGCCACCCAAGATGAAGTCCTCCAGTATCCCAGGATTCAGTTGCTCCTCCCTCCTGCCCATCAGCCCACCACAGCACGGGCACTCTGTGGCAGGGTTGCTCCCTCTCTCTCCCTCTTTCTTCCCCACCACCATCTTCATCCCTGCAGGTCCCTCTCGGCACCAACCAAAAGGTGACTGCAGCACCTTGCATTTTTTCCGGCCAGACTTCCTGCGGTCTCCACCATCCTCATCTCCCATAGAAGTTCCCATCCGCCTGCCGAGCTCCACAGCCGTTCTTCTCCCTCTCTTCCCTCAGAGCTGACCCAGCCTTTTCCTAGCCAGAGACTCCGAGCCACACAGCCCAGAGGTTTTAATGAGAGCTTACCCAAGCCCAAACACACACACCTGGAAACTGCCGATCCAACCTCTCCCAACCCTTTCCAAGACCCCCTGGCCCACCTCATTCTGCTGACTGCCACCTGCCCTGATCAGGGGCAGGGCAGGGGGTATTTTTGCTCATTTCCCTGCTCAGCTAGTGGCCTTGGTAAGAATTAGGAACATCTGACCCAGCTGGGAGGCTAAGGCACCTGGCCGAAGCAGACAGCACTGAGGATTCATTATATTATAGACTGAGTCAGGCTCAGGAAAGCCCTGTGCACACCCCAAACTGTGATTTGCTACAAGGAAGAAAACACTCCCTCACTTCTTGTCTCTGAAAATGGTGTGTGTGTGAATGAGAGAGAGAAGTGGGGTCCAGATTCATGCTGGCTGATGGAAGCAAGACAGCATTGAAACTTTCCACCTACAGCTTCTAACCCACCCGTAGACTCCCCACCCCAGACCAGCGGCTTCCCCGGCGGCAGGCAGCCACACTGCATGTGCGTCGGGTGCATGGAGCTGGGCACTGCTGCAGCTTTTTGCCTCTCAGAAGAGGTAAGGAGCAAGCTGCAACCTTGGAAGCATAGAGACTCATAGAGACGTATGGCTGGAAGAGACCTCCCTGCTCCCTGGGCCTCTAGTGCCAAGTCACAGCCGTGCAGGTAGGAAAAAGAGAGAAGGTTTCTAGACTGAAGTGTGACTACTCCAAACTCCAAGTGAGCGCTAAGCCGATCAACATTTGTGTGGCTCAAAGTGCAATGTGTAACAAGGCCCCGGGCTTGTGATCTCCTTAGGGCAACAGCTGTCTTTAAAGCATTCATTTTTCCGGCACCTAGCACAAAGGTCCTTCACCATGCTTGGATGCTGCAATACAGCTAGTGACACTCTGAATCTGTATGGAAGAAAAGCACATGCACAAACCCCGTTCCCATCCCTGTACTAGGAATGAAACAAGTCCCACAGACTTTACAAGATGGAAAGGTAGCCCTTAATCTCCGTTTCCCCTAGTGTGCACTGATTGCCTTTGCCCTACCGTGCAGGGCAGCAGCTCACCCTGACTGCTTCAAAACGAGCTCTCTAGCTCTGCTGAACATAATACTTCCACCTGCCCCCTGAATCTGAAGCAAATTAAGCAGCACGCTTCTGAAACCCTGTATTATGGATAAGCACCTTCCCAGGGAAGGCAGTTAATACTACAGTATCCACTGCCATCTGCAGTGGTTAACAAACCAAAAATCCCAGGGAAGAAAGTGTAAAAAAAGTCTGATTCCTCTGAACAGTTTGAACTCTATGCTCAAGAACAGACCCTATATCGGTAAAGCAAATCCCCAAAAGACTCAGGGTTCAGGGACTATACAGAGTCCCCCCACTTTGTCAGGAAGGGAAGATGCACTTTCTCCCCATTTAAAGGAGTCTTTAGCAGCACTGAAACATTTTTTTCAAGAGCAGCTAAATCCAAAGAGGCCTGGACTTGGCGTGTGCCCTGCCCTCACTCCAGCAAAACTTCCAGAGCTCATCTCAGGTAATGCACACTGTTGCTGCCTTAGATATATCAGACATATTAGCTTTGGTTTCTCTGCCGAATGAAGGGTAGCTCTTCGGCCCTCTGCCTTTGCTCTCATCACTCCTGCTCTCGCTGTCTCATCTCTGTTGGCTGGTACTCAAAGCAGAGGGATAAGTTTGCAGTCCACCTGTGTGCACAGAGAAACAGGGCTCCCAAGGACCTGCAGCCAGCGGAGGAGAGCGAGGAGCATGCTGCTGTGTTCATCAGCTCAGGGTGCTGTGTTAATACACATGATCTTTCCGCCCAAGATGAAAGTTAAGGACCACAAGATGTGGCCTGCGTGGGTGGCTACTTCCTCTGCAATATGATTTTAAACAAAATAAGTCACTTGGTAGACAGCATGAGCAGGGCCTGCTGGGCTGCTCCACACTGTGCGCTAATATGCAAAGGCAGCAAGACACCCCATTGCTCTCAACTGACAAGAGGAGGCTGCTGCAGGCTGGCTCCAGACGTGGAGCACAAAGCAGGCTGGGGCTTGGCTCTCAGCTTTGGGAGTGCTGATGGGCATCATCAGCGCAGCAGGACCCCTCCATTACAGAAAGGCAGAGGCAGCAGGGAAGCGATGCCATGGCGCTACTCCTCTTGGGAAGCGTGCCCTCAGCCGGCGATGTGCGATCAACCCATCTGTGGGAGCAGCGGGGGGAAACCGTACTCCTTTCATTTGGTCTATTATCCTGTTCAACTCTTCCGCGGGTGGTTTCGGAATAAAGCCGTCCCTCCATGCACCCCTTGGCACCGGCTTCCTTTTGTTTTGCTTTGACCCTCCCTTTTGCAAGTGAAACTTTGGACTTGACTTTCTCCTGAAGGAATTCCAGTCTCTTCCCCGGAGTTACTGCTCAGTTTACCCTGGTGTAACAAGGAGCAGATGCTGGCATAAAGCTAAATCTTGTTAAGTTCAAAAGTTCTGCCTGGTGCAGAATCAAGGCCTGACTTGGCAGCACAGCGACGGAGAAACCTTTCAGTGGTAAATCGTAAGAGCAACTCATAAGAGCAAATCAGAGTGGCCGCGGCTCCCTGGATCTGAACGAAGGCGCTAAGCATTTCATTCCTCTACATGCTCGGGTTAGTGCAAAGCAAGGGGGAAATTGCAGCATGACTGTTCCCATAAGCCCCTGGGAGCTGCAACCGTTCTTATCTCAACACGGCGTAGAGTCAGGGAGGGTGCAAACCTGGCTCGGGTTCACATCCCCCGTGTGAAGAGCAGCTGACCTTCCATGGCAGCAAGCGGGTCACGCTGATGCAAGTGAAAGGATCGATGCCACTGCAGTGCAAATAACCAGATATTTCCAGCAGCCCTTGGAGAGGAGGCTGCTGCTGGTTTGCAAAAGTTGTTTCTGCCTGAGTTAATGTGCTTATCATGGGATCCCCAGCACAGCAGAGATAACAACCACCGCTCTTCCTCCTGCAGAGCTGTCTGTCAAACGTGCAGAACCTGGTAATTAAAAACAGGTAGTGGTTGGTCTGTTAGGCTGAAAATTATCTCTATGTATTTATATCTACACAGCCAAATAATTCTCCTTGAGAAGCAGTAGTTTTGGTGCAGCTGGGTGCTGAATATTCCTGAAGACCCTGGACCTGCTTACCGCATATATGACATTAAATACAAAGAAGTAGGAGGAAATGGAAAGCATCAGTGACCCCATCTTCACATAGTCCCTGGAAACAGGGTGTTGGATCAGCTACCTCAGTGTACTGTGTAACCACTGCTTATCACACCAGACAGGTGACAATACGCAGTATCCTTGCAATAAGCTCGAGACAGGCAAAGTGTCATTTTGTGCCCCACTCCAAACAGGGCAGTCGCTGGCATCGTGTGCATGTGGGGACCAGACTCTGAGCATATATAAATCAATGCAGCTCCATCAACTTCAGGGGGCTTATGCCAATGTATACTAGCCGGGGATCTGGTCCTGCAATCTCATCCAAGTCTTTTCCCTTTCAATGCCCAAGTGTTTCTCCTTTAAATCCTGTTCAGGTGGGCACTTAAACACTGGGTTTACTGAGAACTAAAAACGTCCCTTTTAGCCATTAAAAAGTCCCGGATACAATTCAAGAGAGAAGCCCTATGTAATAATAAAACCCCAACCTATAGTATAAAGTAAATGAGCGGCCATCACAGGAAAAGGAAAAAGTTCTTCCTTTCCTCTCCTACACATGGCGAGGTCCAGGGAACAAGACCGATTGCATGGATCCAGCTAGAGCTACCTTCAGCAATCTGAATGCCGCTGTAGTTGCCAAGAAAACATGGTCCTCAACAGGTGGCAAGGAGACCTCTTCCAGCTCAGACTCACACAGTCATTCCCATCTGCTACTTAAGGAATAACCAAAAATGGAAACAATACAGATCTAACGAGTGGTTCAGACTATCTAATAAAGCACCCACCGTGAGGCCTGGTTCACAGCCCTTTGTAGCCAGTGGGAGGCTTTCCACTGACTTCAGCACATTTATTGAAGTCATTCACATATTCATATAGTCCCTAGGAGCCCTCATCATGGGCAAGGACACTGGTGTGCCAGGGGATGTACAAGCACAGAACAAAGATCGGGCCGGTTGCGGCAAAACTTAGCCACCTACATCATTCTGGCTAAGGGCAAGGCCTGATTTCAATTTGAATCGTCCTCAACACTATGGGATGACAGGAGCTTTATGGAAACACAGACATATTTGCCTCTGATAACTATAAAAATCTCAGCTCTGAGGACCAACATAATTAGCACACTGATTTGCTACAATTTTGAAAATGACAGGGCCCGAGTCCCGTTGATCAGCAGGCAGCAAGGTTTTCTGCCAACGAGCAAGTGGCTGCTTTATGTTGACGATTCTCCCCAGAGCACTGATCAGAGTCAACACAACCCTACAGCACATGGTAGCAGGCTGTAAGCAGATTGCACTGGAGGAAGTGGCTAAATATTAGAAATATCCTAATAAAACATTGCCAGGTTCGGTATTGTGTCGATGTTCGCAGTTGCTAGTGAAAACAGAGGAATGAAATCAGAGGAAATGAGAATAGATGGCTGGAGTCTGCCCATATGGCAACAGTGCTTTCCACCCCACTTTTGGCATCAACTATCCCAGACTAAGCAGTCCTGTGACATAACTGACACCAATGGAAGGGGGATCTCCTGATGGCCAAGAGGTGGAGGTATGTCTGTGTCCACTCCTGCGGCCAGTCCAGCAGGGCAAAGTGGATGTGGTTGCAGAAGAGGGAGAACAGCTAAGACCTGTGCCTGATGCCAGTCCTCACTTGTGGTTTTGGCCCCGCAGGACTAATTGCAACTAGTGTCAACTAGCTCAGCATCAGGGAGCTGGCCAACACCAGGGTTAGAGCAATGGAAAAATGAACTATCGTTCACTTTTGTCTATATGTGTGCGTCCATACATGCGTGCGCATGCACATACACACACACACTCCCCAGCTTGTACCTTAGATATTAGCTGGAGCCTACATTCAATTAAACAGTATAAATATTTTATCGCACACTCTCCTTTCTATTGGGGAAAAAGCTGACTCTGTCTCCGCGAGAATTATGGAAGTTAACACTAATTGGATGCCAGGGAAGGAGAAAATAACGGTGGATGCAGACCTGAGAATCCTATTAACTCCCTTTCCAGATAAATCATACTCAGATAAATCAAACTTGCAGAGGTGAAAAGCATTCGTATCCAACAGAAGTTCCTTTGCGAGTGGCTTAAAGGAAGATGCCATAAGGGAAAAATAGGATTCTTGGAGCTTGAATGGAAATATTGTAAAGGGACACTGCATGGCTTTGATGATCGTCTCAGGCTTGCATCCTGACAGATCTCTACCCCCAACTTGGTTTAACAGACCAAATATCAAAAAGTGCCCTGGAGTCTTTAATGGCTCACAAGTGGTAAGGCTCCTAATTTCATAACGATGAAAGAGCAGCACCCATACCACAGGCCTATCAAATCATACTGGGGTACTAGCACAAGATACTGGGGTACTGGTGCAGCCCTTCCCGTGAAATTTCTATTGGCGCATGATCAGCAGCTGGATATTTTGCAAGGTATAGTGGGCAAGTATTTGCTCAGGGCACATAAGCCTGATAGGATCTCTGTGCAAACTACACTGCACATCTCCTTGCCAAAGCCAGTCCACAGAGCATTAGACTACCTTATACATTAACTCAAATTGAAACATGGAGAGCCATCATTCAGGTACTATCGTGGGACTTGGGGTTGTGGACTGCTGTGAATGCAGAACAGTCTTCCTCACCAGGAGAAGTATGTTGCTTATTGAGTGTTACTCATTGTACTACATAAGAGACAAGCCTACACGAGAGGGTCTAATTCAGTTCCCACCGAGCCTAATGCCTTTTTTCAGCTGGAAGCATGTTTTTTATAAACTGGAGATCATGGGTTCAATCCCCAGTGATGACCCATGATGATCGTCATTACAAGAGTACAACTCATATGGCTACTCAAGGCTACTGCTCTACACCAGAGGAGAATTAAAAAGCTATGCACTCACTAGGCAAAAGACACACGTGCTGAACCGTAACCAAAATGACTTGGAACAGCTGGCTTCCAGCTTGAATTCCTCTACGTGGAGATCAGCCAGCACCATCTCATTTCCATACAGTAGTTTAAAAACTTGTACATAAAGAAAGATGTGCTAGAGCATGGGTCTAATTTAGTTGTTGTAAATGGAGACAGAGCATATACTCTCAAAAAGCGGCACTATAGAGACATTTTGCTTATTCTTCCCCACAGACAAATGCTAGGATTCTGACCAAGCCATACATTTTAAAAATGTATGACATTCAAGATTTGCCCTGATACATGGATTGAGATCTCCAGTGCATGACCTCAGAACAGTGTTTTCTCCAGCAATACCTAACTGGGACAGATGAGGAAACTAAAGCTGACCCTAGAGATGGTGGTTAACAACTAATTGGTTGATAGATGTCGTGCATATTAACATCAGCTCTCAAACCAACTGCTAATAGTTGCTTCTAATATAGATGTGTGGATGGCAATAATGACCAAAACATACCAGAGTAGTGTTGCTTTTATAGCCATGATGGTCCAAGGACATGAGAGAAGCAAGGTTTGTGGAGTAAGAAGTCAAGAAACTTCGTTTTTAAAATGTCAAACTGAAACGTGTCCTTTTAAAAATGTTGAAATGGAATGTCGTGCTATTTTCAAAATGCTCTCTTCTCTCTTTGAGGCCATGGCTATTCTCCAGGTCATTGGTGACACGTAGGGGGATGCACACAGGTGCACGTGCACCCCCCTGAGCGTGCCAATGAACCCTCTGAGAAAAGACACCAACAACACTGCCAACGGCACCTGTAGGTGGTCGCTGCTCGCCACCGCCCCTGCCCCCCTCCATTGCCACTGCTGCTGGCTGCCACCAACACTGCCGGAGGCACCTGCAGGTGGTCATCGACTGCTGGTCAGCACTTGTTACCCTCCACCCGCCGGCGCTGAGTGTGCCACGGCTGCCTGCAGGAGCTCCATGCTTACCACCACCATGCTCCCACCACCGTCTGCCAGAGCTCACCATGCCCCCCAGCTTCCAGGGGCACACGGCATTCATGCTCTAGATGGTGCACATAGTTTTGGTCACACATATTATTTGTCAGGGAAAAAAATCACATAAAGGCAGGGCTTCTAGCCAGTCAAGTTTGAAGCACACTTGCACAGAAATTTGTACGTTCACTGCCTATTTGGCTGTACTTCTTTGATGGAGGAATTGCTGACTTTATCTACAAAGGCAAAACATACACGAGCTAACAAAATCTAGTCATGGAATTTGCAAAACATTTGGCAAAGAACGATGTGCTGTATCTCTATGGTCGTTCCCATTTTTCTGCCTATAGGAAGAGCCAGAAAGTGAATGAATTCCTTCTCCCCAGCTTCTGGGGCATTTTCCATGACATGTACCCCCCACAGTTGGTTTATTGAGCTCACCCTCACATTTTCAGGATCCAATACAATTTGTTGCCTTTCCCTTTTATTGCTGCCTATGCAGCCATTACCATACTATAGGTCCAGAACTTTTGCTTGCTCTGAGTTTCATTTGTTCAACTGGAAGATGCATACTTTTTAATGGAGGCAGACAATTGGCATGAAATGGTAACATTCAAAAACCTGTAAAATCCTGTTATTGCATGCCTAATTAGGAGGAAGCAGGTTTTTTGGAATAAATTTTATTGTGCCTTTTGAGTAAGAGATGTCCAACAATGTTCAGTTCAGTTGGCCCTGTAGTCATCAATGCCTATTATCTGTGGCAAGGCTCCTGTTGGCTTCATTCGGTTTTGAATTTGGCCTTTCAAATATCATCGTATTATGATTCACTGGAACTGTCTGTACATAATGAAAGCAGGAGCAGGTCCAACATTTTCAATTCTAGACTCACTGGGAAGTCAGTTTTAGTAGAGTCATAAACATCCTTTGGAATAGGATTGAATCATGTTCCTTGGCCAAACTTCCTGTATTTTTCTTTCTCCTGTCATTCAAGATCACATTATAAGATTTTGCCCAGACTCTCCAAAGAAATATGCTTTTGGGCACAGCCTATTCTGGGAAGTTTTATCCCAAGGAGAGAGAGGTTGTGTAAATTCTAACCTTGTGAAATACACAAATAGATTGCAACAGTTTGGAAACGTAATGGCCATTTCTCCTAGCAACTGCTGTAATAAAAACTTCTGAACTGTAGAAGGAAACATGTGCACACATGTGAGGAAAGAGAAGAGCCCCAGGGAAGTAAATTGGTACCACCTGAATTGCAAAGCAATCCGCAGGGCTCATTCTTCACCTGATTATTTCAGGAGGGGAGGAGGAGTCAGCCAGAACTCCAGGATAAAAGGAGACCCAAAAGAGGAACACCAGAAACCGGAAGTGGCTGACTCAGGCAGAGAGATGGCAGGAATAGCCGAAGGCACTGAGAAAAGAAACGGAGATTGGGTTTAGAAGAAGAGCTGCCAGGGGAGAGAACCCTAAAGTTAGAAGGTACCAAAAAGACCCTAATAGCAGGGCTGAAGAAAAGGGGGTACCATAAAGTTGGGAATATAGGGGTGGGAGAAGTGCCAGTTTGGTTTTGTTCTCCTTTTCATTAGAGTGAGAGGGAAGTCATCTCAGATAGATAGTGTATTTGCAACTATCAGGACAATAGTCCAATAAAAGAACTGGCTAGGATTAATGGTAGGTCTGTGCAAGGCTCCAAGCTGGGTGAAGTATGACCAGGCCTATAAGGGCTATTGATTTGCCAGACCTAGAGACCCACAGAGCCTTTTGCACTGCTTGGAGGCAGATTGTCTAGACTACTGAATTAACAGCCAGTGGAACGGGCAAGAGTGTAGGGGTTGGTGGAGCCCTCAGTACATTAAGACATATTTCAAGAGCAAAAACATCAAAATCCTCACGCCCCGGCATTCTATTTTCTCTTGTAACAACCAGTCGTGGCAGGAGAGATCGTGGCTGTGTGGGAGAGTCCAGCAAGAAGTCACAGTGGACTTCGGTCCGCTAGCCGAGGTGCTAAAACTCTCTTGGTGCAGAAGACAGAGTAAGAAAGAAAGAAAAAAGAGAAAACTACTCAGACAAGGAGATGAGCACCAGAGACTAACAAAAACATAGAACGATAGAGACAAGCCTCTACCCCAGGTAGGGGAGGGGTTTGGGGGTGAAAGCCTGCCATTGGACAGCACAAAATAATAATCAAATGTGGTGACCTAATAGATGGGTCATCTAATCAGTCTCAGCCACCTCTAATTGACACTACACCTATAAAGTTCATCAAACAAGCTTTAATTTAAAGCACCCAACCACCATTTTCAGCACGGGGACACTGATACACATGATGCTGGAGTCTGCTGGAGTGCGGTAACTTCTATGATTAATCGAGTCTGCTCTGATGTGCTGGAATTGCAGTGCATCAGAACAGCCTCCCTGCACCATGCTTTTTAGTTAATTCTCATTAAAATAGGCTAATGTGCAATAAGCGTCCTTTTTAAACTGTGCTCTTTAGTTAACGTGTATTAAGACAAGATAATGCATATTTTTATGAATACCTCACAAGGTTTAATGCTTTTAACTAATGCACGTTAATGCACATGTATTTCATTTTGGCTATGCATGCTGTCATGAATAGGATCTAAACCTATGGAAATTCCTGGAACAGAACTCAGCCAGTGGATACACAACATGTCTGCCTTGGTTAAGTATTTGTAGGTATTCTGGGTAACTTTCCTATCCTTGATAAGAGATGAGACCAGTCCAGAACCTAACATCAACACTCCAGACTTTGGAAAAGTTGAAATCCTGATAAAATTTTATACCTTAAGTCTATCTATAGGACTAATAAAATACGTTTGGGTAGAGCAGTCCGTGTTTCACATGTGGCTGGAGAAATTCAAGGAGCATTTGTTGAATCTACCTTTATTTTTCTCTTGCTTCTCTTCAGTGGAAAAATAGCTAACTCCTACTTCAGCATTTAGGTCTATCTTTGGGGAGACCACCTGCAATTTTCATGACAGCTTGAGATTTTTTTAAAAATGTATATTGAGTTTTTAATTCTCTTCATCTACATAAGAAAAACTCACTAATATCAGAATTTTAAAGTAGCAAATACTTCAAGGAAAACATAGCACCTGTGTCTAATGAAACCAAATGAATTTACACCTGAAGCACCTCCTAGAGTTTGAAAACATTCCTGCATACAAATATAATATCAACTGGATGTTAAAAATTAATCTGAATTAAGTCCAGCCATTTAAGCCCCAACCTGAAGTGGTTTAAGGTTTGCTTTTATTTTAATTGCATTTAAACTAAATTTAAATATTATGAAAGTAACAAGAATGTTTAAAAAAAAAAGATTTTAAAGGAATAGTTGCAAACTCTTCAGTCTATTTTTTAATGAACTTCCTTAAAAGGTCTAAGGTTCACTTATGATGATTCAGAGAGAGTTGCAAAGATAGCATTTTACATAATCTATGATGATTTTGCCTTTTTTCCATTTTAACTCAGACTCTGTTTTCAACAGACTACTAGAAGGTAGTTCTGATCTGTAATAAGAGGCAGACCTTGAAATGATCAAGCTGAAAAGGTCATCACTCAAATGATGTTGCTTTCAGCCCATTACCACTAATTAATGGATTGCATCCTAAAAGCAGATAATGCAATGGCATCAACATAAACTGTATTATGTCATGCTAATAATCTGACTATGCAGGTGTCCTCATCTGGTAGCCTGCTCCACAAAGGGGCTGGACCCGACTTGTGAAGGTCCTACCCGGCCCACGGCAACATGGGAGTCAGGTGGCACGCTGCTGCTCTGAGCTGCCTGTCCCCTTCACAGCTCTCCCCGCATGTGTCTGCACCTATCCTTGTTACAGAGGGGCTGGAGATCAGGAGCAAGAGTAAACACAGGCACTCCTAGGGGGAGGAACAGAGATCTGCAATCTGTGGCTGGTTGCAAACTCCAGCCCACAACGGCAAATGTTTGCTGACCCCTGCATTTTGCCTTAATCATCTCTCCAATAACTTTTGGTTGACAGTCACAAAACAACTTGAATAGCTCTTCACCAGGTTGCAACAGCTTGTTTGTAGGGTTCTAAAGAGGATCTATTCCAGGGGTGGGCAACATGTGGCCCGCGGGATGGATGCGGCCCACCAGGCCATTCTAACTGGCCCGTGGGGCCCCTAAAAAGTTAGAAAATTAATATTTATCTGCCCCTGGCTGCCTATCATGTGGCCCTCAATGGCTTCCCAAAACTCAGTAAGTGGCCCTCTGCCTGAAATAATTGCCCACCACTGGTCTATTCTAATTTAACCCTTCTGGCAGGTCATCACAAAAGGGGCTGGGTTCAAATTTCCGGGTACCTCATAAATTATACCTATGGCTTGAGCCCTAACACAGAAAAACTGGGAATACTAAATGTGCTGGGGCATCCCATGTAAACAAAACCCTCTTTCTTGTAAGCCATATAAACACCAAAACCCAAATTTATTACAGAGAATAAAACGAGACCAAAAAAAATTAAATATAATTTTAAAACTATTAACTACAAACAAAGTCTATAGTCTATGGCACCCTCTTGGGGAGGCTTCACCCATACCCAGGCAGTCTGGGACTTGGGGCTCCACAAAAGGTAGTCCTGGGGGCCTGCACCCCTATACCTGCCCTTCAGCAATGGGCTGGAGAGGGGGGCCCACACCAGACAGTCCTTGGGTTCACTGCACAGCATGGAGCTGCATGACAGTGGGGGTCCCTCTGCATTGCAAGGGGCCCCTCATCGTTCCTGGAGAAGTGGCAGAGCGCCCATCTTTGCTCCCATGCAGAGGCTGAGTGTCTACGTGGGGAGTGACTGCAGCTCCAGCCAGTACTCATGCACCCCAAAACTTCTGGGCTAGATTATATGGCCCGCTGAAATGAAACCACAGGGCAAACTCCAAAAGAAACCAGGCTGATTAATGGCTGCAACTGGCCCAACCACACGGCTTGACTGGAGCAAAGGACCATTAAAAGAAACAAAGGGGGAAAAAACCAGGCCTGCCCTTGAGGCCTGGGTTGCCAGTAGTTTGGATCCACAGCTCCACTGGAAGCAGAAGTTGGAAACCTCAACCCTAGCCCAAAGCTGGCAGGATCAGAAACTCAGGTTTCAACCGTGTTCAAAACTGCCAGGCCTAATTCCTGACCAGCCACCCCAAGGAAACATTACTCTCTTCCCCAGTATTAATCCCTTAAAACCACAAAAATAAAGGGGAAGAAAAGGAGGAGAAAGGAGTTCCCAGACACCAGGACAATTCTCCCTCTGTCTCTCTCCTCTCCTCTGACTTTCCCATTTTGCTATCTGCAAATTCCTTCTTCCTTGGAGACTTCACCCTTCAGCTGCCCCTAGAAGCTTCTCCCCCTCCCCAGACCAGCCCAACTCCCCGTATATCCCCCTGCATGACATCCCCCTGGCCTTGTCCAGTCGGGCTGTGCCACAGTCCAATCTTCCTCCCAACCCACCTGCCTGGAGGATCTTCTTCTTCCTCTGGCCAGCGAGTCCAGAGGGTTTTATATACTTTATCCAGATACAGGTCCCAGCTTTCCATGGGCCGAGCACGTGGCCAGAACAACCGGGGCCATCTTGCCCACATGAAAACACAACTAACAACAGCCAAAAGCGTACACGTTACCCTACACAACCCCAAATGCGTGGGTGTTACGCTATTCCAGTTTGGATTTGTCAGAAATGCCACTAAAACAGCCTGTATTATTCCATTCTCCAAATCCACTTGGCTGAAATCAAGAAATCAGAGATGCGAGGAAAAAAGTTGGAGTATTTGCGAAGCAAGAATTTTTGTGGGTAGTATGTTTTATTGGCCTGACTGCATGGCTGCGATAGACTTAGACAAACTTTTAAATATGGTGCATTTTTCTTCAGGTCAGCCATTTAAAATATTTTAATTGGTTTGATCCTCAGAGTTCACTTCAGTTCTTCGTCTGCCTGAAGCCTCTGATCCATCGCTTGATAAAATCCACATGTAGGGTTCAGCCGCAAAGTTTGGACGTGGAAGTAGCTCAGTGATTCTCAACTTTTTTGTATTCAAGGCACCGATCATTAGACTCGCAACACTCCTCCGTAATTATTGTGAATTAAGTGGTACCCAATTTTAAAAAGCAATTTACATATTGCAGTGCCTACCTCTTTGTAGAGGGGCCAGGCAGTAGTGGTAGAGGACGGGCCAGGCAGGGACAAGCCTAAGCCTATGTTAATCTACTTATTTCATCTCCTCACACCTCGCTAATCTCACACCTTCCAGCACCCATCAAAGGATCTGGTGGCATCCTGGCAGGCCCCTGGTTGAGAATCACTGAACTACATCCTAATTTCTTAATGCTTAGACATGTCCAGGTCTAGGTTTTGTGTTGGACCCATAGTGAAGATTTTATGTCAGGATTTGGCAACCTACAGAGCCATTTGATTCAGCTTGTGGACATGGGGATTTGGTGGCTGGGGGGCAGCTTCAGTAGCAGTTGCATTCCCATTCCACCCCAGATGAGTCCTAGCACCCACCCATACACCTGCCTCTGACCCAAAATGGGTCACAGCCTAAAAAGGTTGCTAACCATTTTTGTAGGGCACGTAAGACAGTTGGCCGCACGTCTGTCTAGTGCACATTTATGTGAAGAGCTCAAAACCAGCGGTAGACGGTCTCACCTCAGCATGAG
Organism: Gavialis gangeticus; assembly: GCF_001723915.1. Classification (NCBI taxonomy): domain Eukaryota; kingdom Metazoa; phylum Chordata; order Crocodylia; family Gavialidae; genus Gavialis; species Gavialis gangeticus. Next base: position 53,543,203 of record NW_017728994.1, on the reverse strand, counting down.
GGGCACCTTAAGAAGTGTCTTCAAGAACCAAGTACCTACCCAAATAAAGCAAGTTAGTAGGTATAACCCTGAAGAGGTCATCTTTTGAGTTGTTCCTGGAACTTATTACAGTCTCTTCCTCTCTTATCTTTATCTTGCATTGTCCTTAGTTATGTCTTATAGCCTCCCCTACAGAAGACTGAAAAAGCTGAGTTCATTTAGCTGAGCGAAACAAAGGCTGACAGAAGATAGGATTGCAGGGAGATAAACACCAGGGAGAGAGAAGAGCTATTTAAACTGAAAGAAAATGTTGGCACAGGAACAAGTGGGTATAAACTAGCCAGGAATATATTTGGGCTGGAAATCAGATGGAGGTTTCTAGTCATCAGATCAGTGAAGTTGTGGAATGGAGCAATGAAGGCAAGAAAGACAATTGGCTTTAAAAGGGAGCTTGGTGTAGTTTGCAAATGAATTACACTAGGCAGTTATCTGTAAAAGCAAGGGACTGGATTCAGTAAGCTAGGAGGTCCCATATTCCTTTTATGTTGCACTGGAGCCTTTATTCCCCTCCATCCATTTTATTCCAATACAGTTTGGTAGTTTAAAGATTTCTGTGGGGGTTGAACTAGGCCATCAGTATCAAGGTATGTGCTGGGGGTTGTTTTTAAATCCAACGCTAGCGGGGTTTTTTGTTCTAAGTTTTTCAAAACAACTCTCTTTTTTAATGGGATAAAAGAAAGTGCCCTTTTTTTCTAGCTTTATCACATTTTACCAGGTGTGTAAGCATGACTTCAAAACTCATACAAGGTTCTTTATCAGCCCGTGGTGAAGTCTAAAATGCACGGTTTCCATTTCCTCAGATTAAAGAGAAATGGGTTTTTTTAATGTAATTAGGAAGAACATTTTATTTGTACTGTACAAGTACCTAAAAGCACCAGTCTTGGACTAGAGCCCCATTGTGCTGAGCACTGTAACAAACACTGGTCTTTTTCCCAAAGTTTTTATAAGTTTGTGTGTTCAGTTTTCTGGGGTTTTTTAAAGTCCTTTAACTCTTACCTTATTCCAGCAATCCTACTATGAGATACGTTAATACCTATTTAACACTGATAATGTCTACAACTCCATATTTCCAGGGCTCTCCTGGGGGGGGGGGGTGAATTGGAGCAATTGCCCCGGGCCCTGTGATTTGGGGGGACCCCGCAGAGCTGAGCTGGCTTCACGTCCAGTCGCTCACCACCCCCTGCCCCGATGCCGCCGCATCCGGGCACCACACAGGCTGATTTGCCCCAGGCCCTGCACCCTGCTCCAGTCGTCTCTGCATATTACTAAGGTGGGTAAGGGCTCTCTGGAACAAGGGATTTAAAGTACAAAGAGAGAATACTAACAGACAGATAAATTAGCAGAAAAAGACTCACCTTGGCTCTCCAAGTTCCCATTCTTTGCCCTTTTCCTTGGGCCATCTTTCCTCCCTCTGTTATCTTGGAAAAGATCTCATATTATTATTTCCTGTGCTTTGCTGAAAAGCCAACAGCCTATGGCTGTCAGCTGAATCAGACAAAGGACAAAATATGCAACAAGGATCACAGGCATCAGCAGGATGATACAACATACCCTGTTCTTGTAGCTTCTGTGATCCTGCCTTTGGCTGTGTGGAGAAAAGTCCATCACCTGCTGAATCTCCTGGAGGGATTTCAGTCCTATGCAAAATAAGCCCGTGATCTAGTTATTTACAGACTGCATTATTAAGGGCATTTTTAAAGTGAAACATTTACTACCATCTATTTCAATTATAAGGAAAATATGGCTTTCTTAGCAGAAAGGTGCAAATTAAAGCTAATGCATTTAAGAAATTAAGACAGAGAGACAAAAGCAGTGAAGAAGAAAATGTGCTGCAGAGTGAAAAACAATCATTTTAGAAACTGCATGCAGTGAAATTAAAATGTCAAAGCCAAACTTGAATAAATGAAGAATTGATTCAAAATTGGGAAATGGTTTCTCTCCAGACAAAATTAATATAGCAAGAATTACCTTCCACTCTTTCAAAGATGGGAGAGGTGCAGTTTGATTCAATCCATACTTACTGATGGACCTATGATGTCATTGAAAGAAACTTGTGTTAGATAGAGAAGAAGAAAGCATATCAAGAAAAGAGTGTCTTTGAGGGATACAGTCAAAGCTGGTTGGCCTCATATTGACCCAACTTATTTATTTTCTCAACATTTTTGGTTTTTGGAGAGCTTCTATGTTGTGTTAGATCCTTTGAGAGTCTTGCAAAATCCCTCTTAAGAGGAGACCAAAGGTGTCCTTGTCAGAGAAGAGGGAACTGAGGTACAGTGATGTGAAGACACTTGCCTGAGGTCACGTGGTAAGTAAAACGGCATGCCCAATTAGACCATGAGATCTAAAATGCAGTCCTATGCTCCCACCACTAACCCATTCCTATAGCCTTTGGGCATTCCCCAGCAGAATCACCCCCTCCAGGAAATGATTCAAGAAGAGCCAAATATCTATTTGTTTCTTTAGTGTTAGAGCTGGGATATTGGACCCAGCAATCCATTAATAAGGGGATATTATTTAGACCCTTAACTCCCATTGACTCCCTGAACTACCTTTGAAGATCTGGGCCTTAGAGATTTTCTGACTCAAACTGGAAAAGGAGGAAGGCCAAGTATATGCAAAACCATGCAAATATATGCAAAGAGGTGGTAAACATGCACAGGTTAGCCAGCTAGCCTCTTACTATGAATTTTCCAAGTGCACATAGTATTTTTTGCCCACACAGTCATGGTAACTACATGGAGAGGCATGAGTGGTTTGCATACAGATCTGGGGCTGGAACCATGCTCTCTGCTATCATTTCTGGAGGTAATAATTTTGAGACTGGCTGTGATATAAAGGGCTGAAGACCAAGGGCTAGATCCACAGAGATGTAGGTACCCAACTCCCACTTTAGGTACTGACATCTCAAATTTAGACCCTCAGTGACCACCTAAGACTGATAGTGCCTCATTCTCAACCTGGCTAAAATCCTGCTCTTGGACATGCACTCAGCTACTCAGGTCCTGGCGGCACTGAGCAGTGCAGATGCCTAAGCCCTGGCAAGATTAACAAACCAGACATTCTCCAATCGGTCCCACCTGCAGGCTTGTAAATCCAGTAAGCATGCACAGGATGTACCTGTCAGACTGGGCTTTGTACACAGTGCAGCAACGAGGAGCTAGAGGCCTTAGTAACTAAAGCATGCACATGGAAGTAGGGAGATTTTGATCCAAAACATAAGTGCAGAAGGGCTACTTGAATGATTGGGGAATGGTGATCCCATCATAAATGGAGAGCGACGAGGAGAACTTGGATTATTCATCTCAGCAAAATGAAGGCTGAAAAGCGGGCATGATTTCCCTGTATAAAAACACGGATGGGGAATCAAAACCACTGAGGGAGAAGAGCTAATGATGTCAAAGAGCAAGGTAATACACTGGTGTACAGCGGCCATGTATTAATTTAGGCTGGAAATGAGAAGGAGCTTCCTAATCATCAGGGCAGTGAGGTTCTTTAACAGCCTTCCAACTGGAGTAGTAGGAGCCAAACACCTATGTGTTTTTAAGATGGATCTTGATAAGTTCATAAAGGTCATTGTTTAAGGCAGCATCAAGCTGGAGGCTGAAGTAGGTGACTCTGAAAGTCCCTTTGTCCCTAGTTATGGGTTCAAATCCCAACTGTGGATCAGAAAAAGGAGAGACTTGAACCTGGGCCTCCACATCCCAGATGAATGCCCTAAACACTGAGATGCCTAGTCTAAAGAGGAGTGGGAAAGTGTCTCTTATTCCAATCAGTGTTTTGTATGAATGGTCTGGGATGGACACCTAACTCCAGAAAGAAGTTTTGTGGCTATTAATACTAGGTGGAAGGAAGTCCAGCCCAGACTTAAGTATCCCAGTCCCTGGATAAAGGCAGGATAAAGACACAACCTCTCTCTTCAGCATTTCCTACTGACTAGGTTAAGCACCACCCACTCAGCATGCTGGCTTTCATGGTTCCCATTTATAGATACCTAACTTCCCCAGGGTATTGCACAGCTAAACCCCCTACAGAAAGGAGTCAAGTGCCTCAAAGTAGGTGTTTGCAGTACAAGACTTGCACTGCTTTTGTAGCTCTAACATGGGTCGACCAATATCCCTTCCTCCCACCTCTCTGTACTGAAAGGTCCTAAATACAAGGAAATCAATACGGGTTTGCTGACCATGCAGCAGGAGTGAAGTTTATTCCAGAATTCTGTATGTAGTGCATGCCACCGAGTACCTCCCTGTATTGGCCCCAAGGCTATCTCAATACAGCCTGAGTCCACTGACAATAAAATAAGACCTGCCCATCTTCCAAGTACCCAGAACTTGAAAATGGCCCTGACCAGCTCAGAGTCGGCCTGAATGACCCCCCGACACACAAACACCCTCCACTAGCACGGTTCCCAAAGTCGCTGAGACAGAGAGCTGAAGCATATCCCTGGGTCACACAGTCAGGGCTGTTTTGATCTGCCTACTCTGGCCAACCAGTAGTCCCCAGTATACCTGATCAGGAGTGAATGGTCAAAGCATATATTGTCAATGGAAGATGGAATAGACATGTCCCATGTGTCCAGAGTGGAAGAGATGCTTAGACAGAGGGGTGGATCTGAAGATTCATGGCTATGACAATCTACCATCCCATCATCTTAGTCAAGCTGCCTTGCACATGACCTATTCATTCAGGTCCCAGATGGTGGTCCATCATGTGACCCAGTAAATGCACTTGCCCTCAGAAAGTTTTAGAAAATGATTTCACTGAACACAAGCACCACATGTGAAAAGGACTCGAGGTCCACAGAAGTTTCCCATGTGCATTTGCCCTTTGAATAAAGGAGGTCATGAAAAATTACATGTCCCTCCAAATGAATAGCATTTGCAAATAGAAGCACAACAAGGCAATTTGCTTCTGCAACTAATTTCTCTTGTCTGTAGCTTAGCAGCATCAATACTTCAGCAGCCACTGGGTTGGATAATTGGAAATAAAGATAATTTTTTTCAGGGAGGGCTCAAGCCAAGGCTAGCGTGTGTTTTTACAGTCATCAGGTTGATTTTCAGTGTGCAAATGCAAAAGAGAATATAATGCGGATTCTCCAGTGGTGAACTGGGAGGAATATTTTTTCAGCCCAGCCCAAGGAAAAGCCTTGATTACAAAGATAAATTAAGACGCAAGTTGTTGGAAAGGGACGGGGGGGTGTTTACTTTGGGAATGGTTGTTTAAAAAAGACAAAATCCTAAATGGTGCGAGGCTCCTCTCAACCTTGTTAGTGTTGCCAAGGTAGCTTGAACACTCCAGGGTATGCAGTGTCTTAATTTGGTTATGTCTCTTCACTTTTGGCAAGATATGTTATCTGTTAGTGACTTGGTTCATTATCATCCATTACGAGCTGACAAGAAAACATCATACAAGCTGGAAAAGTTGCTCAGCTGTGTGAAATCTTGCAGTTTTGTTTGGGGTTTGTTTTGGAGGGTGTTTTTGGTGATTTTTTTTCCCCCATGAGATCTCAACTTTTTAGTCTAAGTGTCCGGCCTTTCATTTTGAGGAAAAATTGACAGAACATGCCAACTGTAAGAATTTGTTCTTTTCCTTCTTTCATAAAAACTTGGAAAGTCACTAC
>NW_017728994.1:53527256-53537365 GCF_001723915.1 Gavialis gangeticus | reverse complement strand
CCCCCCCCCCACAAATTCTTAAAATAAATGCTAAAATTATTCTAGCAAGTAACATAACGATCAGAGAATCTACATTCTGAGAACTGTCATTAAAAATGCCATTTTTACTGCTCATATGATGTTGCCTTTCAAAACCCCCAACCACAAAATATCACAACAGGCCTTCCAGTAAAGTCCAGTACAGTAGGCAGTCACTCTGTTACAGGTGTGGCATGTGCTGGGAAAAGACGACTGATCTTTATCTCGTAGGTGAAACTAGGGTTACCATATTTCCAGTTCCAAAAAAGAGGGGACTTATTGGGTGATAAACCCACAAACCCCCCTGGCCCTGCCTCACTCCCAACCTGCAGCCCCCCATCCCTGCTGGTGCCCCTCACTCCCAACCTGCAGCTCCCTGCTCCCCCAGCCCTGCTGGAGGGGGCCCTCAGCTGCCCCTATCCCAAGTGGGCCGCAGCGTGGCAACTCCAATTCATGTGGAGTGCAGCGGAGTGAGTCTGCCCCAGTGCGGGTGGCAGGGAAGAAGGGATGCCTGTGGCACCCCCTCCCCTGAGCTGGGGATCCAGTGCTGAGCCAGGTTGCCTGGCCATATCCACCCCCCACCCCCCCAGGCAGTGCCTTCTATATGACAGCCTTTCAAATACTTGATAACTGCTGTCACGTTCCACCTTAATCTCCTTGTCTCCAAAGGAAACATGCCTAGTTCCTTCAACCTTACCCCAAAGGTATCCTTACTCCTTTATTAACTTTTTCACCCTCACCTCTGGATCCTCGGCAGCTTCTCCCCAAAAGGTGGTGCTCAAAACTGGACCCAATATTTCCTGCTCACTTTCCCCTGAACTCCACAAGAATCTGCACTGGCAGATCCCATTGAAGCATCAGGACCATGATCGTGGCTACAAGTGCCACATGTTCTCCACAGCACATTGTCTTGATGCTTGATCTCAGCCCCAAATGGGCTGCAAATGCAAAACAAATTGTGTTGTAAAAAATTCATAACATGCTCCACTCCAAATATGAGCCACATAAACAATCACATTAGTCATTATTGAAGAACATAGGGCAGTAAAAATGACTTCTCCACTCATTTTTTGTTCGTATTATTTATTTGTGTTAGAGCAAGTATTTTTTTAATGATTTTACCTTTGTAGAGCCCTGTTTTATGTCTCTAACCTTAAGGGTTTGCTACTTCAAGTTTTTGAAAGGAGAACCCAGACAAAGAGCTACTTAATTGTTGTAAGTTTGACTTTACCAATTTTTCAATAGGTCTGTCTTCCTCTAAGTGTTTATAAAATATTACTCATGCCAGTATCTAGTTACAGGTCATACATTTTGGGCCCTTAAACTTTATTGTATTTAAAACGGTCAAAAATACAAGAGGAATTAAACAAAAGGGCTGTTTCTTCAATGCTTTCTCATGTAAGCCATTCCTCAGGTGCTCAACATAACTACTCTCAGGAGTAATGTGTTTTTGTCTGAATCAGGGAGGAAAGAAATAGCTTAAGTGCTCAACAAAACATAATATGTGGCTGAGAAATCGTATTATACCAACAAGCAGAAAAGAGATACATAAGCACAAGCAATTAAATGTGTTACATAGTACATGTGCATGTGGTGCTCCGCCACTATACGGTAATAGGAGGCCTAGCAATTAATGTACATTGATATAAATGAATGTATTGCTACTCTTGGAAAGTTATTTTTTTATAAGTGAGCCTCTCCCATTGCAATCAAAGGAATGACGTCTTTTCATCAATGGGCATTGTATCACATTCCTATCTTGGTGTCATCTCTACCCTCGAGCTAGACTCTCTAGCCCAAAAACCTTGCTCTGCAGATTACCATTAGACTGTGTCGTTGCATTACACCTGTGAAGATGAAATATAGACCCAATCCAATGCTTGAGTTATAAAGTTCTAGTCCGGTCAAAATGGAGTTACTCCATTGTATCAGTGCTTAGATATCCTCCAGGCTTAGACAAGTAAAATTTGGTGCAATTATTTTGTAAAGAGAAGCTTAGGCCCCTGACACATGTTGCACTTAAAATGGGATTAATCATGTCTTAAGTAGTTACCCAGCCACACATTAATGCAAGTAATGGCTTGATAAACCAAGGAGTAAGCCACAAAGTTACTACACAAAATATGTATAATAACTTTGTGGCTGGTTCCTACCATGCGATTAATTCAGGGGTGAGCAAAATGTGGCTTGCAGGCTGAATGCGGCCTGCCAGGCCATTCTATCTGGCCTGCAGGGCCCCTAAAACATTTAGAAAAGTAATATTTATCTGCCCTTGGCTGCCTGTCATGCGGCCCTCGATGGCTTGCCAAACTCAGTAAGCGGCCCTCTGCCCAAAATAATTGTCTGCCCCGCCTTAATTGAACATGCAGCTAGGCTGGTGCTTCAGCCGCTGGAGCACAGCTGGGAGCCCCATCAGCTGATCCAGGTACTAAAAGCATGGTCCCTCCCCACCCCCAGGAGCCCCATCAGATGACAAGGCTCCCAGCTGCAGGAGCCTACTAGTTACTCAATCACATCTCCAGCCATGGGCATTGGGCATAAGTGGAAGCGTGGTTGTGAGGATCATGCATCGGATCCCATCACACCATCAGCTGCCAGGGTCTTAGTAAGATAAATGGACTTCAGCAAGACCTTTGACACCGTCTCGCACCCCATACTCATTAAAAAATTGGGCGACTCTGGCATTGATGCCTACACAGTCAGATGGATTGCAGATTGGCTGAAGAGTCGTACTCAGAGGGTGGTGGTGGATGGGTCATATTCGACCTGGGGAGAAGTGGGCAGCAGAGTCCCCCAGGGCTCGGTCCTTGGGCCCACGCTGTTCAATTTCTTTATCAGCGATTTGGATGATGGGGTGAAAAGCAACCTGTTTAAATTCGCTGATGATACCAAAATTTGGGGTGAGGTGAGCACGCTAGTAGGGAGGGAAAGACTGCAGCAAGATCTGGATAGGTTGCAGGGGTGGGCTAACATAAACAGGATGCGTTTCAATACTGACAAGTGCAGGGTGCTGCACATGGGCAGTAGTAACCAGCAGCACACTTATAAGATGTCTCCCATCCATTCATCCAGCTAAGATGTTCATCCAAGCTCCCATCTTCTTACGCCTTAATTAACTGCAGCCTTCTTCTCTCTGACCCTGGCAAATGCCGTCTTGGCTGACTCCTATCCATCCAGAAGGCTGCCACAAAGATCATTCAGTTTGCCTGCTACCCCTTTCTGCTCCTCCTTCCACCAGCTCCCCTATCTACCACATCAACTATGTCATTTCTCTTCACTTTCAAGACCTCCGTACCTTGTCCCTGCCATGCTTCTCCTCTCTCGTTTGCTCTTAACACATTGCCTCCCACCTCTGACCAGCCCATGGCACCAGCCTTCGTTTCTCACTTGCTAAAAATCCCTTGGTGCTCTCTCCCAGGCTGCCCTCAAACTAGAGGAGCTTCCCACAAACATCCACAACTCTATTTTATGACCCACCTTTCAGACCACTTACAAAGAATTCAGCAGTGGTTTGGACTGCTGGTAGGCTGAGACTCATGACCCAAATCATCTTAGTGATCCCTGACCAAAACTGTCTTGTTGACTCCCTTATACTTACAGTGATCCCTGTTTCCATCTTTTATCTCCTGCCTTGTACTTGGATTGTAAGCATTTCTGGATAAGAACCATCTTTTTTCTCTGTATTTTTGTACAGCACCTTGGGCTCGGGGGCCATGGCCTGTAACAGTAGGCAGGGCTGGATTAATGGATAGACAAACTAGGCATATGCTTGGGGCCCTGAGGTGTGGGGGGCTCCAATCCTTCACTCCACTGCCGCGGCATGTGCCTCCTTCCCTGTCCTTCCCATCCTCTCCACCACCACTGCAGCTGCTTCTTAGTGGCGGCTCTGAGCTCCACATCCCATGGAAGGCAGCATTGGGATGGGGAGTGGGGTTTGATGGGGCAAATTTGTTTGCCTAGGACCCACTAAAGGGTTAAACCAGCCCCGGCAGTAGGGTTCCTGGGTGGTAAGCTAATACTAATAAAAATATGTCCATCCTCAGGGTGGCTGGGCTAGTGAAATAGCTAAAACAGCCATCTTGGCCAGAGGTATAACTAGACACTTGAGTACCCTGAGTGGCGGTAACACATGGGGCAGCAACAGAGGCTGTGCTGCTGGCGGTCCTGTGATAGCTGGTCCAGTCATATGGCTACTGCTATTTCTGCTTCTCCCACCCTCTTCACACTACTCAGCTTGGATTCCTTGTACATCTGAATTTCGATACAAGTTGCATTTGTGGCCTTCGTTTTTATAAAGTAGAGTTCCTAGAGAGCCTCCCCGCATTGCAGTAAGAATTAATTGGTTAAAAATTTCAAAGACCCTTGAAGATGAAAGAACCAAGCTTAGTGCCAGGTTATCAAGCTATTATATGGCTTCAAGAAAAACAAAAGACACAACAACAACTGTTCCTGTTGGTTAATGATCAATTGATCCGGATATATTTGACTGCAGGATCCTTGGAAATACCTACACTGATCATGGTTATGCTCCTTCCAGTCAGAAGCACATTTGAAAAGACCAGAGTTTGTAACGTCAAGGCAAATGGGACCATTACTGAGCTAATGGCATAACTTGTAAGCCAACGAGGACGTACTTAAACTTACCTCTTGGGAAGCCTATGATTAAGGAAGAAAGTTTGTTACAGAAAAATTTAAAGAGGAAAAATCTGAGAAAAGCTATCACAAATCTGGATAAGATTACAAATTTTACCAGTGTGTATTATTCAATGGTGAATTTTCTTCCACATTCACTTTTGCAGGGGGCCCAACAGGGAACACCCACAATTTGTCTAATCAAAGGAAGCTGTAAGCAGCAGCATAAAACAGCAGAGGCTGGCAAAAATGGTTTGAGGGCTCGGGGACATGACTTAGGAGGAAAGATGGGGGGAACTGGGCTTATTTAGTCTAGAGAAGAAGAGACTTAATAGCAGTCTTCAGCTCCCTCCAGGGGGGGTTCAAAAGAGGATGTAGCTGGACTGTTCTCAATGGTGGCAGATGACGACAAGGAACAACGGCCTCATATTGCATCAAGGGAAGTTGAGGTTAGATATTAGGAAGAATTTTCTCACTAGGAGGGTAGTAAAACACTGGAACAGGTCACCCATGGAGGTGGTGGAACCTCCATCCATAGGGGTTTTCAAAACCTAGCTAGACCAAGCCTTGGCTGGGACGATGTAGTTTGGGCTGGTTCTGCTTTGAGCAGGGGGTTGGACTAGATGTGACGTCTTGAGGTCCCTTCAACCCTCATTTTCTATGATTCCATGATCTTCTAATGGAAACGAGAGAAATAAGGAGCAGCAGAAGCATTTTTAACCCCAGCCCTCTAAGAGGGGGCAGTACCAAATTCCAGCAATGATGATTGTGGAACGGATATCTTAATCTCATTTCTTTTGATTGCATTAGCTTCCCCGCAGCATAATGTAGGTGAATTAAATGGAATGCTCCATTGGTAGTGGTCTTGATAAGAGATTTCTCATGATGGTTTTGCCAGGGCAGTTAAGGACTACAGGATCTCTACAGTTTCACTAAGTGTTTTATTTGTCATAAAAGATGTTACCATAAAGAACAGATGCTAAGTGCCCTGAAACAAAAGTGTTGTTGTACTAATGTCATGTAGCAATATGGAAATAAATGTATTCCACTGACATTTTCTTTTGACAAAAATGCGTTTCTGGCTAAAAAGGCAAATTTTCTTCTATTTCTTTTTTAACATAAAATCCGTTTTATCTATATATAGATATATTTACTTCCATTTAAAAGTTTTCTTCCTTCTTATATAAAAAGAAAAATCCATGAAGAAAACAAAAAATAAACCTTTTGGTCTTTTCTTTGCAGGGGAAGAAAGTCTGAGCAGCTACAATTATGGGGCTGGATTCCAGTCTAGGGGAATTGATTTGTGGATGCTCCTAGATGCAAGAACATTTGGAAATGAGCATATTTGTTGAGAAGTCTATGGTACAAGGGCATAAGACACAAAACCTGTCCAAGGCCATGGAAGGCATCCCATTGGTTTTGACTGATTTTGAATTGGACCCTAAATCAAGACCCAATTCATCAGGTCAGGGACCTTGCCGTCCCCTATAACTTGTACAGCTCTGCAGACCCTGGAAGTTTTAAGTGGTACTAAATTCATAGTTTCATAGTTTTTAGGGGCTGGAAGGGACCTTACAAATCACCAGGTCCAGCCCCCCTGCACTTGGGCAGGAAAGACTTCTGGGATCAAATGATCCCAGCAGGATAGGCGTCAGGACACTTTTTGAAGATCGCCAGGGTGGATAACTGTACCACCTCTAGCCTGTCCCAAGCCCTTGGTACTTTACTTATAAAGAAGTTTTTCCTTATGTTCTAGCCTGAAGCAATCTTCAATCAGTTTGTGCTCATTATTTCTTGTCCTCCCCTGGGGGGTCTTGGTGAGCAGATGCCCAGCCAGGCCCAGATGTAAGCCCTTGATATACTTATAGGCTGCCACCAAGTCCCCTTTGAGTCTTTTCTTCTCCAGGCTGAACAGTCCCAAGGCTTTGAGCCTCTCATATGACCTGGTCTCTAAGCCTCTAATCATGCATGTGGCCCTCCTTTGGACTCTCTCGAGCTTCTCCACATCCTTCCTGAAGTGCGGCACCCAGAACCAGACGCAGTACTCCGGCTACGGTTTCACCAAGGCCAAGTAGAGAGGGAGGATGACATACTTAGCCTTGCTCGAGATGCCTCGGTAGATGCATGCCAGTGTTTGATTATGTCTGCCAGCTATGGCATTGCACTTGTGGCTCACGTTCATTTTATTGCCTATCACGACACCCGGGTCTTATTCAGACGTGGTGCTAGCAAGCGCAGCATTGCCAAGCCTGTGTGTTGCGGATCATTTCTCCCCAGATGGAGCACTTGACATTTCTCTATATTAAACAACATCAGGTTGAGGTCCACCTAGCTTACGAGCCTGTGCAGGTTGGCCTGTATTGCCAGCCTGTCCTTCAGTGTGACCACGCTCTCCCATAGTTTGGTGTCATCGGTGAACTTTTCTAGTTCACTTTTAATACCTGAATCCAAATCATAGATGAACATGTTGAAAAGCACTGGTCTGAGTACTGAACCCTGAGGGATGCCAGTGGTCTCCCTCTGCCATGACGACTCAGTTCCATCAATCAATACTCTTTGGGTCCTACCACAGAGCCAGATACCTAGCCAGCAGGCTGTAAAGTAGTTGAAGCCGCATTTTCCCAACTTTTTGCATGAGGACCTTGTGGGAGACCAGGTCAAAGGCCTTTTTGAAGTCCAGGAATATGACATCAACCTCATTCCCCCTATCCAGGTGGCGAGTTACCTGATCATAGAAGAAAATGACATTGGTCTGGCATGACCTGCCCATAATGAAGCCATGTTGACTATCTTTCAGAATACTGCCTTCTGCTAGCCTGTCTGTAATGGATTCTTTAATAATTTTCCCCAGAATTTTACCAAGGGTTGAGGTCAAACCGATTGGTCTATAATTTCCCAGGTCCTCCTTCTTCCCTTTCTTAAACATAGGCACCACATTGGCCTTCTTCCAATCTTCTGGGACCTCTACCATCATACAAATCACATTGTATGACCTGTCTAATCATGAAGTATAAAGACTGTTCAGTATTGCTCTTGGGTGTTGAATTGCGTAATCTCTGCCTTCTCTCCAGCCCTTCATTAGGTTTAAATTCAAGGTCCAGTCTCCATTCGTTTATGTAATTGGGACATAACTGAATGTTGTTGCAAACACTAGTGTCCACAGAGATTGTGTTAGGAAAAGCTTTGGGAATCTTGCACAAAATTGCATGTTCCGTTTCTACAGAGAAATCTAAGAGAAGTCCAAGCTCAGTATTAACACAGATTCCTACTATAACCTCCTGCCTCCCTACCTTTAAGTAGTTATTGCACGTGGGAGTTAGGGATACAGCCTCTGAAAGAGAGCTTCCTATACTTCAAATGCTGGAGGCTGCAAGCTCTTTTTTCATATGGCTACGGCAAGCAATAGCAGAGAAGATGCAGGTTAATTTAAAGTTGTATCTTGAGGTTTGATAGCCGGCTGATGACATTCGGGCTGGCTAAGTGGATTGCTTCAGTCCCTCCAGGATATGCAATTTCAGGGCAGGAATTTGCAATGTGGCTCATTTACTTCACCTCACCGCATACACAATTCGGCAAGTCCCTGATTTGTTTGATAAATAGGCCCACCTTCCATGTCCCATACAAATGCAGTTCAGTACAGTCCACTAATTATGTTGCAGGTAGAATCCCAGAAGCTTCATCATTGGATCTATGACCACTTTTTTGTTGCACACTGTTGATGCAGACCAGATTTCATGCCAGTGGCTCTCAGCGTCCAGCCTGTTCAATGAAAGTTGGAGCATGTGTAACCAGTAAGCTTTCCTTGGCTTAAGCCTACATCTGGAGGGAGGGCAGATATCTTCATACAACAGGAGTTCAGGGTCAGCCATGACCTTTTCATACACTCAAAGTATGGCTGAATCCCTTCTCAGCATGGAGGGAGCAATATTCGATAACACCAGAAGCCACAGGAGCGGCCTGGATTTTATAGCACCACTTACTACTCACATGGTGGTGTTCACCTGTGTGTCCGCGTGACAGGTGTGAGGGCTTTGACACCAGATGGGAGCACAGTTTTCAGCTATACCAAGAAGCATCGCTTCCCCAGGATGTTCCAGGGAGCTTGTCTATAACGTTTACCCCTGTCACTGTCTTTTTGCCAGTAATTTTGAGGTTCTGGCAGTAATGGGGAGTTCAATCTGGAGCAATTCCAAGGTACCATGGGTGTTTTTTGTGCATAATTTTGGTTCCACAAAATTGTACATTTAGCATTTTGTTGATCTGAGAGCTGTTAAGGTGGAACGAGGAAATGGCTGTCCTAGCTGTGTTAGGTTTTAAGCTTCAGGTTTGGAAATAGTCCTCTAGGGTGGGCAGATCATTCTTGAGGACTTTTTCTGTTGCCTTGAAAGTATCACCTTGTGTGGCTAATGCAATATCGTCAGTGTAAATAAACTCACGCAATGGTGTCAGTGGGATGTCACTAGTGTATATGTTGAAAAGAATCAGAGAAAGAACAAACCTCTGAGGGAGATCATCATTTAGCATTCACCAGCAGCTCAAATCCTCGCTGAGATGTACAGAATCTACGGTTTGATGGAAACATGTTTATTAGTGCGAGAGTTGGTCTGCACTTGATGACGTACACCAACTCTAGCAAAAGTCCTGTTCTCCAAACAGTGTCATACACAGCGGCAAGGTCTATAAATGCTGCACTTGTTTTTAATTTGCGCTGTATCATCCCGGATGATTGGAAAAGGTCAAACATAGTGCCCATATTTAAGAAAGGGAAGAAGGAGGATCCAGGGAACTGCACACCAGTCAGCCTCACCTCAGCGCCTGGAAAAATCATGGAGCAGATCCTCAAGGAATCCATTTCTAAGCACTTGGAGAAGAAGAAGGTGATTAGGAACAGTCAGCATGCATTCACCAAGGGCAAGTCATGCCTGACCAACCTAATTGCCTTCTATGATGAGGTGACTGGCTTTGTGGCTGTGGGAAGACTGGTGGATGTGGTGTACCCTGATTTTAGCAAGGATTTTGATACGGTCTCCCACAGCATTCTTGCAGATAAGCTAAGGAAGTACACGCTGAATGAATGAACTGTAAGGTGGATAGAAAACTGGCTGGATCATCAGGCTCAGAAAGTAGTAATCAATGGCTCAATATCTAGTAGGCTTCTGGTATCAAATAGAGTTACCCAGGGGTCGATCCTGGGCCCGGTTTTGTTCAATGTCTTCATCAGTGACCTGGAAGATGGCACAGAGTGCACCCTCAGCAAGTCTGCAGATGACAACAAGCTGGGGGAAATAGTAGATATGCTGGAGGGTAGGGCTAGGATTCAGAGTGACCTAGACAGCTTGGAGGATTGTCCTATATGAATCTCATAAGGTTCAACAAGGACAAGTACAAAGTCCTGCACTTAGGAGGGAGCAATCCTATGCACCAGTACAGGCTGGGAGCTGACTTCCTGGGTAGCAGCT
>NW_017728994.1:53473433-53526638 GCF_001723915.1 Gavialis gangeticus | reverse complement strand
TCCCTTCCGACCCTAGAAACTATGAAACTATGAAAATCCAGCCTCAGAATGACTAGTCAGTGCTAAAACCTGATCACTGAAGAAAGTGGGAAAGAAACATTAGGGAAAAACCCTGGTCAGACCGAATTCACTGTCCCTTTCAGCATCCCCTCTCTGCTACTGTGTGACACAGGATATTGGGCAAGATGGCCCTATGGTCTGACCCAGTAAATAGCAGTTCTTATGTTCTGGAGTGCACTAGGGAAAGCAACCAATTTTGGGGACCAAATCCAGGACTCACCCCAGATCGAAAGCCCACTGCAGACCTTCAGGACCAGAAGCAGCTTAGCTGGGAAGAGAAGTAGTATAGTAGCCTTTTGTGGGCTCAGATCAAGTGCAATATAGCTGCTTTAGCGAGGTACAATTGGCCGGTTAATTAGCATGGTCACAGTATTGTACAACTGTATATAACACTGCTGTAGTGTCCCTGCCAACCAAGTGACTGCTGTTGCAGGGCATCCTGAAAATAAGAAGTGACAAAAGACTTCTACCTTCACCAGAAGCAGCATATTATGGGTCTACTGCTGAGCCAAGGTCAGTGGGAGAAATGATGGAAAGCCTAAGATATAGCCAGCTAATGAGAGAGGCACACGCACACTATTGCTGGTCTGCTCAGCAGTACCTCATACCTGTTGCTTTCCCAATTTGGCAAACAGATTTATTTGTGCTAAATTTTCCCTGTTTAGCACAAACGCCCACTGCAGACCCCAAGACATAGCCCTAACTTCAGGACTGCCCCAGGAAATCCAAGACAGTTAGTGACTTGAGCTTTAGGTGAAACAGTCTCAGGGCTACGTTTACAGATGACAGAAAACTGGAGGCTGATTTCTGAGGGTGAGATTTATCTGGCATGGTACTGCACAGCTAAAAAGTCCTTTTCCATCTCAGAAGGCAAAGACCGGCAGGCAAGCAGGTAGGTAGGTATTTAAAATGGAAAATAAATCAAATAAATCATGAATTTAGTAAAAAAAAAGACCTGCAAAAGTGGAGTGAGACCATATGGTTAATGCTAAGGCAGCACTTTGATACTTCCTCTACCACAAAGGCTGACGACAGACACACTTTTCAGCTAGTTTAAATGGGGAACAGGGTTGCTGCTTGGTACCCACATCAGTTATTGTGCAGCTATTATGCACGCATGCTCTTCTAGTCATACAGCTGAGCTAAATCACAGTAGCTTTACCCCTGAATGACATAGTGTTAAAGTTAGAAGTGTTTTTCTACAGGTGTACCCCTATAGGAGCACGTAGAGGTAACAGTTACATGGGAACAGCTTCTACATATAATTTGACACCAGTATAATTGTCATGTCTGTCTACATCCAAAGTCACTCATTTTTGTTTTGTCTGTCTTCTCGATTGCCACTGGCTTGGAACATCCATTGTCTTGCAGCGAGTGAGCACGTCCTCTGATGAGTTATTCATACTGCGTGCCGTCTGACAACAGCTAATGGAAACAAAGCAGCGCTCCACGAAGAGCTAACTTGCAAATTATACACAGGTATATTATATTATTTATATATCACTTCAAATTTTACGTCCCCCTTGCAGCTGTATTCTTCCTGCTAATGATTACATCAGTTCCTATGAAACTGGAAAATAGCAGCCTCGTAAATGTGCAGGATAACCAGGGGAAGAAAATGAATTACATTATGTGTAGAAGATGTACAAATGGCTCTGAGATTGGTTTCCCTGCTCAGGGTTGGTTCTCCCAACTCAAGCCTTGGTGACCAGGACCATGGAATTAACACACTTGACGTGACTTGCTTTGTCACACGTGTGTCTTGGCTGGATATTGACACAATAGCAACTAAAACGCTCCAAGATCTTTTCCAGCAAACATTGGACCTTGTTTAAAACCAAGGCGGATCCATCTTGAGACTGCCTCTACCTTGGTTGGGGGTCTTTCCGGAACATGATCCTGAGGGTGGCCTTATCCCACTTGTCCCAACAGCGTTGTGAGAACTCAAATTTTCTTTTGAGCTTCTTCCCCTCTTCCCACTTTCCCTCCTTCCACTGTCTTTCTTGCTGGCAGACTCAATCACAGACCTTCTCCTATGAGTTAACCAGTAGAATTTCCTTTCTGCAGCAACCGACTCTGACAATTCCCACTTCCACCTTTTGCACAGCCTGCCAGTCAGAGATGCGAAAGAATAAGGGTAACTGCTCAATTTACATATAAAGAGACTTGCGTAGAATAAGGTCATTGTTTCTCCATCTGTCATTACAGGAATTATTTATCTGTCATTACAGGAATTATTTTGAGGGTGAAAAAAGAGCAAATCATAGTATTAATATTCATAAGATTTAAGTCCTCTGTGAGCAACTTTGAATAAACGAGACAGATCAACGCTGCAGCTTAGCTGAAGCTTACTCAGCTGATTAAAGTGGTTCATCATTTGGGAATAAATGTTCCACCTAAATTCCTACAGCAAAGAATTTACTAATCCCCAGCGGACATAGGACTCAGACTGAAAATTCACTTGAAGAAATAAACTGTCCCGTTAACTCTGTAAAATAGCTCAAATTGCATTGTCAACATTTTTTTGATATTTTTAGTTAAAACAACCAGGGAAACTGCAGTCTGGGACCGAATGAGAAATCAACATTTTGTTCAGCATTTTGAATGTCACTGGAAATTTTCCCAACTTCAAAAATGTTACATACAGTGCACGCTCTGCTAAGCATGCTTGTCATGGACTTCCTCTCTTTGAAATGCCACCTGAGATAGTAAAGAGTGTGGAGCTTCAATTCAAATTCAAGGTTAATCTGTCTTCCCCACATCCTCTCCCTCTCCATATTTTGACCTGAAGACCCTCACCATCCAATAATGCCCTTCTCTTCCATCCACTTCACTCATGAACTTGTTCTTCTCTTTCTTTGCTGAATTCAGTAAGCTCTGTAGCTAACACTCTTGCCAACCCACCCAGGTCAACAAGTTATAGAGTAAAATCGAAATCTTCCTTTCCCCCTTCACTGACCCTATCTAGAGCCACGGAAGGAAGATTTGCCCCCCAGCTCTTTGAGACTGATTGCAAACTGTTTAGTTCTCGGCTCAAAGTCCATGCGTCTTTGAATCTGTAACACCTCGGGGAAGTGAATTACATGAAATCATTGGCCTTTTCAACTCAAGCGTCTCTTATTCAGTGAAAGGATCTGCCCCATGGCTTCAAGCTGGGATCAGACCTGTGGGGTCAGGCAGTACCATGGAAATTAATTCAGTTCAGTGCATCTCAGCAGACATTTGACTTTCAGTGGTATTTTTGCCATTGAAACAATGTACTGGAGTGGTCCCATTAATGCATTATTACAATGTACCATTCCCATGTTCTCAGGTATCTGTTTCCGTTTTTGCCTGTCATCGATTTTTCTAATGACTTTAACCTTTTCAGTTCTGTCTTTTGTTTTCTAGCTAAAGAGTATTGGTGTCCCAGGCACAGCTCTGTGCATTCATATCCTCTGTCCCCATAAGAGAAGCAGTATAGAAGATCTTTCCCACTGCCGGGAACTAGTGACAGGTCTGCAACACATGGGTTGCAGTTAATTCCTGTGAATTTTTACACTTTTGGGTATGTTCAGATTTGACCCATCTGTGCTACAGTTTGGGATGGAGCCAACCGGTTCCATGTGAGCAATAAGATCATCTCCAGGTTTCTCATTACTGTAAATAGTTCAGGTCTTGGCTGACTTCCCTCCAGCAGCTTTTATGTGGAAAACCTATGCCTTTAACAGCTAGACATCTCAAGACTAAACAGCTTCCCTACCCAATGCCTGCATAAAATTCTTCAAAGAAGATGGCAAGACAGGGCGACAAATGTGGGAGCATTACATTGTGCTGGTACGTCGTTCATGGGAACGTTGATTAGTAAGAAAAGACTCGGGTGTCTTGATCATGTCGTCAAGTGAATGCCAGATCGCAGGATCCCCAAGAATGTGCTGAAGGTTGTGAAGGATCTAGGAAGAGAGGCAGACCCCTGCGCAGATTTTGGGATGCTTGCAAAGGTGACGTAGCCTCCGCCTTTGTTCCCACTCTATCCAACAACCATAGTCCGGTTGGATTCCTTCATGACCCTATGAATATACGTGATTATATCTTGGTGAATCAAAGCAAAGAACTAGTAATATGTCTAATAGCACTTTAAAGTTCATTTAAAAAAAAAAATGTGACCAAAAAGCTGCCACTTTGTTTTTGCTGATTTAAGTCAGAACATTAACTTTAACTGAGCATGGTTTCTTGTAGGCGACGTTTATTTTATTCATTATTCCTGATGCCTGATCTAGACTTTGTGGTTTTTCTTCCATAGAAGATCAGTAAAGACAGGAACTGATGCTTAGGAGAACAGAGATAAATGATCTGGAATAAATTAGCCAATCTGTTGTGCAAAATTCTAGTGGAAAAAGTTGGGAGAACTTTTATCAGAAATGCTGGAAACTATGTGATGCACGATTGCTGGTTTCTAACCACTTAAAACCATTTATCATTCTCTCAGGGGGTTGTTACCCAGTAATAAAATCTTTTATGGGTGCTTGTATACTTGGTAATTAATTATGGTGCATTTTCTACTCCCAAGTAAATTGGGATTTAGAAACAAAAAACTTTTTTCATTATATTTTTTAAGAGCCATGGCTTCATCAGGGTAATTGAGCAGGGACATGGACTTGAGCTTGAACATAGACATTGATGAGACTGAATGCCTTGCTATGAAAATTTCTGAACTAGGCTATCCAAAGAGAGAACTTCATCCAGAAACTCACCACTGTCATTGGAAGGCTTTTCCTTGATCAACCGACTTCAATTCTGGCCCTTAGTGCATGAAATCTGTTAATCTGCTTCTCAACTAAATTGTGATTTGCTTTCCTACAACGCCCTTGATTGACATGGACTAAATTTTAGGAGGCTGATTATCAGCGGTGTGTGAAATGTCTTGTTCTCATTCTCGTGTACATGTAAATGTGGACATCCTGATTGGTGCACATGTTGGAGATCTTTGAACAGAAGCCATGACTGAGCTGCGTTCCAACTGGAGTAAACTCGAAACATCCGACAAGTGATCTTTGGACGTCACGTTCAAGTTCTTTAGCACGTCATTTTCTGCCAATAAACCCATATGTCAAATACTGAATACTAGATCTCTAGGCTGTCAGTCCAGGATATACGACAAACTCTCACAAATGAATTTTGCTAGATGTATTCCACAGGAATATCTGAATTTTCATCCACGTTCCATAAAAAAAAAAAATACTACAATGAAGTATCCGGATGAGTATTTACTTTTTAATTTTATTTTGATAAAATATAAAAATGGAATAAAATAATTGTTTAGACTATGAGGAGCAAACAATCTCTCTTTTTTTTTCAAATGGCAAATCGGGATATTTGACATTTCCTTCTGATTCAAAAGTAAAACCATGTTTCAAAACTCAGACTTCCCCACAACAAAAACTTCCAGTCCCTGATCAGCTCTGCTGCTCACACAGTGTTTCATACAAGCTGTTCTCAGTCATCTTGAAATCATTAACCAGATCTCAGTTGTACAGGTAAAAGAGTCTCTGTAGTTTATAAACTATTCCCAGATAAATGACTGCAATACTTAATAGTATGCAAACACTTCTCTATTGTTGCATCAGAGAGGGAGTGTTATAAAAGAATGTCTTCCGGTGATTAAATGTTCCTGCATCCAATGGACACCTCAACTGCAAAATTATACATGTAGATTTCTCACTTCTTTTCTCCCCAGATGATACAGGTGAAAGTAAAAAGCAATGTATAGGTTTAGGCTAACCACAAATTAGTAACATTAGTTGATACAGCTGCCTGATATCCCAACACACTGCAACTCAACTTGGCTATTCCTCTTGCTAGAACCATCCACTTGCTGGAAGAATTTTAGACTTTCCACAGTAAAGAAAATAATCCTTTTTATTTGGATCCAAAAACAGTCCATAAGCATCTCTCACTACTGTCCCACTGGAATGATAGGCGCCAGCACTTCTATCACTAGTCTTTATAAGAACTATACCTTGTATCTTCAGACTGTCGCACCAACACCGAGCTAAATTCATCACTCAGGTAAGCAAGCATAGCTCCCGTTCCACACATTTATATGAGGGTTGAATCTGAACCAGCTTCTAATACTCCAGAGTTACCAGAGTTGCGACACTACTGTTGAAGCTTAAGTAATCAGTCTTCCATTGCAAAATGTGCTTGAATTATATGAAACAGATGTGTTCGTCCTTTCTTTCTCCAACCCCATGTCTGTCCTGAGTATGAAGGTCCGAGTTTAAACTTGATTAAACCATGTGGATTTCTTATGAGTTTCAAGTTAAGCATATGGTTAAACATTTTGCTGAAGTGGGGACCTAGCTTGTAAGCTGTTTGAGACAAAGGCAATCTTAACGATGTATTTAGACAGTGGAAGTGTAATCAAGTTCCCATCCCAGATGGAGCATCCAGGGTTTATTGTAGAGTTGATAAATAATATTGGACTCCCGTGCAGCAAGATACCAAGAGTGGGATGAGAAGAGTTTGGAGTTGTTTAGACTCCATTTTCTTCATTTTCCTATGGCCCAGATTCTGCCCTCATCCCCTTCTGGGCTAAATAAGGATTTTTTCTACCCCTCCAAACCCCTTCACATGGCAGGTCTACTGCACAGGTCCTTTCCTTTTAACATTTCTAGGAACTGTCTCCTTGGCGGATGGCTGATAGCTGCTGAAAAAAAAAAAAAAAACAACTTGGATTTGCAAAACCAGATGCTCCAAATTCTTTACATTGGGTTTCGAATAAACCCGCTGAGCTATTGTACATTTTTCCCACCTTTTTTATACAGGCTTTTCTTGCTCAGTAAATGTGATTCTCCTGAAATGCTACAGTGGAAAACTGAAGTCTCTGTTTATCCTAAGGACAAAATAAGCAGCAGTGTGAGATTCATAGATTAGCATTGATGGAAAAAGAGACTCTCCCTGTGCCTGCTCTGTATTCTCCCCATCAGCTTTTCAGTATACTCTACCATCACCAAACCTGCAGAAATCACCTGAGGGACAAATAATGGACTATGCATTCCTGGACTATGATTTTGCAAACCATGGAGGTGATGTAGAAAGACACCCTTCCCCCAGAAACTGTACAGACACCACTAAACTCATTTCCCTTCGGACAGTCACCAGTTCTGAAAGACACCAAGGGCAGCTATATACATACCTTTTTGTCCTGCAATGCGCCGGAGATCTGCCGCTTTGGAGTAGACTCGATTTATCAAGTCTGTACTACACGCGAGCTGATGTGAACTGCGCTGCACTGTGTGCAGTTGTATAAGCAGTGAAATGCACGTCAGCGTGCAGAAAATGGCAGCAGTGCCCTTTTGAACTAAAACACCTTCTATGTGTTTTAGCTGAAAAGGGCACTGCTGCCATTTTTTCAGTGCTAACACACATTTCGCCACTTATACAACTGCAAGTGATGCAGCGCTGGGCACTTTTCAAAGCACTGTAGAGCTTGCATGTGTAAAAATGCCCTTAGTGGGAGTGTCTACACGTGCATTTATGCCAGCTTAAATATACTGCACAGTAAGTTACCGTGCAGTAAACAGGAATAGGCCAGCGTCTACACATGCAGACATTAAAGCACAGTAACACTGTGTGTGGACTGACTTGAGGCTAAAGTTAGTCCCAAGTCAGCCCACATGCACAGTGTTACTGCGCAGTAAGGCATCTACACGTGTGTTCCTGCGCAGTAACTATTGGGTGTAAATTTGATACCTGCATGATCCAGGTATCAAAATTACACCCAAGTTGGAGTAAGTCGCCATATTTACTGTGCAGTATGGGTGTGCACATGTAGATACGTTCCAGTACCATGCGGTAACTTTGGTTACTGCACAGTAAATGCACACATGTAGATGCTCCCAGTGAGCTCTGCCCCTCTTGAACTGGACCAGAATATTACCAACGCAATCAGCACTGTTCAAGTATTTAGCATTTTTGCAGACTGGGGCACACTGGGCACATCTACAGATGCAATTAATGGGCAGAAACAAAATCCAGAGCTTATTGATCCAGAGTTCTTTGCTCCCATGGGTGCCATTTGAACATGTGCCTGGGAGCAAAAAAAATCTGGAGCATGTTACTCCAGAGTTTATTCATGCACAGCACTTGAAGCCAGGTTGGAGCAGCCTGGGCTGGCAGAGAACCTGGAGGGTCACCCTGCCAGCCCAGGGCTGCTCTGACCAGGCTCCACATATTGCAGAGCAACTGGATGAGGCACAAGGGTGCTCAGCACGGGTGCTGCCTGCTGACTAGCCCTGCACTGAAGTGCACCATGCCAGCCAAGGTAGCATCTACATGTACACTCCTGGTTACAAAAAACTCCATAGCAGGGTGGTACTTGTGTCTACAAGTACTACCCTGCTGCAGAGTTATTAGTTTTGGTGTGCACACGTAGGCAGCCAGACATTTACTGCACAGTTAATTAGCCCACTGCTCCCTAAACATCTCCTGCAGCTGCACCTAGTTTATACAAATCCAGGCTCAATGTAGCCTCGTATGACCCTGGGATGAAGGACTTCGCATCCTCTTAGCAAACCTCTGAGCCAGCAGTGGCCCGTTTTTCAGCGCTCCCTTTTAATCCTGGAAAATATTTGGTGATTTTCCCTGCTAATCTGCTACAATAAGGCTGCAGCGATGCTAACTGTGAAATCTTGAATAATGTTTGCCCACAGAGAGGGTTTGCTTCAACCTGCGGAGTTGGGAGGGAATTAAAGACTGTTATGAAAAGATTGTTTGAACCATAGGAGCAACGAAAAATTTAAAGCAGTAATTTTCCAGCTCATGAGAAAATGAATTATTAAATGGGATGACTGGGTTTCTTTGCACTCACCCACATGCCACAGGAGTCCAGCACTATTTTATTTTTCTGAGCCAGATTCACAATCTTTATCTTCATTTTCAGCCACCACGGGAGGCATTTCTTCCTGCCATATAGAAGCAGCAAACCCTGCATACCTTACTCTCATAGGAATCAATTAAAGTTTTGCATGTTTTAAGGAGAAACAAGAGTCAGTTCCCATCATGTGGCTTTGCTTATGGAGGTCATGCTATCTCCATTTAAAAGACTTCACTTACTAATCATTAAAAGTAGATGAGCAGCGCCCCACCCAACTCGTTATCTTGGTGTTTTGCACCAGTGATTGTTCAGGTTCATTAATTGTGTCTGTGACATGCCTTTTAATTTAGAACAATCAAATATTGTAGAACAATAGCAGCACCGAGAAGGAAAAGGCCTCTTACACCGTCTAGACTGCCCCCAATCAATGCGGGGTTTGCATTTCCTGATGCTTTGGCTAACCGAGATTCCTAGCTCATAGACAGGGAGGCTCCCTGGATCTCACAGCAGAAAGAGGGGTGTGAAAAGTCATTTCAATGCCAAAGCACCAAGAAGACAAGGACTCCTGAACCCACTTCTTGATGTTGGTCTACTGTGTCATAGCCACAGGCTTTAGTAGAGCGAGGGCAAAATCTTGAGAGGCTTCTTTGCAAAGATGGGTGTCCCTGGGGTGGATAAGCTCGTCCTGTAGGTTGATCAGTGGCCTGTGAAAAATTGTAGTGTGAGGGGGTCTCCCTCCCAACACCTCCCCTGTTTATGCCCCAGCCTAAAGAAAAGACCAAGCTTGCTAGGATGCTCCTATGGGAGCCAGGCCCCCATGAAAATCATATAATCATGATAGAGAAGTAGGGCTGGAAGGGACCTCCAGAAGTCATCTAGTCCAACCCCTTTCCTGAGCAGGTTCATCCTTATCCCAAACAGGAAAGGGCTAAGTATGCCCTGCCTACCTGAACCTAATGACTCGCTCCAGACATAGACCTAGATCCTTGCCGCTGAAACCATCCCAAGTTCATCCCCGGTGGCCACCCTCAGTTCACGCTAGACATGGAAGATTTGAGAGCAGGCACAATGAGACAAAACCGGCGTGGCCTGTGACCAGTGTCTGCCACATGCATGTAGGCAGGACGTGAGCAGCTGTCCTTGGCTCGGTCCTTGCCAAGACCTGCCATTACTGCAGTGTAGACAGGACCTACGCTGCATTCTCCCAGCCTGCAGTTTTCATTTCTGGGGCAGAGCTGCTCTAAGAAACACCCATGCACCGGAGCCAAGCACATGGGAGTCAGGGGGAGTGATATGGCAGCTCTGGACTACTCTGATCTGTATTCAGTTAGGCACAAACCAAGAATCCAGCATGCACATTAGAAAACCAGAGGCAACGGGTAGAAATGAACTTGTAGTTTGAGTCTTGGGGGACAAATTTGCTATAGGAAATGATGGGATCCCCATTGCATGAGTCAAGTGGGGCTGAATGTCGGTAATTCAGGATCATTTGTTACACTTCTTCCCAGGGGCCTGCCAATAAAGCATTTTTCTTAGCTAATGCTCTCCCTTGTTGCTAATGGAGCTGTAATTAGCAGGGCTCCCTTGGGTGTGGGCTATTCTGCTTCCTTGTTTATACACCAACACAGGGTTTGTGATTTAGCTGGCATCCTCTAGTCGAAGTAGCTGGCTGTGCAGCTGCACAGTAAATGATGATAGCATCACACCGGGTGTTTCTGAAGAATCGCACATCACCAGCCATGAACTCTTTGGATCCGGAGGGGTGGTTTTAATTCCAGACCCACTCCTGACCCAAATTTTGTACATGGGCTTTGCAAAAGACTCTCCTGATCCAGCTACCTCTCACTGAGGCTAGAGATGCAATTACTGGGCAAGATAAACAAAGGCGTTTTACTTGTACCTGGCAACGCCGTGCTAACAAGGGCCCATCTGAGGCATGAAGGAATGTCTTGCTTCACAGACCAAGCATCTTATCTCATCTCTGGCTGATTGGCTTTTTCAGCTCGTCCCAAGGCTCCCATCAGTCTGGCAACTAAGCACCGCAAAACAATTACAGCTAGCACCAAGGGGACCCTAGGCAGCAATTTTTCTAACAGAGTTCGTTGATCCAAATCTACAAGTTTTATATAATTTCTTGGGGGTTTTTTCTTCCCTCCCTTGAAATCTCTCCAACACCGTCATAAGTCCCAGAAATGCCACTCTAAGTGAACCCTAAAACAAAGCATGAGATCTTGCATTTTTGGCCTGGAAATGTTTTTTTTTTTACAAAATCATTGATTTTTAAGGCCACAGGAGACTTGTAGATCCAATGTCCAACTACTAATCTGACTTCTTATATATTTGGAAGTCCTAGATTTTCCCCCTGGTAGTCACTCCTCTTTTGAACCCAATCATTTGTGTTTTTTTATATCTGGGCTCTGAAAGATCTTGTCTGATAAAAGGCTCTACAGTTGTTATTCTACTAGTGAAAGGGGTCTTACCACTGGGGCCAGTCTAACTATTGGGTAATTGTAGATCAGGAATGAATAGGTTGTGATTTGAAAGAAAAGAAACAAAGCCCTTAAATACAGAGCTGGGGCTATAAATACTTTCCAGAAGTGGAGAGCACCTTCCTCTGGAGCCGTGAGGCTTGCTGCATCCCAATAGGACATGGTTATCTAGTGTCTGAAATACTTAAAATTACAGAAAGGGCTTGAGAGAGATGTAAAACCTCCTTTTTAAGTCAATCGCTTTACTCTTAAGCAGAGAGTCTCTTTACTTTTTCTTGGCTGCAAACCAGACCGACCCACCCCAAGTTGGATGCGGACCGTCGGTCACTAGGGCCTGGTCACTGCAGGCACTTGCCTGCTGCAGCTGAAGCCCCCCAACACCAAATGCCACAGAAATCCCACATCCACAAACTGGATCTCACCCATGCTCTGCCGGCTGCCAACCCCAGTTTTTAAGTTTTAGAAGCAAGTTGACACATCTCACACCCACAACATTTCCAGTACACAGAAGACATGGTGTGGGTCACTGAGCAGACACAGGATATGGGCTACAGATCTGATCTAGCAGGGCCGTTCCTGTGTTGTTCAGAGGGTGATTTATCCTTGAAAAATATGGCGATTGCCAGCGATTTGCTGCCACGGCTCTGTTCCCTTCAATGAGGTGCACAGCTTGGAGTGGGACGCAAACTTTGCCAGTGTTTGCACCTGGGGCATTTATTCATGCCCGCCTCCACTTTCATGCTGGTCATATTAAAAGTAGCATGTTGTAAGTCACTTTCCAAGTTGCCGCATGGGATTTTTTTTGAGAGGGAAAAGGGTTTCAGGAGCGTAATCTCACCCCACAGCCTCTGCAGGAAAATTGTTCCTGTTAATGAGATTACTGCACATGAACACATCCAAATGAAAACAGCCCTTCGGTCATTTTCTACCTACTGGAGAGATTACCATGAAAATGTTACCTTTTACACACAGGTAACACCCAACAGGATCAGATTCCCTTACCTTTACAACAGGAAGTAATCACGTTATGACAAAGGAGGAGATTTGAGCCCCTCTTCTTGCAGGGCTTTTGCTCAGGGCTTTTCATCGTCTGGGAAATGGCACGCCAAGCTCTCGGAGAAAGATGGAAAGTAGAATTTCTCAAATCCTTGAAAGCCGGCACTGAAGCCAGGTTGTTCCATTGTAAAGGAGCGGTAAAGCGCACAAAACTAGCTGCTTTTTCTTTTGCTCTTTGCCTGTAATCCTGCAAGATGGGATTGACTTCTTCCTCTTGCCTCCTTGACAAGGCCTCTTTGTGAGAGATATGTTCTTCTCAGACATTATTTATACAAACACTAGGACTGCGAGTCAACGGTGGCAGCGAGTGTTATGTGCATTCTGTGTGACTATTTTTTTTCCCTCCCCATCTCATTACAAGGACTCAAGGTGACTGTTGTGACATCTTTAACATTCACCCTCAATGCTGTCACCGCCAGTGTCTCTGGGACTACACTGCTGCATCCACAGTTATTTAGGAGTTATTTAGGCGCTATGGTTCCTTGTTATCGGTGACCTTTAGATTCAACAGTCTGCCTTCCTCGCTGCTCCTCTCCTGCCTATGGGCTTCAGAAGTGCTTTGCCATCACAACAATGGCAAATTTTAATAAAATCAAATGCAAATGAATAATAGCAGAGAACCTGCCCCCCACTCCTCCACCCAAAGCTGCGCTGTCACAATAGTCTTTGCTTTGCATTTATAGTGCCCTTTTCATAATTAAAGAATCGCACAAACATTAACTAATTCATCCTTGCTTTGCTTCTGGGAAGTTGGTTGGTAAGCACGGATTCTCATCCCAAACCGAAGCAGTAGAATAACCAAGTAGAGATCCTGGTTCCCAACCAGGTGCTCATCCCCCTAAATTGCATTGTGGATTCACTGAGGTACCTTTTCATCTGTCTTCCCTGCTTGCCCAATGCTCACCTAAGGTGTTGGCAGTTCTTACTACTACTCCTATTACCTGTATTGCAGTCATGCTTTGGAGCCCTGTTTGCAGGACCCCACCATACAAGGATCTGTGCAAGCAGAGAGCAAAAAGTCAACCCCTGTGCCCAGTCTGGCACAAGACAAGAAATGTCAAGGAGATATGAGGAATGGTGGGAAAGCAGGGACTACTCAACTTACAAAAGAGAATCATAACGTCATAGAAAATTAGGGTTGGAAGGAACCTTACGAGGTCACACCCAGTCCAACCTGCTGCTCAAAACAGGACCTCCCTGACTACATCATCCCAGCCAAGGCTTTGTCTAGCCAGGTCTTAAAAACCTCCAAGGATGAAGAAGCCAGGAACTGGATAACTGTCTTTAAGTACAAAAAGGGTGCGTCTACACATGCCTCCTTTATACAGACTTAGCCTAAAATCACCATTTTTAAGGTGCATTAAGGGTGCATATCTAGGTACGCATGCCCTTAATGCACCTTAAAAACAGCAATTGAAGACTATGTGTCAAATTTACACATGAATAGCTGAGTCACGTTAGTGCACATGTAGATGCACAAATGCGCATTAACGCCGTGTGCGTCAATAGATACAGATCACATTAATGTACATTAGCCTGTCTGCACATGTGCTAATGCAACTTAGGTATTCGTCCTAAATTTAATGCACCTTAATGCGCATTAGCAACGTCCACATGTAGACACACACCTAAATTACCTTAATGCACATTAAGCAAAGGCACATTAAGTTTAGACACGTGTAAATACACATGTAGACATGCCCAAAGAGTTGTTATAAAGGGAGTTCACAGGGATGGAGCAAGAACTAATGGGATGAAGTTGCACTAAGGAGATTTAGGATGGATGTTAGGAAGAACTTGCTCAGTTTGAGAATGATTAAGTATTGGAACAGGTTACATAGACAGGTTGTGGAATCCCCATCACTGGAAGTTTTAAAATACAGGTTAGACAAACATTTGTCCAGGAAGTTTTAGACATGAGTGATCCAGCATTGAGTAGAGAGCTAAACTAGATGATCTACTGAGGCCCTTCCAGACCTGTTTTTTTCTGTGATTCTGTAGAGATGGACACAGCAGGTCAATGCAAGGTTCTCCCTTTGATATGTACTGATACTTGACTTGGAAGTATAATCTTGGAGGGTTAGTGGGTATGTCCAACCCACTTCCTTGGCACTTCCAAGCCTCTCTTAAGCACATTCAGGCCAAATTCTCCCACTCCACCATGCAGGGAGTAGAAATGAAGACTTCCTGAGGGTACCCCCTAACACCGCTCTCTCAGTAGCTGTCTAGCATGTTTAACGGTAGAAGCAATCCAGTCACCGATGGACTCAGTAGCAGAACTGAAAATTCTCTTGCTGTAGCTCCAGGTGTATGAGTTTGAGCCTCACTCTGAATTGCTCCAGGTGTAAACAGATAGCTGGTCCTTGTGAAGTCAAATGTGGCTGAATATGATATTAGTCGCATACATCCCTTGTGTGCCATTGACTACAGAAAGTGGCACATCTTAATCACAGTAGCCCTTTGGGCTTTGCAGGATGTTTGACAGGAATTTATGGCCATTTACAGGTGCGGAAATGAGCTGGTCCCATGCCTTTAGACACAGAGCTAGAAGAGGTATTGGCTGAACTAGCCTATCTTCCTGCCAACGCATAGTTACACCACAGAAGACAGAAAAGAACATTTTCAGTCAAATTCTCTAAACCTTGCTTGTGTGAACCCTGTGCCTGGTGAGTGCAAAACAGCTTGTAAAGAGTGAACTGGTCCCTGCCTACCACTTAACTGGTGGGGAAGGGCAGAAGATGAGAAGTAGAGTCAAGGGAAGAGTGGAGAAGACCATTGCCCAGGGTTTGTCCGTTGATTCACATTTAGGTTTGCAATCCTTTTGTGACCAATCCAAAAAATAGGCCTGAAAAAGGACACTTGAAAGACTAACATGTGAAGTTCTATTCCCTTGAACCTTGCCAAGGGAAATCGCCTATCCCAGAGCTGCTCTTTCACCCACATGCAGATGGCCAGCTGCCACATAGATGTCCCCATGAAATGGAATAGCAAACAAAAGGCCACCTTCTGGGGGATGCACCGAAGCAGTTCTGGGACTGTCTATTCCACCACTTAGCCCATCATGGAGGAGTCTTTAGAAATCATGCTCTCCCCCTTGTCTAGCTGGTGTGCATCCTGCTATGCTGAATCAGCCTTTCTGAAGCTTCACATCTGGGGCAGCAGATATCAAAAGTGTTTACCCACAAATAATGTTTTTACTACCCTTCCTGGATCAGCACATCCAAATTATCATATTTCAGAGAAAGCTGCAGGTCTGTGTCATCCAAAGAATTATTAATGTAGCAGATGCACGGATATGAACAGCACAACACGTACCTTCCTTGCATGGAGCTTGTCCCTTGCTGTGTTTCAGGGCACCTGGTGCTGTGATGCTATACCCCATAGCAGCAATGTTTCCCCATTCTGAACAAAGCCGGCTGCAGCAAGACACGACGTGTATTTTCTTCTCGGTTGTTTTGCAATCAGAACATGGCAAATATCCTTTTCCCTTACAAATATGTGGCTCTTACTGTAATTAATACGTCTCCCTTTTGTAAATGGGTGCAGTAACTATCCTGGGGTTTTATCATTCCCTGCAGGAAGAATTCCACTGCAAGCGTGGAGAGACAAAATAATTATACCCAATGAAGTCCCCGTCTGCCTTTCTTACCACTCATAAATTCACGTCAAGTTAACCCCTAAAAACTGTTTCACATGTCCATCCTGCAGTAAGTGATGCTATGCCAGCTTGGCTGCCACTTACCCCGGGATAGACCAGGCACATAAAAAATTAAACCTGATCAGCTTGCCAAGCAGGAAATTCCCTCACACACCTTCCAACCAGTATAACTGTTTTGTCTGTCCATAACCGATAGGATCCTACTAAGAAAACTGCTTCCCTTGTGCGAGCCTCAGAGCTTGAAGGCCTGCACATCCGGCTCTTTTTTTGTGGGTTAGATGGTTCTTGATTGTAAAACTTGGACCAGCTTCATCAATAGTGCTAGTGCCAACTCTTTACTGATCCTGCACAAATAATTCATGCACGGTACTGAGGTTTTTCAAAACAGGATCTTATATACTGCCCCCCTGCCAGAGACTGCTATTGCGTTTGAGTTTCTCTTGGTCTCGGTGTGTTGGGTACCTTTAGGTAGACAAGGTTCTTTGGGTGAATGTGATATCTTTTATTAGACCAACTAAATCATTGGGGAAATTGTTCTTTGCAAGCTTTCAGGTACAAACACCCTTCTTCAGGCAGAGGGAGCTTTATACCCATATGTATAATCCTGGCTAAGCTGTTCCAGGAAATACTGTACAGTCCTGATCCCTCTCCCACTGAAAACAATGGCAGACCCCCATGGAAGCAGGATCAGGGCCCTTAATCTTTTCCATAAAGCATTGGAGGCATTTTAAATTTTGAAAAATCAGCTTCGTGCTGTGCCTTGTTTGTCCCTTTAGCTTTTGTTTTTAAAAAATGCTGCTGAGCAGGTGCTCAGATTCTGATCAGGTTCAGCCGGGCAGAAATCATGGCGCCACCGTGAAATTCAGAAGAGCGCGCACAGATTTACACCAAAGAGACTGGGCTCTAATTGAGTTAGATTAGGCAACTATTTCCACATCAGAATGCAAGGCAGGCAGGGCGGAAATTAAGCATTAACGCCCACCCCACCACCACCCCATTAGGAGCAAGTGCTCTGCTTGGGGAAGTTATCTGATCTGGAACACAAAGAAATGCAATGAGAAGAGTGACAAGACTCAGGAGGAGGAAGCAAAGGATAGGGAAACTCAGCCGGCAAATTCATAAAGACGCCTTAGCAGCAAATAGTGCTGTTCACTGTGAAGGCAGAGCGAGGGGATGCATGACAATGTACTTATGAAAGAAAAGGTCTCCTCTCTCCAGCACCTGGTGCTACTGAGAATAGCAATAAGGCAGAGTCAAGCACCTGAGAAAGTGCAACGGGGAGCGCAGCCCTCCTAGATAATCACCTAGCTCTGTAACGATAAGAACAGTGAATTCATTACCCTTGCAACTAGTGGTAATAATAAGCAGCAATGATGATAAAGGGGAGGCAGGCAGACCCAGGGGCTTGTTTTCCAGAAAAGAAATGCAGGAACTAAAAGAAAAGCAACTTAATAAAGAAAAAATGGAACTGAGTCCCAGTACTGGAAAACACAAGTTTATATCCTTGGTTGGTGTAATTCAGCCTAGCTTCATTGCCTTCAGTGAGATGATGCCGGTGACACCAGCAGAGGTTTTTGGGCCTCTGGATAAATGCTACACTCACAAAGATCATGGGGATCTGAATGTGCTGCATTTAAAATGCACAGTTGTCTGAGAAACTCATGAGATTAAAAAATCCATTACCAATTGGACCTGATGCCGGCCTTGCCCCAACAGCCATCAGCTAAGCAGTCTTGGATACTGATCTGAGTATAAATCTAGAGTAACTACACCAGCTCCAGTGACATTTAGGTTTACACAAGATTACCTGAGATCACACTCTAGTCAGACACTGAACAAGGTTTCTGATTTAGTTTCCTTGCAGTACCCCCTTTCTTTTCTGTACTTTATTGTACTTTTTGAAGCAATGCAGCTCTGAAAAGTCAGGAACTTGAAACTGGTACTGAATAGGCCTAGCTAAAAGAGCCACTCTTTCGTTTAAAAAGCAACGCAACATATTGTACGATATTTGGTTTCTAAGTTATGTACCAAACACTCATTATTTATCTCATGCCTACATCCTCCAAGTTTTTAATTTAACGAGTCATGTTCCAGTTGGCATTCGTCAACAGTTCAATAATGACACTTGCAGCAAAACCTACAAACAACCCCGTCAATCAGTCATGCCTGGTTGAAAATAGACATGAGACCTCATGTAAGTCCCATCTTACAAAAATTAGAACCAAGGATTTCATCTGTGGATGCCTAAAGCTAGACACCACCCAAAGCCAGATGTCTGGAGCAGGTCAACAATATTTGCGCTGAAACAGTGAAATTTGCCACATCAGCAATATTGACAGTTTAGCTGAGATTTTGATTTTGCCGATCTTCTGATAGGGCTCACGAGGGTGCCAATGGGAGCACCACCAGAGACAGCCTTAGCAGGGGTGACACAGGCTGCTTCAGTGCTGGGCACTCATCATCTCCAGTCCCATCAGGTGCCAGCCATCTGCAGCCATGGAAATGGGACGGCATGCCCAGGTGTCCTCCGTAGGGAGAGCGGGGAAGGGGGTGACCGGCCTTTACATGGGAATCAGCGAGGAAATGAAAAGCCCCGTGCCCCTGCCCACCCTGCAGCAGTGCTGCTGACTTTGGGAGCGGGTGACAAAATACAGGTTCACCCAGGGCACCATTTTCCCTAAGGCCAGCTCTGGGAGCTATGCCAGCCAGGCATGTTTCCATTAGCAGGCTGCCTGGTTTCCTGCCACCTCCACCTGCCTTGCTCACTGACAGACTGCTGCCGTGTACAGCGTGTCCAGGGCAGACTGCCCCAGGGGTGAGGGCTTCCAGGATATGCAGCGCCAAAGCCATGCTGCACTCCTCTTTCACTGAGAATACTAAAATGTGCGTGTTACAAATACAGAGAAGCAGCCAAAATGATCAGGGGCATGGAGCAGTTGCCATCCCAAGAGAGACTAAAAAGTACAGGACTCTTCAGTTCAGAAAGGAGAAGGCTGGCGGGGACGGGGGATACAGAACTATAAAATCATGAAGGCTGTGCACCAAGTGAACAAGAAACTTTTATTCACCAAGTCCCAGGATGCTAGAACTAGCTGCCACCCACTGAAATTAGTAGGTGAATTAGGGGAAAATACTGAACTAGGGGACAGATCACGCTACAGATACCTGGTCCAATGCTCTCCCTGTACGGCATCCATTTCTTCCACTGTCAGGGACAAAATACTGGGCTAGATACACCCGTTGGACTGACCCCCAGCATGGCACTTCCTCCATTTTTATGTGTAGCAAAACTGTATTTAAAAACCTCAGGATCAAGATGGAATGATTCACCCAGGCCCACATATTTAAGTACGTTGTTAAATGATTTTCAATTAAATGGGCTAAGATCCTCTATCGGTATCTGGTGATTACTTAAGATGACCACATATAACCCAACATTGAGGTGCCAATCTTTATGCCCCCAAAGTTTGCAGATGTTGGCCTTTGATTTTCTGAGCTTAGCTTGCCCTCATGTAAAAAGGGGATGATGACACATCCTATTATGTTGAGAGTGATATAAGCTCTAAGTGGCATTATCATTCATGAAGAAACTGTTTAGGGCTTGTTTCCACCATTACACATGCCAACTATTACCTTACCCCAAAGTTAGACTGAAGAAACTTCTCTTCCTCCTCAGTAAAATTTCTTGGGTCGGGTTCTTCTCTGGAGAGAAATCTGATCCCTTTCTTTAAAACCCTCCTCAGAACTAGGAGGACATGTGCTCACTTCAGATACTATCCCCTCTGATCCTGTTGTTGTTGCCGAGTTGTGTAAGGTACACCCATGCACACAATCTCCTCCACTGCCCTAGTGAAACATGTTCTTGTTACACGTTGAACCTAGCAAGGGACCATGTCTGATATCTCCTGAATCTACAAGGAAGCACTCATAGGGGCATATTTTCCTGGCATAAAAAAGCCACTCTTTGGTAACTCTTCTCACCCTTCCAAACAAGCAGTGTTTATTGCTACAGATGCTCCTAGGGTTCATTTAATTTTACAGGAAAAAACCTCGAGCTTCCTGTAACCAAGGCACAGATTTTGTAATGGAGCTCAGGAAGTGTACGGTCACTAAAACACGTGATTATTCCCTGCATGATAGCAGCACAGGAAGATGCCCACTGAAACCAGAGCACATCTTGCATGAAGATGGGCATTAAAAGACCGCTGTCACCCAAGACAGCTCAGCTTTCAACCAACAAGAGAGGGGGATAATGTTCATTTCCTAGATGGAGGCGCAGTGAGAACATGGATAAATCTACAATGGTAGTTAGGGTCAACCTTGAGGTGTCCTCAGCCATGTTGAGTCTGAACCATGTGAGCCATCTTTCCCAATCAATATAATACCTTACAATTCACCCCCAACCCATCTCGTTGCTCTTCTTCTCCCTCAAGCATGGCACTAAGATGTATCCAATGATTCCTCACGGCTCCCTCCCAAAAATCAGCCGACAGGCTATTTCAAGAGTTGATACTAATTATGGGCGGTAAAGACAGGAAACGGTACACAGAAGGGACTGAAGTCAGAAGCAGAGGATTGTGGGATTGGGTGGACTTCCTGTGCTTGGAGCCTGCAGCACCTGGCTGAACTCTACCACACGGTAGACATGTGCAGGGGAGGGGGCAAGTAGGGGTATTGTTCACCTCGTTGCCTGCTTTACCTGGCGTGACTGCTGTGCTTTGTAGGTCACCTGTGCAGTTGTAATCACAGGTTAGACAATGCTTTGCTTGGGATGGTTTGGGTAGAGATGATCCTGTCTCAGGCAGGGGGTTGGACTAGATGATCTCCCAGCCCTATTTCACTCTATAATGTCAGCAAAGCTTCCAGGGCCAGGCTGGACTGTTGTCTGAGGGCAGGCAGAGCAGAGCAGATTGCTCGTAGATATAAGGCTGACCTTAAGGTCATCCTCAAAACTATCAAGCGGCATAGATATAGGCGATGTGACTTCTACAAGGTCACCCAGGGTCTACAGCAGAGCCAGGTAAAGGACCTGCAGCCCAGGTCAGCACTTTAACCATAAGAGCATGCTTCCCTTCACAAGTGTCAGCCGGCCAATGGCCAGGAATGAGGGTGCCAGTTAACCTCCTTATCTTTTGAACATTAGGTCTGCAAATATATAACAAAGTATTGATTGGTACATGGATAAAAGGAACCAGATGGAAAGCTTTGGAGACAGAGTCCTCTCCTTATCTGCTGCAAGAGCTAACAGTGGAAATACAGCTGTCTGCAATACACCCCACCTGTTATTTACTGAAACCTCTCAAGATTCAGTCCTCATGGTCAAGTCGGGTTTTGGCCTCTCTACTGAGACTGCCAGCAAAAACCCCAGGTAGGACCAGTTTTTGTGATCATTTGTGGCACGGACATTTAACCAGTTCACCTTACCAATGGGTCTAGTCTGCCCTCATATGGCAAACATTGGATTCCCCTCAACATGAGCTGGATTTGACACGTACTTTGGAGGTGGGAAGCTCTAATAGCCCATTAGACCCATTCAGCCCTGCCACCTGCTGTACCCTAAAACCCCACGTTTATTTTTATTTTATTTAATATAGCTGAACACATTGTTTTAGTAGCTTCTTACACCTCTATATTTATGCAAAAAAAAAAAGTGATGCAAATAAGCTGGGAAAGATATAGTAGAAAAACTAATGATTGTACTGAGATTTAACCCAGGCCTCAGTCCATGTTACACATTCTTCTCCCAGACTAAGTCCCAGCCCCAGCTCTGGATCAAACTGTAGCAACTCATGCTATGGGCTCCCTGGTGTCAGACCCTGAAATAAGACCTCTCCTTCAGAGTCCCAAATCAGGCTTTGCTCCACTAGGCCATGAAGTTTACACGGGCCCAGAGGTCTGTAGTTACTCCTTCCACCAGCAAAGTGAAGGCTTGGTTCCTGCTACTGCTCCTATAACCTCTCAAGGACTAAATTCATTCTAGTCAATTGAGTGAAACTGGTGCATCATGAGTGCGAGGGAGAGAAAGAGGCCGACTGCATTTAAGGAAAGGGAAAGCACAGCTTTGTTTTCATTAGAGCCCTTATAAAAACGCATCACCACTCTTAAAACATCCTCCTCTCTCACTTAAACATGAATAAATAAGGTCCAGCTGGTACCGTCCTTGCATCTGCTCTGGGATAAAGGATTCAGGTTGGGTGGGGTTTTTTGCAGCAAATTCTGTCTCATCTCATCCCCACCCTCCACACCTCACTTGGCTGAGATCTGTGTTGTTTTGAGCAGCCTCTTGGTAGCAGCAGCAGTCCTCTTTCAGATTAATGAACCAGGATTGCTTGATTGTGCTGTGTGCGTGTTTCGGGTTTGTTTTTTTGTTTTTTTAAGAAACCAAGCTGTTTACAATGGCTTTGATTTACTTACTGTATCTCATGTCCTTGGGGTGTTTCATTATTTACTAGAAGACGCCTGATCTGCTTAAGAACTGTATTTTTAAAAGGAACGATAGAAATTGAGTGCTCATCGGTTTCCCAGGGATCATGATGATTGTTGCGCGACACAGACCCCAGGATACTTGCACAAGCGAAACACTCGTGATGGGAAATGCACCAGTTTGGCTCAGCGGGAGACCCTCTTCATTTTCACCTATGCCAAACCCAGCCATGAATGCCCCTGGCTTGCTTTATTTTTGGAAGTAAATAGGTTAATGTCCATGATCCAGTAATGACGTTGCTTCCTTAAAAGTGTCTGTCTGTGCTGGGAGAGTACTGAATAGCCATCGTAAAGCCAAGGCAGATACATTCATGGAGCTATGCTCTGGCAGCTCCACCATGGCCAACCCAAGTGAAGGAGAGATGGAAGAGAGAGCCCCTTGCTCTAAAGGGATCCCAGGCAAAAGGCAACTATAATTCGGCAGCTGGTGCTGCCTGAGTGCTATCAGGCCACTAAACCAGTCAGCAGCCTACTCCGTCCCAGAAGAGTGATGTCTAGCTGACTTAAGAGCCTGGCCCCTAAGGCCATCCATTCACTTGTATTGCCAAAGTATCCAGCAAACTTGCTCCCTCCAAACACAGGGCATGATCCAGCTCCCAAAGACGTCTGTGGCAACTAAACTGTGGATTCGCCGTTCGTTATTCAGCTATCATCCCAGTTCTCCCAGTCCCTGTATGAACTCAGGAGTTTCATCACCTCTAGAAGTCAAGAGCTACCCCTTCAGGTGAATGTGCCCTAGAAGTCAGAGGCTGTTTCTTCCTCGCTTTTTTCTGGACATGATTGGAAAGCCTGGTGCACCCGCTCTGGCGTGGCAAGAGCTGAGGCTTCTTCCTGTATGCCCCACCAGCTGCATCACTGCACAAACTCCATCAGTCGGCCTCAGCTGGTGGGCTCCTTTCCCAGCAACAGGGAGATCATTTCCACTAACTCTTCAGTCACTCTCTCTGCTTTTAGTGCTGTTGCCACCCTCCCCAGGAGAGTGAATCTCACACTCAAGCTAGGCGAGCCACCTGCTTTTCCCATCGCCAAGCTGCCTATCTTCCGTAATGTTTCTCCTTGACAGAACAATTTCCTTTCCTAAGTATTTGCTTCCCCAGCTAGCTTTCCTTGTTAAACTAATGATCTCAGATTTCTATGGTATCTTTCCTCCAGATGGATCCCATAACACTTTGCAAACTTTACCTAATTGAGCATACCAAACTCTGCAGGGAAATCTCTCTTCCTACCACTGAACTGCAGCCACATCGCGGGTGAAAGGAAGCAGCTGTTTTAACACCTGGTGCATGGCACCAGGAAAGAAGGAGACTGTCTCCAACTAGAACAAGACTGTGACAGTCTGCTCTCAAATGACTTCCTACCTGTCTGTCTAGAGGCAGGAGCTGGTGATGGTTGGGCAAGGGGAAACAAAGTTGAATTTGATTTTATTTAAACTTGGAAGGTTTTGTTTGGGGTTGGTTTGTGCCTGGTGCTAAAATCCTGGTTATATTTTATTGATAGGGGATTCCTTCAGGAGTACGCACCTGAGTCACTTCTGAAAAGTCATCCTCCAGCTTCCAGGGATAACCACAGAGTAGACAAACCATCATACCTCTAAGTTCAGGGGGTGCAAGCCAGAGTGGGTGGACAGAGCATGTTCACATCCCCGCAGAGACGTGCTGCCATCATGGTATAGATGGACATTGAATGATGGTCCTTCGCTTAGACATCTTGATCTTAGCTGACTATGGTCAAGGACAAATAGAGGTTGTTGGGACTGTTTCAATATTGAAGGCACCGGGCGAAATTAGTCTCATCTTCTGCAAGTATACGTGTTTATCTAGTAGATTCATATCTGAGTGCATTTGTTATTCTGTTTTTAATATACTCGGAAAAGCTGAGGCTAAATATCTAACTGCAACGTGGAAATTTCCACTCTAAACTTACATCCTTCCAAAACTTGGTAAAATAGACAGCTGCCCAAAGGCTCTCCGATTTGCATAATGAGTGCTCACCATCAAACAGAAAAATTAAAGGCCTTCTCGTTCAGAGTTAACATTAACAACATTCTTGAAAACTGCCCCAAGGGTATAGAAATATGCATAAGTGTTTTTACTCTGGTGCCAGAAGTGATTGTACCTTTAGGAAATGCTTTTAAAACCAGTTTCTGATTTTCACTCAAATGACTTAAATGCCTTCTTGTAGTACCCATGCTGGGTTCTGTCGCAGCTTCCATCAGAAATACTGAATCTTTTCTTCCTGAACAGCCATCACTTGACGGCATTTCTGGAAAAGCATGGGGAAGTCAAGCAGAGACGAAAAAAATGCTTGACTCCAATAGGACTTGCAACAACGCTGGAAGCCAGGCATGACAGCTTTTCAAATTCCCCTCTCTCACCTTATAATGGCAATAATCACCGTAGGGCTTGCATTGAAAGACTTCCCTGGTCAGTGGTCATCGTTCTTCCACAACGGATACATAATTTTATTGAGGAATAACATAGTTCGCGCCTGTTATGCTCATGTGAATGCAAGGTAAGGAAAATTGCACTGAGCTGTTTATAACATTGAAAGCAAGAACCACTGAAAAGTGCTGCAATAAGGCTTTTAGCTCCTTAGGAAACCAAGATAAATTTAGGCCCGTGCACTTCTCTGTGTTCCTGATATGACAGAATATTTCCAATAGGTCTCATAAGTAGACGCTTTTAGACCTGTGCATTACCAAGTGTGCAAAAACCACCACGGTCTCTAAGTCAGAACCGCAATGGGCTTAAAACTAGTTTCTCAACTGTTCCCAGGGCAGGATCTGTATTCTGCTCTTCTCTATGCAACAAATGACTTCCACTGGAAATTCAGCAAGAGCAAGAGATTTCTGTCTCAAGGAGGGGAGGAAAAACAGCAGAAGCCTTTAGGTTGTCCCAATTAGGCAGCAATGGGAGATCCTGTTCTGCATCGCTGACGATTCGCAAATGCAAACCAAAGCCGGAGACATAGTGCATTGTCATGGAGTGGAGTTTTGCTTCATTCACATATGAGGAAGCTTAAAGGTCAGACAGATGCAGTTGATGTTATGTGCTCAACAACAGCTCTCATAAAACCTGGATGCGGCTTTTCCTCTCTCTTCCTCCAGTCAAAACTCTTGCCTTGTTTCTTGAAAACAAAGGGTTTTGTGCATACAGAAGAGCATTCATTGTACAGTACTTGTTATTCACTCTTCAGTGGGCACGTCTACATGAGGCACTAATGCGCAGTAGCCTAATAACACTGCGCGGTAGCGCGTCACAGCACGAACAGTGCCAATACACTACTGTGCGGTATTATTAGGTTACTGCTCAGTAGCATCACTAAAAGGGTGCTCGCCAGCGCTACTGTGCCATAACCCGGGTTACTGTGCATTTATTTAGGACTTGATTGTACCAATTCTAAATGAAATGTGCAGTAACCACTGGGCATTAATGAACTTGTAGATGCACCCAGCAGTCCTTTGTTTAAGAAATTTCAGTCTTTTAACAAAAGAATAGACTTAATATCATATGATTTAGGTGTCTGATCACACTCCATATTTGAGCAAAGAATATCAAATATAGTGGACAATTCAGAAGCCATCCATAGTTTCGTGTTTTCAAAGCAGCTGTTTCCATATATATTCACTGTGCATTATTATTCAGGCAGGGTCTGAACCTGATTTGCTGACTGAAAAAAAAATGGCCAGATGCATAATGGGTATTACTAATGACACAATATTCAACCAGCTCTGAGTGAGTGGTACCATTTTGGAACGAAACCAAAGCCCCCAGAAAGCTTAAACTTGACAAAAACAGGAGGGAAACTTGATCAAATCTTACCAGGCAATAAGTATTCGACATCAGCGTATGGTGTTTTTGATGTGGAGCCTTCTACCTCCTTTTATCTCAAGTCTGCTCAGTCAAGACAGCGCTCCGAGTAGTAAGATCAAACCCGTGGTGCTCACCAGTAGTGCACTGAATCTCCTCCTTACACCAGCCCAGCATGTAGAATATTTGGGTATCCAAGCACATTCTTGCCATCTTCCTTTGCTTATTTGAAGCTCAGTCTATCAATGCACCTTGGTAACACGCATCAAATATCTCCCATGGTCAGCAAATGGAAATAATTAGGGGGCCATGGGCAAGCTTGTTCAGGTGTTCTCAGCATTTACAACTGTTTGGTAGACTTAAGGAGCCGATTCACCACTGCCTTTAACCTGGTGTACTCAAGTACTGCTGGGCAACAAACCACAAAATATTGCCATTCCCATCTGCTAGACTCTACTGTTCCCTCAGAACTGGTCCTGGGGTGAGATGGGGCATCCTAAATTTTCCTCTGATAGGAACAGCATCCTCTAGGACCGCAGAGGGCATGTCTACACGTGTGCTTTAATGCAGAGTAGCCTATTTGACTGTGCATTAGAACAGCACGGCAAAAACCATGCTAATATGCTAATGCAAAGTCAAATTTGACTACTGTGCAATAAGCAATAAGCATGTGCTTTTGCTACTGTGCATCAGGGCAGCCTAATGCACATTTAGTTAGTACCTCACAGTACAGGTAATAAATTTAATGCACAGTAGTAAAAGCAGATTAATGAACATGTAGATGCAACCAGAGTGATGTAGACCCCCATCCTCCAGGCTGTTTCCAGCCCTTCTCAGCCTTAGCCATACCTCTCAATCACCAAGAAATTCCTTTTCCCCTGGGGGAGGAAGCAGGCAGTACAGGGGAGCTATGC
The DNA here is from genome assembly GCF_001723915.1 of Gavialis gangeticus. Taxonomy (NCBI): domain Eukaryota; kingdom Metazoa; phylum Chordata; order Crocodylia; family Gavialidae; genus Gavialis; species Gavialis gangeticus. Next base: position 53,499,312 of record NW_017728994.1, on the reverse strand, counting down.
TAAATGTGCATTACACCAAATCATCATCATTGCAGGAGCCAGAGGGGTACGCTCTGCACCGTTTTGCCCTACGTGTGTGGTAGCAGATAGTGGAGCAACCAGCCAAGAGGTTTTCAGAGTTACTGATGATGAGGTAGTAAGGTTCTTCCTTCAGTGATTTCCCTGTAATATTCCATTAATTCCTGCATTGGATTTTTAGAGCCCTTTGTGCCATTTGTCAGCAGAATTTATTCAGACTATTATACAGGCAGGTGCCTCAACATTAGCCAAGTGCACTGGGGTGTTGCTTGACTTGAGCCAAGTGCTCTGGGATTCTCTGATGGAAAGGCGCTATAAAAGTGTAATGAGTGCTCACCGTGCATTATCAAGAGTAAATGGGAAGGTGGGCAAGGTTGGCACATGCTAATTATAAATTCTCGATGCTTGCCTGTCTGGGTGCTTCAGTAAAAGGCAGGGCCTTGAAAACTTGGTACTTCCTATTAGGATGCTCAGGCAAGGCCTGATTCCAAACCCACTGAACTCATTAATGCCAGTTGGCCCCCCATTCCCTTGCATTCACACTTACCCTAGGGTTAGATTGAGGCCTGCCTTTGCTGTCTGAACCTTTATCCTAAAACCAGGTTCTGGTCTTTATTATGATTATTTTATTTGGGCTGCTTGCATTTGCTTGGCACCAGGCATGATCAGAAGGCAGCTCAACATTTGCAGTATGTATAACCGAGGTATGTATAGGACAAAGTAAAAATAGCCAGTAAATCACATTTCAGCAGTGAAAGCTACCTCTCTTTTATAGGTTGGATTTGAGCTGCCATCCCTACAAGGCTGGAAACAACCCCTTTAAGGCAAGTAACCCATTTTGTTCCCTTTGGGTTCAGAGAGGTAGCACAGTCTAGTGAACTGAGCACAGAATTAAGCCAGAAAGTCCCACAATGTATGGCACTCTGCATGTCATTTAACTTTTGGGTACCCATTTCCCTATCTAAATGACAATTCCTTGCTTGGGTCCCCTATGGGATTTGAACCCAATAAATAACTGCAACAATGACAGCTACCACTGAGCTAACGAAGTAACTCCTTCCTGTTAGTAGAAAGCTCTTATCCTCCCATATGGGTCAGCTATTGGAACAGGAAAGAGGACAAAATCTGCATGCAATATGTATAAATTTATTTTCTTCCCAAGGAATTAAGACACTGAGGAGTCCTCGGGTTAGTATTTGCATAGTAATTCTGTCATGTTTTCCCAGACCAGACATATAAAAGCTGAATTTTAATTGGGGTAACTCCTATTTCAGATAAAAGAAGACAAAAATCTCTCCCAACTAGACATCTGGCCCAATAAACCCTGCCTCTTGCATAGTTCCCTGGCTACAACATCACTCCAACACTACCAAACCAAAGCAGTCATGCCATAGTAGCCATTATGGTCCAAGGAATGTGCAAGAAACAGGATAATAACATTTATTGGACCAGTTATATAACTGGGGGGACACATTTTCAGGCACAAAATAAGATATTCCAACAAATCCCGCACCAAACTATAGTAGTCTTCCAAACAAAAAGAACAAAATCACCCATAAAAATCTTCATGGGAATGCATTGAAAATAACCCCAGAGTGGACGTTGGTGGTTTGTCGGAATGGGGTTATTTTGCCAGGCCTTTGCTTAAACTCAATTTTTCAAAATGTTCTCCTATTGAGTTATTACTGCAGGCATATACAATGACAGCTGCAAAAGCAATATGTTTGTGCAGGAGTAAGTAATGCAGTCTAACTCAGCCAGAAGTTATGGGACTCAATATGGTTCACTTGTACTAAAATAATTCCTTCTACTGCAAGAATTACTAGATGAAACTCCCACCTTGCATTATGCAGGAGGTGATTATAATGGTGATGTCCTAGCTGTAGTACCTGTGAATCTAGCAGCAGCCTCCTCCATACACCCAGCTCAGCACTGTCATTTCACCGGCATTCCCAGTGTAGATTTGCCCCAAGAGAATATCTTTCTCTCTCTGAGCATAAAGCTGGGGGTCCTTACAGCCTGGCCCGTACCTATGCGTTCCTATCATGGCTCATTAGCTGTTTTGATGGCCCATTTCATGAGCTGTGTTCTTGGTGAGTAGAGGTTATGGAGTTCAGTTGTTACCTTTGCATGTGAGTGATGGCATGCAGCATGCTGCCGAGGGGAGACGATGTATTAAATCATTTTGCTAAATACACAGATGAAGCAGCAAAGAAGCAAGGATTATAAATTTTTATTTTTTTCCAAACAAAGCAAACGCAAGGCCCACCCTCCCCGAATAAAAAATAGCCTCTCCTGAGATGTGGGATACCCCGCTTAAAATCTTTGCTTCAGCAAGTACTGAATTCAATGAACGCTGGCTCTCCTGACTCAGTCATAAGACTGGGAGTCCCTCCTCAGTGCACGGTAGTGGGGTGGTGAAAGTGCTCACCAGGGATATTAGTGATTGTGCTTCAAGTCCCCAAACTAAATGAACCCAAGCAGGGATTTGAACATGAGTCTTCTACATCCCAGGTGAGTCCTTAGCCATAATCTATTCCAGGAAAGAAACACAGTTTGAGAAACCTTTCACAATGCAAATCCCATCAAAACCAGAGCATTTCTACAAAAAAAAAAAAGGAAAAAACTCATTCTTCGCGTTCAGAGTGCTTCCCACTATTATTAGTCCCATTTTACAGGAGAGGGAAACAGACACGGTGCTACTGAAATGCATAGTTTTGAAGCTGCCAGTGGTTTTTGGACATCTAAGTTATTTTGGGCCCGAGCTGAAACGCCCCAGACTCTGATGCAGTCACTTTTGAAAGCACGGCCGCAATGGTGTGCACAATGTCACCCAGGGGTCAGTGGCAGAGCTAAGGACAGAACGGCAGTCTCCTGGCTATCAACCCTCAGCTTTATCTGCAATCGTTCTTTCTAAATGCCTTGTGTTCTTTGCTCGCGGGTGCTCTTGCAAGTTTTCCAAAGCAAACGTTGTGCGTGGTGGACAATTTCATGCACATTTATGTTTTCCCAGGCCCTGCAAAGGCATGACAATCCAGCTTGAGAAGGCAATGCTTGTTTTCAGCAAGGTCCAGGCCTTTGTTTTTTTCCACCCTTCTGAGGTGGTTGCACCGAGGCACAAGGCATTTAAGTGTCTTGCCTTGAGACTTGGAGCCATGGCCGGAGACACGAGTATCCAATTACCCAACATTGCACTGGATCCTATAAATTGCCTATTGAGGAGGTCAAGGAAAGGAACATAAGAAGTCCAGATGCAACTTACAGTCCTGTGCTGAACAAGCATGCGCAGCCCAGAACTGGAAACAAAAATAAAGTAAAAGATCGTGTATTGTATGTATTATTTATCATTTGTATTGCTGCAGTGCCTAGAAGCCCAGGGTGACATCAGACCTCTATTGTGCCAGCCAGTGTGCAAACACAGCGCGTGAGACACTCCCTGCCTGAAGCATTTACAATCTCAATAGGCAGCAGAAGCAAAGGGCAGGAAAAGAGGAAAACAGCAAAGTGCATTATTAAAGGTAGGTAGGTGCCTAACTCTCAATTAAATCAAATAAATGCCTTTCCCTGATCTCCTGTATAACTTGGGTGCTACAATAATGCCCTGGCCCCTTTGCAATGTCCTATGTGGGTAAATCCAGCTATTTCACAGGTACCAAGAGTTTATTTGACAGAAAAGTACTTTTTTTAACCATCCTTACTCTATTGAAGAGCAGGCTACATAAGTTCTGTATTTGCAGCCAGCTCTGGGGCATGGCTCTGTGCCTCAATTTACCCTCCTGAAAAGTAAATGTGAGAAGGGGTGGCTGTATCCACCCTAAAGAAGCTAGTCCCAGCTATTTGTGATGCTCAGCTTTCCCCCAGCCCTGGAAAGCACTGAATCATGGCACCGTGCGAGTCAAATGCTCACACTGATTGAATTTCTCTACAGGTGAATAAATTGGCCAATTTGCCTTCCCTGTCTGTAAGCACAGTATCTCTGTTGTAGACACAGCCATTAGCGCAGCTGCCATAATCGCTGTGTATCCTAGCAAGCTACGGTGTTCTTCGAGGACCCCCTTCAGATGGAAAAGGTCACAGTATCGGCAATCTAGGAGCTGAACGATGATAACTCACGTGCAACCGTTTGCACCGGGCTTTTTTAGAGCCTGGTACTTGTTCAGTTGTTTCTGTTTTAAGGCAATGTGGAGGCTAAAGGGAGGGGGAAACAGGAACACTGACAGTATAAAAAAACCCTGCAATGCAGAGCCCGTTTCTGAACCACTCTGTTCATTACTAGCACTCATAGCCGGGGTCAATTGGCAAAGCTCCACTGAAGTTAACAGGTCCAAATCAGTTGCGTGTCTGGCCCATTGCCTAGTCGAACTCAGACCCATGGACTGTGCTCACGCTTACCTTAGTGCATGGACTGTGCTCACACTTACCTTAGTGCATGGATTGTGCTCACGCTTATCTGAGTGCATAAACCAGGAGTGACTCTGCTGGAGTCCGAGAGCCCATTTCATCAACCCATCGGGGCTGCAGGATTTACTGGTGAAGCAGCTGCAGTGGGAGAGCGCTAGCTCCCTCTGCAAATGCTACCCCTCCTGCAGGGAGCCTCGGTGCCTGGTGCAGAGCTGGTTTGACTACTCTGCAGTGTCCCAACAGCGTGTCTCAGGGATCAATCTAGGCAATAATAGGTGGTGGAAAAGAGGTGGGCTGGGGGAGGATGGCTGTATTGCTGCAATGGCCCAAGACAGTGACAGAAACAGGGCTGCCAGCTGGGGCAGTCTTCTCGGCTGCCCGCCTTTGGACCAGAGCCCAAACCAGCCCACGTCCCCTGAAGCATAGAGGCACCTTGTGTCATGCCTCAGCATCGCAATGAGCATGCCCTATGTGTCTGCACCTCCTCCTCCCACTTTTATACCAGTGTGGACCCACGAACTTTGATGAAGTCGCTCTGGATTGACACCACATCAGCATCAGGACTCATCAGATTTTGAAATAAAAAGGAGGGTTAGGGGCATGATAAGCCACCCAGTAAACAAGACGCATGATAAACCACCCTAAAAACAGAAGGCCAAAGGGGAGTAAATGCTTCTCCCTAATTCCTCACCTAAAAAAAGAAAAGTGAACTAAGGAGAAAGAGACATGATGGAGGGTCAAGAAACCTACCTGTTTGAGGGATGCACAACGGGTTTGCACAAAAGCTCCCTGTGCCCATCCTTCCCTTTCAAGTCCTTGTCCCTGCCCCCTTCATGTGGCAGGGAATTCATTGCACCTGCATGGGCAGGTCTAAAAACCAAACATGCATTTCAAGAGGTGATATGATTACTTTGTATTGAACACATCAGGAGGGTAAACACCAAGGAAGGACGAGATGCTACTTAGCCGAAGCACTGAATTGGCTTGTGAACAACAAGTATCCTAGGAAAGTCGGGCTGGCAGGGCCCTCGGGAGTTTGTGTAATCCAGCCCCCTGATCAAGACGGGATCAGCCCTGTCTAAACCACCCCAGACCAGTGTTTGTCCAAACCAGTGGTTCTCAATCTTTTTAGACTCAGGGCATGACTAATCAGACTCAAGGCACACCTCAAAAATGCCAGCTCTTAGTTTTCACTTGCTTTTGACTGCAGAAGAATAATATACAACAAACTGGAATTCTTGGTTCCAAAATGATATCTTTTATTAGACCAACTGTCTAATAAAAACCAGTTGGTCTAATAAAAGGTATCATTTTGGAAAAAAGCGTTCTAGTTTTTTATATGTCTTTTTGTCTCAGACCAACGCGGCTACTGAGTACACCCCTGAAGAATAATAGAGTAATTCTTCTGTTGCCAAGATCTCAGAAAGACCACGTCAGTTCAGGATGCTTTTCACACCATGGATTCCTATTGGAAATGGGTTGATTTGGTGAATCATGTTTGCATACCTAACAGTGTTAACATTGTGGCACTCCATGGCACCCTTCAAAGGATCTCAAGTCACCCCAGGGTGCATGAGCACCACTGGTCTAACCTGTTCTTAAAAACTTTGGGAACTTCAGCAAAACTTCTAAGCTGCTCTTAAAAACCTCATGCACAACTGCCAGGCATAATGCTTAAAACATCAAAAACAGCCTCTAAATTGCCATTGGTAAAGAAATCCAACTTCTATGATGATCGGGGTCTGAACAGGATTATATGGTGTGGTACCTGCAAGAGCACACGACTGCACTCAGTGACCCAGGAAGACCTTTCTGTCTTACAGTATGTTTTCCTTTGCCAGCTGGTTTTGCCCTTTGATTTGTTGCACTCATGATGAGGCTTGAATGTAGAGCAGAAAAGAGAATTTGGCATGCCTTATTATTATTATTATTGCATATGCTTTCCCTTATCAAGCTATGTAGAACAAGATAATTTCACTAAGCTATCTTTTGAGACACCGGCTGTGCCACCTACCTAACTTATTGACCTAACTGTAAGTGCTGATAACACGCATGCACTTCAGTTATTGTTTTCAAGCCTCTTGAGTGCTTTTGTAATTGTTTTCAGAACACCAGGCAATAAATTCTGTCTATAGTCAAAACAGTACTGGGACCAGATGGCTCAGGAGCCAGGTAGGAAGCAAATATAATTTTCCCCATTAAAAAGTAAGATTTTGTCCAACATAATTTTATTTATGAGAAAATCTCATTTTTCAGCTAAATCATAGATTCATAGATTTTGTAGACATTAGGGCTGGAAGGGACCTCGCGAGATCATTGGGTCCAGCCCCCTGCCCAAGAGGCAAGGAGTCAGATTGGGTCAGATCACCCCAGCAAGATCAGCATCCAAGCGTTTCTTAAAGGTATCCAGAGTAGGTGCTTGCACCACTTTGCGGGGGAGTCTATTCCAGACTCTGGAGATTCAGACAGTAAAAAAGTTTTTCCTTATGTTGGGTCTAAAGTGGTCTTCCAGCAGTTGGTGACCAGTAGACCTTGTCTTCCTTTGGAGTGCCCTGGTGAACAGATGTTCTCCCAGTTCTTGATGCATACATACGAATGGAGAATGCACATCTTTCACTCTTTTAAAAACTTCTCTTTTTTCTAGCAGAAAAAAATCATGAAGACAAAATCTTTTCAAGTTTGATGTTTTAAACTTCAATAAATAAATATTATATATATATGTAATAAATATTTATTGACATCAAGCTTGAAATAATTATATAATATTTACTGAAGTTTAAAACATCAAACTTGAAAAGACTTTATTAGTTGTTTTCATAATATTTTTCTGCTAGAAAAAAGAAAACGGCTTCTAAAACTGTGGAAGATGCTTCTCTTCCATCTTTCCAGGCTTCTTCAAGAAGATGGGGACAGACACAAATTCTGAACAAAAAATTTTTTGAGTGGCCAAAGCACAAAAAGAGGCAGTGTTTTAATCTGACATGCCGGCAATGCTAAAATCTCAATTCTAACCAAAATGAAATATTTTTTATCCGTTTAGTAATATACTGGGTGGCCGGGGATCGGTTTTCTCATTTCTTTACTTATTTATTTACTAGCTCTCGAATGGAGATGGGGAATCTTTCATCTTTAGAGCAACATATGTAACCTTGTCCAAGTTGCTAACAGGTAAAAGAGAGCCCTGAAATGGCCTGCTCATGGTCATGTTGCACATTGGCTATAGCCTTTCATTAACTCAAACCCGAACCATAGGAGGTAGTAGTTGCACCCTACCTACTATAAAACTATGAACCAGTGTGGCCATGCAGATAAAGCATGTTGGCAATGAAGGCTGAGCTGCCCACCCAGCCTGAAGGAGTTTCTGAAGAGAGTAAAGCATCATTATTATTTTTATTGTTGATGCCTTGGCGGCAACCAGGAAGGTCCAGGCTCCTCCGCGCACTCAAAAAGATCTGACTGCTGCCTCGCAATGAGAACTGCATCATTCACTTGAGAGTGTCACACAAGAGCACTCCACCAAGTGAACAGGACATTGGAGAAATGTCCCAGTGGAAACAAGTGCTGCCCAGTAGCATAGACCCAGGACAGATGCGCTGGCATCGCTGCCTCAACACTTGCTACCACCAGAAGGGCAATAGCTGGAGAGGGACCAGTGGAAAGGTACATCATTAGACGTTTCCTAGTTCATACAAGCCACTTGCTTTGGTTTCAGGTCCCTGGAGTAGATAGTCATTGGCATAAGTCTAGAGCAGCCTTCAAACTCAGTGAATCTATCTGCCAAAGAAAGAGCTGAACAAGAAATCCCTCTACACCTATGGGTCAGACCTGATACGTACACATCGGTTGGGCAAACGTGACTTCTACTATGAGCCCTTCCTGCAAGGGGCCACGCACAACCACAGACCATGAGCATGTCTGAGTGAATTCAATGGTATAAGCAGCTGCCACTCACCATATAATGAGCCACCCCAAGCAGGCTGAGGATGGGATACTTCCCTCTACTTCCAGGGGTCATCAAGGCATGTTTCAGGGGAGGCACTGAAACGCGCCAGCTCCTAGAGCTCCCATTGTGGTGGTGCAACTGGATATGGGGTATCCAGAAAGCTCTTCCCCAGGCCAAGAGACTCTGAGAAAAGCATCTGCCCATGCAAATAGGACCTGTCAGACAGCTCCAGAGCATGTTTCACAAGAGGATGTGCACACAACATAGTGGCAAGCCAGGACTGAGAGCAGGTGACCAGTCTCTGTTGCTGGTACCAGTCTTCAGCTGGTCATTAATAATAAGCTCAAATGCTGCAGACATCAGCACCCAATTAAAACAAAAATCTCCCCCTTCTGCTTAAGAAATCTCGGCATCATTTGATTCAGGTTGGCACCTGTTCAGCGCATGAGGGATGAAAGAGCCTTCTTATGTATGCTGCAAACTTGCATATTCTTTTGCTGTAAATAGAAATATCAAGGTGAAGCGCTGAGGGGTTTATTTGCTTAGTTATTAAGAGCTCTTTACACTTAATAGCACAAAGTATACACCGGGTAATTTGTAATTAGGGCTCTTCAAGCTTGGAATAATCCGCTTCTAAGCTGGCACTCACTCTTTCCTCCAAAACACCTTTCAGGGCTTCTTAGCCGTGCAGAGCAAAGCCAAATTTGTCAGCATCAATTTCTTAACTATGCTCTTCTCTTCTTCTCACTTTCTTTTCCCGCCTCATCTTCTGTTGTTAATATTATAAATGTAAAGACCCCAAACAAGATCTGGCCCACCAACACGACGGATTGTGGAGCTTATAGTCTAGCTAGACGAGGCCAGCAAGGAAACAGAGGCATGGTGCAGTGAAGCAGTTTGCTCAAGGTTACACAGTGGATCAGGCAGGTATAGACCCTATATCCTGACCCACCATTTGAGGCCATATACATGGACTATGCTGATTGCTCTGACCGTATGTCTCCTCGTGTTGTACCGCTTGCCTATTTAATGTACCACCTCTCCCTGTGCCGAATGCCTCCTCTCTCCCCCACCCCAGACTTCTCTTGATTTCTTCCTTTCTTCTTGCCCCCGCCCTTCACGCCATCTCACTCCTTTATCTCTCTTTCTCTTGCACCTTATTCTTTACACAATGGGAAACATCTCTGCTGCTCATTAGCATTTTGAGAACATTTTACATTTCTCCAAGCACTACACACACATTAGCTAGCAGAGGTTAATGCATCCAGTTAATCACATTGCTGGCTGTTTGCAGTACACCACCATAAACCAAACTGGCAGCACTCTGTGTGCCTAATGATATCTCCTACAGTTCGAATGGACGTACCTATTGTTTCAATGACCATGTCAGAGAAGGGCATGCTGGCAGTGCGGAGGCAGGGCCGGGTTACAGGGAACAGCTAACAGAAACAGACACGGGGAAAGAGCAGGTTACAGTCAGAAAAGCAAACAATGTGGGTTGCTATTGAAGTTGCTCACGCAAGCTGAACAGTGAGGTTCCTTGCACTATTTTTACCAAAAGGCTTTTCATTCGACACTCATAAACCTATGAGTCTGAGCATTTCACGAGGCTGTTCCCTTAAAGAATGGCCTAGGGGGCTGGACTCGAAGATGGGAGCTGGACTGGATGATGGGGGGCTGGACTGGATGATGGGGGGCTGGACTGGATGATCTTCCGAGGTCCCTTCCAGCCCTAACGTCTATGAAATCTATGAAACTATAAGTGTATAAGTATAACTAATGTACGTAATGATAATGCTTACCCCACCCCCCCAACCTCACCCCTTTTCCCGCAGGCTGGACAGATGCGGTTATTGATGTCTGCTTTGGTGTCCTGCAACTATACATGTCTAATAATATTGCCCCCATACAAAAACAGAGTGGCTGTGACACGTTGTAGGAGGACGCACACCCCGTGGTCTCTCATAAAGGGGTTTACTCTTTCTTTTTGGGGGGTTCTTTCCCTTAATCTAAAATGAATACAATTAGATTGGGAGCATATGAGGGATCTGGGAACATAACTCCGGCAGCAGATTAAATTACAGTCAGTAGGAGAAGTTTTCATTTTCGAAGAGGAGAACGAAGGAAGTACTCAGCCACCAGATGGACTATTAGTCATAGTTACTGTGAGCACCAGTGAAGTTCTGTTTTCTTACAAGTCGGGAATATTTGATGCTCTCAAATCATGCTTCAGGGATTACAGTGTTTTCCTTCTGAGCATGGCAATTCAACATCACAAGGCGTTTACATAATCTGTGCTCCAAATCTGTATGCCACACCCCGTCTCTGGGAAGAGAGACTGCCGGGTCAATTTTGACCCAAACATTTAATTTTGAAAGACCAGCATCAAAACCCCCTAAAATGACCAGAATTCCTACAAATATAGTTTTCTTACCTTTTGTGCAAAAAGGCATATGACAATTGACTAGAAAGTGACAGCAAATAAAAGGGTACAACAGTGCACATTGTAAATCCTGAATTTATCATCTGTCTGTTGATCTCAAATTGCTGTGCATTGACAATGGCTTGGGAAAAAAGAGGCTGGTATTAGCAATAAAATACAGAACAGTAAATCTGTAGGATATACTATTTCTGTAGAAACAAGGGCCAAAATAGGAATAATTTTATTAAGTATGGCAGTGTTTCGTGGTTTAAAGGCCAAAGCTTATCCAAAGGATAGGAAATGCCAACATCTGTCAATCTGCTTACTAACATGCAGCAGCTTTCTTGGATTCTCCAATTTGAGTAGAAGCTTCTACTTAGCATCTTCTATTATCAAAAACAACAATTCTAACACGCACATATGCCCACTGTTCATGCACATACTTAAAAACAGACTTTGTTTCTGCAAGCTGAAGGAAAAAGGATGCTGAGAGCCTTTGAAGTATACCATATTGACCTGAAACTAAGTCAACACTGGATTTAAGATGCTCCCCCATTAATTAGATTCTACATATGGAAAATTTATCATTTTTTTCCAGGCATAGAATTTAATTATTTGGGGGTCACCTTGAATTCACCCCCCCCACACACACACGCTGTTACAGCAGGGGAAGCAGTGGCTGGGGGGGTCAGATAGCCCCTTTGCCCTCCACCCCTCCTCCCCACTTCTTCCCCTTGCAGCCTGCCCGCCCCCAGCACCCTCCCAGCCCCCGGCTCCCCATAGCCTTTGCCCCTCTCCTTCCACTCCCCATAGTGTCTGCCCTTTTGCCCCTCTCCCCAGTCTCTGCCTTTTCCCCTCCCCACCACCCTTACTGTCAGATGCTTTTCAGGCTCTGTTCCCTCCCAGATCACAGCACATGGAGGTGCAGCCACTGCCGGCCATGCAGCAATCGATAGGCTGGGCAGTGTTTCTTTCCATGTACTCCATGCCTGGGAGCGGAGCGGAGCTGAGCTGCACCTAATGCGGAAGAAAGGGGGCAGGGGACGGGATGGGGGGGCAGAAGCTGCAAAGGGCAAGTGAGGGTTGTGGGGGAAGGAGGCTTCTGTGTGTCTGAATCTGGCCCCAACCTGGGCTGAGGCCCAGAGCCAGAGCTGCAGCGTCTGCCTGCCTCCACCCCTCAGCTTTTGTACATGAATTTAAGATGAAGGGCTTTCTTCCCTGTGCTACTTGGGGGATGGAACCTTGTTTTAGATTCATGTAACTATGGTGTTTTTGTTGTTTTACATTTAATTGTTTGGGAGAGGGAAAAAAGTGTTTTATGTTCACCTATCAACCGGCAGGTAGACAAAGAGACAGCAAAAAATGTGTTGAAATGTCAGCAGCCCAGGGGTAAACCAAAGGTTAGACAGCTATCACTTCTGTCAAAGCATCTACCAAACCTCTTCTTTTATAACAGTATTGCCAACTCTCATAGTTTCATAGTTTCATAGATTTAGGGTCGGAAGGGACCTAGTAGATCTTCTAGCCCGACCCCCCGCCAGGGCGGGAGAACAACAAAACCCCAAAACAAGAAACAGGACTCAAATGACTCCAGCCAGGTAGGCATCCAGCCTCTTCTTAAAGACCCCCAGGGTAGGGGCCAGCACCACTTCCCTTGGAAGTTGGTTCCAGCTCCTAGCCGCCCTAACTGTGAAGTAGTTTTTGCGGATGTCCAATCTATACCTCCTCTCCATCAACTTGTGCCCATTACTCCTTGTTATGCCAGCGGGCGCTAGGGGAAACAGCGTCTCCCCCAAACCCTTCTGGTCCCCCCTAGTGAGTTTATAGACGGTCACCAGGTCCCCCCTCAGCCTTCTCTTGTGGAGGCTGAATAGGTTCAGGTCCCGCAGTCTCTCACTGTAGGGTCTGCCCTGTTGTCGCCGGATCATGTGGGTGGCCCTCCTCTGGACCCTCTCCATATTGTCCACATCCCTCTTGAAATGGGGCGCACAGAACTTGCTTACTAGACTTGCCTTATGTGGTTGGGGTTTTTGTAATTTCCTGAAGCCCTGGTTTATTGAAAAAAGAAAAGACATTTTAAAATTATGTGTATTAATCCCAGGTCTGGAAGTATGGTCATTCTAAAATGTACATGCATGGCGGTCAGCCCCTGGGGACATTGTATTATTTCTAGTCCCGATATCTGAGGATCTTTGAAAAATGATTCTTCTTAGCTGAGCTGAAGCTTATAGGCTTCAGCCTGTCATCTGCAATGGTCAGGAGAGACTGTTTCCCCCCCAGCACATTATCAGTGGGCTCTTGAGCATCTTGACATGTTGTATTGTTTCTTTCTTCCTTGGAAACATCCATTGATGGACATGACTGGAGACCAGGTACTAGACAAGGGGGATTAGTATTCTGATGTGGGACAGCATTTCCTCTTTCTGTTCAGGATCTATATCAGTTACTAGATTTAGGGACAGGGAGGTATTTCCCCCTAGGTCCAATTGCCCTTCCTATTAGGTGGGAAGGTTCACTGAAGCATGTAGTGAACTTTGTCTGCTGGGATCATCTGCATTTTTCTCACCCAGTCACTTCTGGTCCAGCGCAGTGCTGTTGGGCATTGTAGCACCTTGGGCCCTCCTCTTCTTTGCCTTTGGCATGCAGTTTAGTCTACTGAAGACTAAAGTGCTTTAATTCCAGTAGAATCAATCCTTGGCCTTAAGTTAGAAGTATATGGGCAAACTAGATGAGTCGTTCCATTCTTGAATGGAAAAGCAAGAAAGCAAGGGAAGATTCATGATTTTTTTTTTAAATCTCATGACATTTTAAGGCCACTGCATGATTTTTGAACACTTGGGGTCCTTCCTACCTCCTCAATCCCCAGCCCACAAGCACTTAAACTTGTGCATAACTTTACATGCGTGAGGATTACAGTCAATGGGATTAGTTGCAGGCTTAAAGTTAAGCACCACTTTAAGTGCCTTGCTGGATCAGAGCCCAAAAGCAAAAGCTTCTCTCACAGCAATGGTAGGCAAAAAAACACACATCCCTCCCTGTTTAGAATAAAAAGTCAGTTAATAAAAGGCAATTTTTTCCCCACTGCTTTCAAACAATACTCTGGCCCTTCCCTCATAGTTACACTCTGAAGGGCAATGATCATGCAGCCCTGAACAGCAAGGTTGGGGGAAATAGTTTCAATTCCAGAAGTATCTGAAGTAGAACTGGGTAGCTGAATATTTTCCATCAGAACTGGTTTTCAGCATAAAATGGGGTTTACAGCTGAATGAGGGGGGTGGGTTGCGGGAAGTGTCAGCTGTCAATAGAAAGCATTGACTTTCCACTGGAAAACCAAGATTTTTAAAAACTATTTTTTGCTGAAAACTGACAGTTTAGTTTTTAATGAAAAGCCAGAATTTTCCCTAAGAGGGAAAAAAAATGTTTTTCCAGCCAAATCCAATCTAAAGCCAGACCAATGAAGCTTCCTGCTCTGGAGTGTTGTCACAGCAAATTTGCATGAGAAGTTTGCACCCCGCATGAGAAGTCTGCACACTGCATGAGAAGTTTGCACAACACATGAGAAGTTTGCACCCTGCATGAGAATTTGCACACTGCAAAAGCAACTTGCACACTGCAGGAGAACGCAGTGCTTGTATAAATTCTGATCCTTCTTCCACCCCTCTTCCCCATGCAAACTATGAAGAAACTGAGAAGCGCGTGACAAAAGGCGAGTGCTCATTTTTTTGAACCTGTCTCTCATCAAAATAAGAAGCCTATTGGTAAAACTTGGATGCAGCTTTTCACATCTGCGGCTCTCTGTGGCTGAAAAGGCAACACAAGAGGGCTCTGTAACTACATATACTCAGGCCTGCTGGATGACAGATTCACTTGATCTGGTGGATTTGCTTGATTTGTTTCTTCAAAACAAAGCTTTGCCCACTAATTGTCTTCAAGAGCCACAATCTATCCCTGAGCCCCAAGAGGATGTGAAATCTCGATTACATCATAGCCTGCCGCCTTTTGCTGCTGTTAATCGTTCTGGCTCGGGGACTGTGTGACACCCCTCCTGAAAATATTCAGATGAGAAAGGACATGGGGGTAGCATAGCATGAAATGTGCTGTGTCCGTGGGGTGTAATATGCATTTTGATTAGCTAGTAGCTGCCTACATAGTGTTACACATAGGCAGGAGAGCAGCCTCAAGTACCTCCCTGTTGCTTAAATCGCGTTTACTTACTCAGAAAGATCCCCAGATTATGAAAGGCGGGGTGATTTAGCATTGTCGCTTGCCACGTCATTCATTCTTAGCTATGAGAAGAAATAGGCTAAGTTTTCACTGAGTGAATATAGCTTTGGACCATGTCACCATGGACAGTTCCTTCATGCTCCAAGCCCATGACGTTTACCAGAAGCTGAAATCCCCACTTCCGCTACAGCAGGAGCAGCAACCGTGGAAACTTCTACCTACATCTTCTACCAGTGTGACTTATCATCCATATGAGCTTTAGGAAACTAGCTAGGCCCTGGGGATCTAGATCACCATCAGTAATGCTGATGGTATAGACTTCCACAAGGGCTGGGCGTCAGTTCACTTCACCTAAGTCAGCAAGAACACACACTAAATAGTACATCCTTATCAAGCACTGTCACCTTTTTGTGCAATAGTTTTGTTTCACATGCACACAGTGCTTCTATCAAGTGGCCAGTGCATATAAACCTCTGCAGGAGTTATAGGAACATACCCGTTTTGCTCCTAAAGAGGATGACTTAGGGAACATTTTGTTCTGCCCATCTCCATAGGGCTTCCTCCAGTGAAACCACTCCCAGCTTGCAGCAGGGCAACTCTTGAGTGCTCATGAGTTCACCGAGGACTTTCCACTGCCACCAAAACCGCTCCGGTAATATCTGGTGTCATCCTAACGTTGATCCCGATCCATTTCTCTGTGATGGTGTCACAGATTCCCGACAATCCTGGGGGGGGGCAGATAGCATTTTCTTGCCTGGAAGGTCTCCTGTCCATGTGGGAGATGCGATCTCTCACCTCACTAGCACTGGAAATGTTATTTTAGTGTTTAAAAAAAAATAGAGTTTCTTCCTTTTTGTAAAAAAACCCCAAAAAACTGTATCTTCACCTGGCTGCTTTTTATGCCAGCAGCTCAAAAAATGCACCAGACAAGCCAAACAGCCTCTTGAATTTCATGTTGCAAGGGGAAAGTGCCCAGATGTGGATGACCGCCCATCGGTTGTGGATGATGAAGAGTCTCTTCTCGACTCAGCCTCCCAGGAAGTTTGACCACTGGATTTCTGCACAGGGAAGAACAGCGCGGGGAGGGAATTGTTATGGCCTTGGATGTAATTTGGTCCTCTAGAAAGCTGAGTGCAAGGATTTCAGCAATGGGCACTAGTAGCTAGATGTAGGTCATATCATTTAATATATTATTCTGCACACACTCAGGAGTAAGAGTATGAGGCTTTGACAAGGAAGCAACACTTCCCAAGCCACTGTGCACGGTGACCTCGAGAGATGATGCACCCAAAAACCTCTCTTCTGATGGGAGAGGTCTCCCAGTTTCATGGTGACATTTCACAGCACTGCAGTCAAATGGCTGGGAACAGCTGGTCACTATTCCTCGGCAGGGCTATCTGCAATGTAATATTTGTATGGCAAGCCATGTTGCTGAAGTGTGGTAATTTAACTGTAACTGCATATGCAGGGGACCTGCAGGGGACCATCCTGTACACTTTCTGCAAAAGCAAGTATTTGTCCATGGGAAATAATATGATTCCTACTGAATCTAATAGGATTTCTGCTTGGTTTTGCACTCAGGTGTGGTCCTTCAGAAACCATTTTTGCATCTGTTGGTTTTGGGGGGTTTTTTCATCCATTTTTGCATCCAAAACATTGCAGATGTTTTACATCTGCAAGTACATTGGGCAGTCGAGCTGCAGGTTTTCCGCTAGCAGCACTGGAATATTTTGCTGCATCAGCCAGCATGTCTCCTTTCCAAACCACACTATCTGCTAAATACCTCTGGCAACAGCCAAATATTGGCCCAGAGACACGGCCGCTATGCTAACAGAGTCATAAGCTCAGAAAATAATGCGTGTCTCCCCCAAGTCTGCAACAAGGATGGCACGTGTGGCCTAATGACAGGGCTCTGCTCATCTGACCCCCCACATCTCCAGTTGGGAAATAACCTGAATGACTGTAAATGAAACCTGGTTTTTCTCTCCCACTCTATAAAAGAAAGAGGTCATGGAAAAAGCCAGCTGAGAAGAGCTGTAACTGTAATAAAAATCACACACAGCGACAAAGCGAAGTCTGGTTGTGGAAGTTAATGGGGTTGCCCTGATAAGGCCAAGGATTGGCAAAGCCTGCCTGGTGTCATTCATGCCCTGCAGCTTCATTTGTATTTCATGTTGGGTATCAGGGACGCCTGGGCTGGGTCAGCCTGTTACTGCTGTTTTTCTCCAGAAATCCCAAGCTAGGAAAGACTTGCAAGGGAGAGAGGAGCAAAAGAAAGAGCAGCCCTTCCAGGGGATTTGAAGAATGGTGGCCCATTTTGCTTTCAAAACCACTGAGTTCAGGTGGGAGCACACGCAGAACAGGGCTGAGGACAGGTTCAGGCTACAAACACAAGGGGCTTGTTGCATGCAGATGTCAAGCCCTAGGCCTTCAAACCTCCGCATCTGCTCCATGTTTATCTCCCCCCATCACCTAGTCCAAGCCACACTTTTACTTGTGCTCTTTCCCTCTCCGTCCTCCCTAGGACAAGCTCTAGGGAAATCTCATTCCTTCCACCCGTTGCTGCTGATGATGCTTCCACGTGACCCCCAGTGGCCTCACCAGCCGAAGAATTTATAACATGAACCCAAAATTAAGTTGGGAGCATACACCCAGTATCTTTGCAAAGAGGCAACGTATCCAAATGGACTCCCCCACTGTTAGCCAATAGGAGTGCAGGGAGTTGCAAGACAAATAACCAGGTGTCCATAAATAGATAAGCAGACCCAGGTGTGCTTTATGGACCACGTATCCATAAATAGATAAGCAGTCAGAGCACATAGGTACTGGTCAGACATCTTTTCCCAACTCTTACATGAACTCCTTCAAGAGAGGCTGATGGGGAAGGTCAAATTTGCTTCCTGAGCATGAGGTTATTTCTCAATAATCAATCAGTAGGCAAATGCTGGTATTTTCACTGCTTGAGGCCTGTCATTGCCCAATCAAAAACCAAAAAATAAAATTATAATGATACTTGCCATAGAATCATAGAAAATGAGAGTTGGAAGGGGCTCAAGAGGTCACATCTAGTCCAACCCCCTGCTCAAAGCAGGACCAGCCCCAGCTACATCATCCCAGCCAAGGCTTTGTCTACCTGGGTCTTAAAAACCTCCGAGGATGGAGGCTTCGCCACCTCTCTGGGTGACCTGTTCCGACACTTCACCACCCTCCTAGTGAGAGAGGTTTTCCTCCTATCCAACCTCAACTTCCCTTGCTGCAACTTGAGACGGTTACTCCTTCTGTCATCTGCCCCCACGGAGAACAGCCCAGCTCCATCCTCTTTTGAACGCCCTCCTGCAGGGAGTTGAAGGTTGCTATTCAATCCCCCCTCAGTCTTTTCTTCTGCAGACTAAATCAGCCCAGTTCCCTCACCCTCTCCACAAAAGTCATATTCTCCAGCCCCCAAACCATTTCTGTTGCCCTCCACTGGACTCTCTCCAGCTTGTCCACATCCTTTCTGTAGTGCCCAAAAATGAACACACTATTCCAGGTGTAGCCTCACCAGTGCTGAATAGAGGGGAAGAATAATTTCCCTTGACCTACTGGCAACCCACCTACCAATGCAGCCCAGGATGCCATTAGCCTTCTTGGCAGCAAGGGCACACTGCTGGCTCATATTCAGCTTATTGTCCCCCGTCACCCCCAGGTCCTTTTCTGCAGAGCTGCTACCCAGCCAGTCACCCCCAGCCTGTACTGGTGCATGGGATTTTTCTGTCCTAAGTGCAGGACTCTGCCCTTGTCCTTGTTCAACCTCATGAGATTTCTTTTGGCCCAATCCTCCAATTTGTCCAAGGCACGCTGAATCCTAGAATCATATTTTTGATGGGAGGGGATTATTAAAAGACTGAACCTGTAGGGTGATGCAGAGACCAGGTGTACGAAGGGAGATGTTTGGGATTTTCATCATTTCATCACATGTTAGTTGTAGTGCTACTATGGACATGTTATAATACGGCATAATCTCACAGTGGAATTATTCTATGACTTTTCTCTTCTGTTTAGAATAATTAAAAACTCCATACTCTTCCACCACAAACCTGGTTTTGATCTACTGTGCCCTATAAACAACAAGACGACAACCAGGATTTTAAATCAGTGTTAGGTAGTGGCTGACCTTATGACTGCATACATAAAACAAAGACAAATGTTTCATTTATCATACAATGTCATATTATGCACTGCTCCTGAAATATTGTGAAATCATTTTAAAATAATATAAACAGGAAAAAATTCTAAAAAAAATCCAAACTGTTCTGAAAATAAACTGATTTTTTTCTTTCAAATATTTTCCTGGAAATTTCCGCTGAAATCAATGTTTCTGTTTCCAAAGCAACAGAAAAAAAGTTTCATGGAAAGATGTCTGACCAGCTCTGATGACTATATTTGTCCAGAGGCAAGCATTGTCTTGTTCATGGTTGCCTAAAATTGTCTACGATGGTTTAAACTCTCCCTCAACCATGCAGCTGGGCGAATAAAAGATGCTACCCCCAGCAATATCTTTGGCTCTTGCATTTTTCCTGGACCGTTATAGCTACCACATCACTCCGATGGTACCACAACACGGAGGATATATTTGTCAAGGACAGCATTCTTTGGCCATGTAGGCCATTGGCCCAGAAACCAGAATTTGGTGACTTAAAAAGAAATACCTTCAATCTGTTACACTATTGAGTAAGAGACTTTGTCCCACCATCTGATAGGCTGTAATTAAATCCCAATGGCAATTAGCTTTTTGCCCTATGTCCCCCCCAGGAGCATGCCCACAAAACACGTGCATGCCTCAGCTTTTGACTCCTTCTCTCTTGCCTTCTCATTAAATAACTCACTGTTCAGTCTCCCCGGCCGAGCGCTGGCTGGGAGAGACAATTCCATTTCAGTACAACAGATTCAAGCTATAATTGAGTTTACCCATTTAAATCAAGGCAGTGTGGCTCTGCCAGCTGGCAGTGGGGAGGGTTTTTCTTTTTTTTTCCCTTTTTTTTAAGATGGTCAAACAGTCAGAACTGTCATTTTTAAAAGTTTTTTTTAAAAATGTATTTCCTTTTGCAGGCAAGAAATAACACACTCAGCGGCACATGAGAGAAATCTAGCACATTGCCTTTATTATATTGCTTCTGAGTGTTACTTCACTGTGGCAATAAAAACAAAAAGATGATTTCTCAAAAATCCCATGTGTATCCTTAATTTACGGCACCCACATCAATGGAAATGATTTCTGCTTGCTTTTATCCTTCCCTAGAGTACACTTCTCCAGGTAGTGCTATTTGCCTTCTCAGCAAAAAAATCATTCCCTTGCATTTGCTCAAGCCCCTGGACTATTGAGTTAGGTGCGTTTGTCTGGTCGTAATTTGTGAGATCAGCAGAACAAGGCATGCATCTCTGCTCTGCTCTGCTCTGCACAGGATTAGAAATGAGAGGGGGGAAGGCACTGGACTGAGATCTAGCTTCAGTTTCTGGTTGTGACGTAAACTCCCCAAGTGTGATTGTATCCCACCCTGCTTGATTGCCTGACAACCAGCAAATGCACAAGCTGAGCGGGCCCTTCTCCTCTTCGGTGCTTTTCTGTGACTCTGTTTTAAGCCTAAAATAATAGCATGTTATAGAGTAGATGCACAACAAATTTGCAGTGCTGGAGCAGGGTAGAACAGAAGAGCACGTAGGTCCACTTAGATACCTACAAGGTGGAATAAAATGTGGCCCCTCTGTATGCCTGAGCCAGTTATTTCTCTGTGCAGCCTCAGCTCCTAATGTGCTCCAAAGGTGCTCAAAAGTCATGATACTTTCCATCCCCCACTCTTTGCCTGTCTCAAACTATTTAGCACAGGGCCTCTTCGACTATGAATTTGTGTGGGGCTTAGCACAGTAGGGAACACCCAGACGAGCGTGCATATGCATTTCCCTGGGAACAAATAGCAGTGGCACATATTTGTCCCCAGGGAACGCCCCTGCATGCGCATTCTGGCATGTGGCAGATTGGCCCAAGTGGGGTAGGGGAGGCTGGAGCCAGCACCTGGGCTGGTTTGCATTTTAAAATGAATTCATTCACAGAGAGGTTCAAGGTTAAACCTACATTTAGAACATAGATCAATGCACTCATGTAGATGCAGGTTACATTTTTGCCATTTCACTGCAATTTCCTTGAAAAACAATTGTCATGAAAATGTTTGGGAACATTTGTCTATGTTGGGGCTAACACTATTAGTGAATCCTAAATGGACAATATATGTCTTCATCACCCATAGTGTATTGTATTATAAGCAAATCTCTCTACTGGTGGTTAGGAAGTCTTGGGTCAGATGTTTTTTGGAGAACCATATCATTGTTTTGTGGCCATAATAAATTTTGGCAGCTATAAAGTGCCTGCCATCTCAGAGGCAGACCAGGTGCTTTTCATCTCAAACATTAGACCCTCACAGCACTGCCCCAGTGGGGTATTACAGGGTTCATAAACTCATACCACAATACAGAGGGTCTGCTTCTAACACCACCACCATCGCCCAGCTAAAGTCAATGCAGGCATACGAGATGATAGGCACAATCCACTTGAGACCAGTCCTCTGTCTACCTCCCTTTCTTCCATATTTCGATGTATCACTGGCCGCATCTACATGGGCAGCCGACTGCACGGTTGTTACTGAGCAGTCATTTAGTACTTGCATAACCAAGTACTAAGTGTGTAGTAACCCGCGTTACAGCTCAGTAGCATCCCTGCACTTTTTTTTACTGACGCTACTGTCTTATGTAGATGCGCCTTCTGTTTCCTAGGTTTCAAATATAACTTTGCTCTACAGGCAATAAAAAGGTCTGAGGCTGTAATATTAGTGATAGTGACAACTCTTATCTCTATGCAAAATTCACACTTTAGCCAAATACAGTGTCTGACTTGCGTGATATTCTCCAGGTAAAAGAAATCAGCCTTGGAGCCTTCTGTCTTTGAAGCGTGTGACATGAAAGCAGCCCATGTTTCATGCTCAATGAGCCTGATAGCTTTATTCAACCAATAAAACTCCTTTTGGAGCCCAATCCAAAGCACACAGAAGTCAATGGAGAGATTCCCTTTGATTCTGCTTAGCTTTCAGTCACCCGCTTGAAGGAGGACTGTTGTGATAAGAACCAGTGTGTTAAATTAGGCCCTAAATTTCCTCCACCTGTCTCAACTCTTGAGAATCCCATTAAAAAATAAGCAGCTCACTGACATAATTCTTCAGGGCAAGTTGCCTGCTAGTCTAAATCCATGGTAGGCTGTGGCATTAAATCAGCAAAGAATTTATAATATTTATGACCTTTCATTGGTAGAAAATTATGTGAACACTATAGTAAAATTGTAGCAGTTTTCTACAGTATAAAGGAAGGAAAAGTGCATCTCTGAGCACTTTAACCAAAGTTACTCAACCGCACCAGAAAAATTATGTAAGTCTTAGTCTAAAGAGTCCTGCATTGGACAACCATTAAGCTTCAGTAGTTTTTCTAGATTAACTTGAGTGTTATAGCTGGTGACAACTGCGTCTGTATTTCAACATTGAGACGCTATGATTTTTTTTTTTTTAAAAAAGCAATAGAAAACCAGGAATGTCATAGTTAATATTAGCATGGCTGGCCTGAATGAAGATGTTGCATCAGAATGCATGTTTTCTGAATATGAACAGTTGGGTTTCCAGAAGAGCACTGGTTTGGGTATCTTCCTGTGTGCTTTTTTTAAATTAACGTGCAGTTTGGCTATGCATAAATTCCCAGGGGAAATGTCAATTTGTTGTGGTGCTGAAGAGCCATCATGTGCTACAAAAGTGCCAGTCTCTGTTCTATTCTTAACTACTGACAGGCTCTGTCTCAGTCATACAAAGGACCTCAGTTTGAAGAGACTATCATCCTGAGTATATTGCACTCCTATTTTCTTTTGTGCCAGCTCCTCCTTGGTCAATAATTTATCAGGAATTTATAACAGCGATTGCTGCAGAATCAATCAAGCAGAAGCTGTGTTGTAAGGATTAAGGATTTCTTTCCATGCACCTATTAGCATACAAATAGATGAGATAATGGAAAAGGGGAAGATGCTGTTCAGGAAGCAACTTCCCAAAGGTTTTCTTTCAAGTGTGCCGCAGAGTGGAAGTTTCCATTTAAACCTCCTTATTCAGGCCCTGAACTTTTAATGGGATACACATGGGTGGATGCCAATGTAAATGCTAAATGAAGTTAATGAGGTTCAAGGTGGGAACAGAACTCATGAGCTTCATGCCACAAGGCCGCGAGCTTGATCTGACCTGCATGAACAGCCCAGGGAGAAGACTATGGAAGAACAACAGTGTAAGAAATTTTGCAGATTGGGTGGATTTGAACTGCAAATGAAAGCTCCTTTCAGCAACCACCTAGAAGCCCCAGGTTTTTGCTTCTGGCTAATTACCTAAGAAAGCAATAATGCTACCAGGCTTCAAAAGAAAGCTCAAACTCCACTGTCACTCCAAGGTCATGAGCGAGATTTGACAAAGAAGGGAAACTCTCATTAAAAAGAAGCATACTCATGTTGCCTTGAGATGTTGTAACCGGCAGGACTCAGAGCCAAGCCAATCAGTTTGGTCTTGGAAGTATCAGGTTAAGAAAATGGGAAGGCTTCCAGGAACAGATGTCACAGGCAGTTGTGCAAAAAACCAAGCGGCTTCCCAGGTTCAGATTTTTCTGCATGTCCAAAATAATACAAGCTTGATCCAAAGCCCAGTGAAATCGATGGAAGTCTTGCCTGAAACCTACATGAGATTTGTACCCGATACCGAGAGGTTAAACAATATATTACCTGTTGCCAAAAGACAACAAATAACCATATATGCAAAGCAGAAAAAGAAGCATGACGTTGAGTCATTTACACCTCTGAAGTAGGACATGGTCATTCGAAATGGTGCATTACACAGAGTGTTTGATGAGATTTGCCAGTGGCATCAGTCCAAAACGTTAGCAGAGAGATGAAGGACAGATTCCAAATGGAATAAAACACTTAGGATCAAGGAAGTCGATAAATTAAAAAAAAAATCATTCATGAGCAGCAGCTTGGGGATAAAGCTTAGCCTTGTTTTGGTCAGCCAGCCTGCAAAGTGCTAGAGGCTTGCTCATGGAAGTCTAGACACGTGCAAATTATTGCTCATCCGAAAGATGAGACGCTTGAAACCACTGCTCAGATTTCACCTTGGAAATGGAAGGAAAATCAGAAGTAATGTAATGATCAATTATAAGAAATAAGCCTAGTGCCTTGCTGCCCTCTGTATTGACAACTGTACAGCACAATTTGTGACTTCATACACTGAAAACTCAGAAGCCCTCAGTTCTATCTCCGGCTGTTCCACTCATGTATCCCATCCAAAAATATATGTATATGGGAATGCTATAGACATCTGAGAGCATGAATAGAAACAGGAGTTTATAATATGCTTTGCAGGCAGCATCTGTGGCTGTGCTCAATCCCTGCTCAAGTAGGTTAGTCCATTGGTGGGTCTTTTTCACACAAAGACTCAGAGAAAAGATTTGTTTTCCTTATTGTTTCTTCTTCCATAGTTATTTATGTTATGGTAGCAGTCACGGGGTTTAAGAAAGGTAAAGAATGGCTGGGAACCGGCAAATACATGCAATGAAAAATTTCAAACAAAAACGGTTTCATTTTTAAGAAAACAAACGGCAGTGTTGCGGACAGGTTATTATTAAAGTTTGGATAGCTGAATCTCAAGCCAGGCAACCGTGAGACATAGATGAGCACTTGAGCAGAGGCTGGGTTGAGATCCTGTTGGCCAAATCTGTCCTCTCATTCTTTCTCTTCATCTACTCCCGTGTCACTCAGGTGTGGACCATTTTTCACCACTTAGTCAAATCTTGGGCCAGTCTATTCAGGCATATGAGTGTAATGTTCATGGAGTTCGGTTGTTCCTGATGCTTCTCTGAGTCTTCATTTTCCCTTTTCAGTTGGTCTCCATGTTATCGCTGGACTTGGAAGTCATAATGGTAGCATCTTTCAAGCTTGCCCCAAATGTATTGAGCATTGCCCTCTTGCTGTGTTTGATATTTAAGGTTCATTTCCTCTACTTAAAATGCCTAACATTCTTATTTCCTGCTAATAGACTCTAAGAATCATCTTCCATTTACTTTGCAGCTAAGGAAAAACTTCTCTAGTGTCCAAGTCCCCAGGGCCTGGAATAGACTCCCCCAAGAGGTGGTACAAGCACCTACTCCGGATACCTTCAAAAAACCCTGGGGCACGTCCAGATGAGCCCTCATGTGCCCCTTGCAGCATCTCAAACGTGCAAGAGGCATGTGCAGGAACAGGAAATGGTTCCCCCTGCTGCAAGTTTGCAGCGCGGGGACAAAATTAGACCCCTGGATATCCAGGTGTCTAAAAAAAATGGAGATAAAAAAGCAGGGCAGGGCATGGTCCCAGACTGTGCCCTGAGGCAACTGGAGGCTGGGTCCTCCACAGAGATGTTCTGGCCGCCAAAGCGTCTCTGTGGTTGGCCCTCATCCTGGTGCTGAAGCACACTGCCTGCCCGTATGGGGCAGGGGGACAGCCCCAGTGACCCCAGCCTGGGCCCTGCTGCCCCCCGCTGCCCTGTGCTGCCCAGGAGCCCCCCACCCCCAGCCCCTCCTGGGTGAGTAGAGGCTTTTTTTTTTCTTTTTTCCTTTTTTTTAAGTGCTGGTGCCTGGGGTTGGGGGGCAGCCATGGGGGCCTGGGAGTAAAAGTGGGGAATGGGGCCAGGTTGTTTATATCCTGTGAATCATGGATGAGAGGGAGCTAACATTTTTGGGGACATTTGTAGAACTAGAACAATATAATTAGGGATGAATTAAATCATTGAGTCTTG
>NW_017728994.1:53467849-53468433 GCF_001723915.1 Gavialis gangeticus | reverse complement strand
GCAACATTTGGGGGGCTGGGTTGGGGCATGTGGGCCCTGTAAGGGGGGTTGTAGCCCCTGCAGGAGCCATTTGACCCCTGTTGGGGGGCTGTAACCCCTGTTGGGGGGCCATAGCCCCTGTGTGGGGGCTGTGGCTCCTGTGGGGGGCAGCAAAATATATATTCATGTATTCATGAATTCATGAAACATGTATTTAGAGTTCACTTTATTATTATGATAGAGACACTGGTAGTCTTCCAAATTGCTTTAATACTGTAGACATATCAATAAAACAATGCCCAACTGATCACTGTCTCTCTGTCTCACTCTCTCTCTCTCTTTATAGTGGTCTTTTGTTTTAATTGTGGAGGAACATGGATTTGGGGGTATTTTACAGAGTGACTTTGGGATTTTTTATCAGGGATTTTTCAGTTTTCCAATAGGGAACACCAGAATTTCTGCTAGGGAGGCCAGTGGTAGGACCCTGCCTGCTCAGAGCTGGCACCTTGAACCCAGCTGGCTGTGGCTGACCTCCTGGCCAAATAGGGCCAGAAGGACATGCTTTGACAGTACAAAGCAGGCCACCACACCCAGAACATCTTCCA
>NW_017728994.1:53439801-53462849 GCF_001723915.1 Gavialis gangeticus | reverse complement strand
TCCGGGCGATAGCTGCCTAGATGGCTGGACAGAGGGCACACATGGCAGTAGTGCTGTACAAAAGCCAACTGTGCAGCCACAGCCCACTGGCAGCTGGCCCAGAGGGGCACATGCCTCTACTGCCTGTGCAGTCCCCATCTGGGTCTGGCAGATGTGCAGCAGGTCACAGGCAGAGCCCCCAGTTGCCAGACTGCTGCAGTGGGTAGAGGATGCAGGGAACTCTCAGGGCTGCTGCAGCAATCCAGCTGGCACAAGAGGTAGTGTCTCCAGGTACCAGTTGGATGGGCCCCAGAAGCTCCTGAGAGCTAATAGCCCTGAGCTACTTGCCAAGGCAGCTCTTTGTACTGATGGAGCCAGGACACAGCAGCTTTTTATACTGCTGGGGACAGCACAGGTGCTGGCCCTGGGCTCTAGCTCCCCCTGGCTGCAGATCTGGGAGGAGCCAGGAAGGGTTATTTTGTCCCAAGTGGCACAATTTGCTCCACAACAAAGTGCATGTCCAAGCATGTGCACTGAGGCAAAAAGCCCTGGCTCAAATTTACACCACTTCTATTTGAGCTGCTGCAAGTGCATGTGCTTGCATGTATGGACGTGCCCTGGATGTCTATTTTGCTGGGATCATTTGACCCCTGCTGACTTCCTGCCCTTTGGGCAGGGGGCTGGACCCAATGATCTTGTGAGGTCCGTTCCAGCCCTAATGTCTATGAAATCTATGAAATCTAGTTGATCTCCTGATCAGTTACTAATGTGTATTTCCAGCATTCTCCTCCAGTACAAATGTGCTACCAATGTTGTCCCTTTCAGTTTATGGGCTGTAATGATCAAGGTATTTTTTCCCAAATCTTTTTAAATCTATAAGAGCTGCTTATAGAAAGATCCCTTCAGGCAGGTGCTACCAAATTTGTGCACTCTTTTGCACAAAAAGCAGATCTGCATAAGAAAAATCTTACTGATCCTCTAGGGAAAGGGACAGCTCATTAAAAAAAACCTTTTTATTAGGGCTTATATAATCTGATTTATAACAAAATGAACCCCATTAGTAAGCATTTAACCCATCTGCCATTAAAGATAACCATGTTCAGACTAGAAATGAGGCTCATGTTTTTACCAGTCATTAACCTGTGGAACAATGAAGAGTTGCGGTAGGTTGTTCATCACTGACAATTTCTAAATCCAGGTAAGATATCTTTTTCCTAAACAAGATGCTGTCATTCAAGCAGGAATTAATTCAGTGAAGTATTGTGGTCTGCATTATGCAGAAGGTCAAGCAGAATGATTACAGCCATCCCTTCTGGCTTTCAAATCTATAAATCTCAGCATATAATGAGCTTCATTCTCTTCTCAACCTGATGTAAATTCAGCGTAACACCATTGAGTTCAACCTTGCTGGATGGGTGTTAATGAGATCATAAGCAGGATGGGTATTTCCTGTTCAGAATTGCAACCTTTTCACTCTAAGGTCCTAGCCATGTTGTTGTTATCATTACATTAAAAGGCTCCCCCTTCTCTGTGTGTCTTTTCTTCGGCTTGTCTAAGCATAGCTCTTCGAGTCAAATACCAACAAGCAGGAGGAGTTCAGATCCTGTGTGGGAACAACAAATCATCTGACCACAGCAAATCTGAAATGATGGTCTTGAAATTTGAAATGATGGGGGAGAGAACACAAGAAAGAAGCACAAACGGGTTAAACAAGGGACAGGGAAGAGAATGGAATTAAAACAAAGAGAAGGCTAGGGGGAGGAATTAGTTCTGGGCCTAATTCATTCTTTCAAGAAAACTTTCTGCAAAGTACTCGGATCCAGACTTATTTATCTGCCTGGAAACATGAACGTGCCAAAGTACAGGGGGTCCTAACTTCATGCTTATGCACCAAAAATATCTTGAAAGAAATGCTCTCTGGCTCCCCCATTCACTGCTTGGGAAGTGAGACATAAATTAAACAGAAGCTTTGAAGTTCTTAGGTATGCAGATGTCTCTCCAGAATGAGGTGTCCAAGCCAGCTCCCAACTCTTCTGGTGAGGCAGGGGGAGTTCTGCAAAGACAGCAGTGAGGCAAAGGGAACAGCAAGGTGAAGAGAGGAAATGTAGTGATTGATCCTCTGGCTTTTCATTGTAACGCATGTGGCTTTGAATCCACAAGTCAGACATGGTTTGGATTCCTCACTTTAGTCCTCTTTTGGCCCTTATAGCTACAACAATGTAATTGGGAAGGCTGAGCTCAGGAAAGATTATGGTCTTGACTGGCTGAGCTAGTACAGGGCTGTCTGGCTGCCTTTATTGATACCAGGGATGTCAGTTGTAGCCATGTTGGTCTAAAGACATAGGTAGACCATATTCGTTGATACCATGCCTACCTCAAACCAGTCCTGCTAGAACTCAACTTTCCAAGACTGCAAGTGCCAAAGCGTGCATTGTTTTGGGATGTTGGGAGGCCAGGAGGGAAGAACTACAAAGAACATCCCTCCTCACTACTATATAGCAATGGAGCACAAGACCACTAATTTCTCAAGACCCGATGTCCAGCAAAGTCCCAAGAAACTGTGGTCCACCAGCTAGGTACGCAACTGTCTCCAGCCTATATATGCTGCTGTGGTCCTACACTGTGGGTGTGTCTACACATGCATTTATACCGGCTTAAATTTACTGCACAGTAAGTTACCGTGCAGTAAGCCGGAATAGGCTGGTGTCTACGTGTGCAGGCATTAAAGTGCATTAATGCTGTGTGTGGACTGACTTTAGTCCCAAGTCAGCCTACACACACAGCGTTACCGTGCAGTGAGGCGCCTACCTGTGTGTTTCTGCACAGTAACTAATTGGGCATAAATTGGATACCTGCACAATGCGCATCCATCCGGTGCAACAATTTCAGTTACTGCTCAGTAAATGCACACGTGTAGACGTGCCCAGTATCTCTGTCTTACCCAAGCCTCTATGAGCCAACCAGATCTGCAACTTCAGCTAGATGGCTCTGGTTCCCAGTCAGCTAACTCATCCCCCCAGTCCATCAGACTGACTGCAGCTGGAAAAGCTGAGATTTATCTTTATTTGTGCTTTCAAAGAAAACTTCAATAAAGGGAAATAGAAAGAAACGAAGCGTGGTTTGGCAAGTAGAGATGTGACACAGGCAGGCAAATCAGCTCCCATATTCCCCAAATATGCAATTGCAGAACGCACTCCCAGTATAGACAGTCTTCAGAGGGGAAGAGCAAACCATTTCATCACAGTTTGAAAACTAAGAAAAATTGCTAGCAAAAGATGAGCACATTCTTCTGGTTAGCTTCAGGGGGATGGATAGCTGGTGTTTATAACCAAAGTTAATACTGCATTTTGTCATACGCTTTATATTTTTCAAGGTTTGACCTTCTGCTTTTTGTCCCCTACTTTTCTATTCTTCTTGCATGCATTCTTCTTAGGAAAGAAGGACTTATATTACAAATTATTAATGTAATGGCGTGTTTTTTCTGTAGTTACAAAAAAAACAAACTCTTAATCTTTGGCCCCACGTCCAAGTTACAAAATGTTAAGTGATGCAGACCCAAAACATATTATTTGCTTTCCCAATAAGCAGTAAAATTGTCGCTTTAGAAAGCAATTACCATTCAGATTGGTTTGTTTCTGTAATATTGTTTGGTGTTGGAATTATATTGCTCAGCTTTTTTTCAAGATCATTTACAGAAAATCTAAGCAAATGCCAGCCCTGGACTTCCAGCTTAGCATCCAGAGATTGCTGATAAAACATTTTTCCCAGGCAATACAACAAAGGCTGAACTCAATTTTCTACCTAAAGATCACCATTTGTGCTTAAATTATCTGTCTGCTTTACATTGGTTGTTACATTGGTGCCTTTCATCAAAGTATTTGAACACCTGTTATGTCATATTTGTTCCTTTACTTTGGACACGGCTCTCTGCGCTCCCCAGAAGAATATTTAGTTTTGATTCTTTTGATGACTCAAAGAGACGAATGCAACTTGCAAAAGCCTATTTTTTGCAATGTTCATGAATGAGTAAACCTCATTCAGACCTACTCAACCTAATGCATATACAAGGCTTACATATCTCTGCATGGTGACACGACTTAAATATTTTTAACAGCCAAAGTAAAAGCTACAAAATTCCAGACCACAACCATAAACTGAGGGACCATTTGGGTTCAAATCCAGTTTCAAGCAGCACTGCACAAGACTCTCTCTAGCTGATAACTTTATTGGCAAAAAGTTGTTCTAAGTTTGCATAGAAAATGTTGTGTTTCGAGTTACTGGACTATATTAATGAATGTACTAATGTCCAGGGCAAGGGTCTTTAATAAGTTACATCCAGAAAGCTGGAGCTGAAGGAGCTCCGCAGAACTGACAAAGCGTTCCCAGAGGACCCCTGTGTTTTCTGAGTCTTGAATAATGGCTCGTATAGATTTTGTGCAAGTGGTTTCACCTTTAGTAGCCGCCAGCACTGACTCAAGAAAACTCCTGTTCAGAACAGCTCTTCACCAAAAACTCTCAGCACCCAGCAGCTAAAACAAAGGAACCTGGTGATTGCTGAAAACCTGGCTGGGTGATAAACCTGAAGCATTTAAGCCCTAATGAAACCCACAGGCTTGAACAGGTGCTTGTCCCCAAAATCCTGCAAAGAACACTTTTTTCCCACTATTTAGTTGGTCTAATAAAAGATATTGCATTTTCCCAAAGAACCTGGTCTGCCACAGGCTTAAACATATGCTTAAGTCCTTTCCTGAATTCCTTGTAGCTTGATGGGCCAGCTCCCAGTCTCAGTTGCAGCGCTCTAACCTGGAATAACTCCACATAACTCAGTCGTGTGAGTCCAGATTTCTGTCACCATCATTTGAACCAGAACCTGGACTTCCTAAGGACAAAATATAGCAGATGTTTCTCTTTCTTGAGCCATATGTTTGTTAGGGGAAAGATCCTTTCAGGTTTGTCTTGTTTACAGATGCTAAATAAGACCGCTAATTATTTTTTTGTGCCATGACCGTTTTTTATTCCTGTCTGTCGGCAACAACTGCCACTACTCGGCCATGACACACAGGAAGTTTTCCAGGAACATGGAATAGTTACAGGGCCAAGTATATCATCCAACCAAGGGACCAAGGCCAAGTTACGTAGGACTAACGGAGGCCCCCGCAGTACTACTGTGTTGTTAGTAACATATTCATGTCAATAGCTGACGGTAGCTGTCAAACAATACCCTATAGAGCCCTCTGCTTGCAAAGCAAATCATGGTATTGCCGTGGGGACAAAGGACATAAAGTTTGTGATCAAAATAAGAAACATCATCATATTTCATAATAATTCCATACCAACACAGATCAGGACAATATTTTCATATTTATGATCATAATATTGTTAGGCCAGATGTTACCAGGTGACACTGTTACAACAGTCTTCCAAGTGCTTTTGTTTTTTCAGTACGTGTGCAAATGTTCAGTCCGGGGAAGGAATGGCATGAAATGCATCCCATAGTGCTGTACGAAGGCAGCTGCCCGAGGAAGAAACTGTGGTGAGCAGCTGAATTTGTAGTCATGCCTTAGTTCCTGATTTAGAGTCAAACCTAGTCCCTGGGATTCCTGAAAAGGAGGATTTTCCCTGCATGCCACTTCAGTTCCAGGCCTGATGTATATGTGTAAATAAACTGCTTTGCTCTTGGGTATACAGCCAAACTCTGTATCGCTGATTTCTCCTCCATGCTGAATCCTGCAAGGTGCCATGCACCACACAGTAGAGGGAACAGCAAGGATGTTGGAATGGAATATAGATGCCAGAAGAAAAAGCAACAAGGGTAATAATATATGTTACTAGTACATATGCCTTCCCATGCATTTTTAATGGTTAGTATAGAGCATACCAGGGACTCTTAACAGTCCCATGGACCTGTACAGGCTGGGGGCGACTGGCTGGGCAGCAGCTCTGCAGAAAAGGACCTGGGGGTGACAGGGGACAATAAGCTGAATATGAGCCAGCAGTGTGCCCTTGCTGCCAAGAAAGCTAATGGCATCCTGGGCTGCATTGGTAGATGTGTTGCCAGTAGGTCAAGGGCAGTGATTCTTCTTCTCTATGCGGCACTGGTGAGGCCACATCTGGAGTCCTGCGTCCAGTTTTGGGTGCCCCAGTACAGAAAGGATGTGGACAAATTGGAGATAGTCCAGTAGAGGGCAACAAAAATGGTTTGGGGCCTGGGGGACATACCTTATTTAGACTGAAGGAACTGGGCTTATTTAGTTTGGAGAAGAGGAGACTGAGAAGGGATTTAATAGCAGCCTTCAACTCCCTGCAGCAGGGTTGCAAAGAGGATGGACCTGGACTGGTCTCACTGGGGGCAGATGGCAGAACAAGGAGCAATTTAGGTTAGATATTAGGAAGAATTTTCTCACTCAGAGGGTAGTAAAGCACTGGAACAGGTCACCCAGAGAGGTGGTAGACGCTGCACCCTTGGAAGTTTTCAAAACCCGGCTAGACAAAGCTTTGCCTGGGATGATCTAGTTGGGGATGGTCCTGCAGGGGGTTGACTAGATGACCTCCTGAGGTCCCTTCCAACCCGAACTTTCTATGATCCTCTATATATAAGCACTAATTTGTATGTATTCTCCTCTTGCTAACTTTTTTCCTGTCAGAAGGCAGGATAGAGATGCACCTTATAGACTAACTGAATCAGAGGTGCATCTGTGGTTATGATGTGGACAACACCAAATCATGGGGCAAAGTAAACACATGGGGGGGGCAGGGAATGGGTTCAGGCAGATTTGGACAGGTTGGAAAAGCGGGCAGAACAGGATGCAGTTTAACAGAGATACGTGCAAAGTGCTGCACCTAGGTGATTCTTTCAGGGGGTTGGATTCGATGATCTAGTGAGGTCCCTGCCAACCCATCTATGAAACCTATGCTTATACGCTGCATCTGTCCTTTACTCAGCTTATGAAATGAGGACAGATGATACCCTCCACGCAGCACTTCAGGCTGCCAGCAGTGCCCACACTATCAGCCCGGTAGAAAAACGTTTAAATATTCCAATGGGTTTGCAGCGAAACTATACACAGATTTACGAAGAGCCTCATCTGGGTTTGCAAATGTGACCCCTTCTCCCTTTTCATATTTACAAAAATCAGCAACTGGGGCCTAAAAATGTTTGACAGGTTGTCTCTCTCAATCAAAATCAAACTTCGCCCCCTCCCGGGTTTCATCGCTTTCTGGCTCTGTCTTTTTTTTTTTTCCTTCATCAAACCATGACACTTTCTGCCCTTACATGGTATTAAACATTATGCATAAAAATGAGGCGTGGATTCAATTATTTATTTTTCACTTGCCTGGGATGACCTGCTATCTTGTTCACAGCACAACCATTCAGTAGTAAGACGCATCTTCTGAACTCAAAAGGGGTTGTTCTAGCCTTGGTACGCTTATCCCCCTGCAGTGCAGGGTGGCACTGAAGTCGGCCAAACTCTGCACATCGCAAAGGTCCCTGTTAGCAATTTCTAAGGAATGACCAGCTTTATCTTCCTGCCCCTTCCACAAACTTCACTGACAGTTTCCTCTGCAATTTCACACTATTGACACTCCGCGGACTCCTGCAGAGCTACTCTTGATTTACAGCAGCGGAAGAGAAACAAGATGCAGGCCCCCTATATACCATCCTTTTGGGTTTTGTGACCGCCTGAAGTGGCAGCACACTTGGGTCGTTATGCCGTGACTCCTCAGATGAACAAGAGCAGGGCATCTCTGGCTCCGAACCTTTCAGCACCTTCACCGCTGTCACCCTCAGCTCTTGACACATTGGTTTTATATTACAGTGTAGAAACAGCGCTTGAATGCTTTGTTCTGTCCTCTTATTAAGGAGAACGGCTGTTGGTTGTAGCCGTGTTGGTCTAAAGACATGGGCAGGACAGGTTCCTTGGGTAGGCATGCCATCTTTTACTAGCCCAGCTAAATAGTTGAGGAAAAGTTCTTTGCAAGCTTTTGGGCACAGTCTTCTTCAGGCAATGTTTGTGCCCAAAAAGCTTGCAAAGAATACTTTTTTTCCAACTATTTAGTTGGTTTAATAAAAGATATCACATCTACCCAAAGAACCTTGCCTACCTAAGGATGCTGGCAGGTCTGTGGCAGGTTTTCCCACAACACCCCCCTGTGATGAAGACTGATGCAAGGAAATAATCGAGTCTCCACTTTGTCCTCATTCTCCTGAGTTGCTCCCTTTCCTCATGACAAAGGTGATGGCTTGCTCTCACATCCAAGATAAGGTCCCCGCACCTAGGAGGTCTTTCTCTTACCTGCAGTAGGATGGCTCCTCCCCACGTGCCTATGGCCAGTCCCTGATTTTCAGTCCTCTGTACCAGGCAGGAAGCTGGAGGCCACTCAGCCATAGACGGGACCGACAGGGAAACAATAGCAGTCTGCTTAATGCTGTTTTTCCCCGAGCCTGTGAAGACAACACCCAAGTCTTTCTGATACTTAGCTTTGACACACCGAACCAGGGTCTGTGATCCTGGACTCTGTCTTTTGCCTGCTACCCGGTCTTGACAGGCAGTCCAGAGGACCCACAGAGTTGCCCACGGCTTCCTGTTTCTTATGCATTTTGAGGTCAGAAAATGTGTGCGTGTATACCCATTACTCAGGGATGGCCCCTCCAACCACCCCTATTTACCTATTACATGTGCTCCTCGCAAGTGCAATCTGCCTAGGATCTTTGCCAAAAAGAGCATGCAGGCACACTGAAATCGCCCGTGGTTATGACGCTTTGTGCCGTGAAACTCAGGAGCACAGGGTTAATTTCCTGCTATGCCATAGACTTTTTGTATGACCCTGGGCAACTCAAGTTCAGATCCACAAATGTATAAAACCAACTAACTCTGACTGGTTTCCTTGAAAGCTAGGGCTTCGTTACGTGGTGATTTTAGGTGGTTTCTAGAGCTCTTAACCCCTGGACTGGCTGTGCATGAACAACTTTTAAGTGGCTTAAAGTACTCATTATTCAGTTTAAAGTTATGCCACTCCAGGACAGGATTATCTCTAATCCACCTAATTTTACTCCTGGTCCATTAAGGTGTGGCTACTTCCCACAGCTATTCCACCCAAGTTGAAATCTTCCAGCATCCCAGGATGCAGTAGCCCCTTCTGAGTCAGGGCGAGCAGGGATGCCAGGGGGCAGCAGGGAACATCGGGCACAGCAAACATCAGAGCACCCATTGGCTGTGGTGCTTCCCCTTGGCGGTGGCACAGGGAGGGGGGTGGGGATCTCCAGATAAAAAAGGATCAGGCCCCTCATAGGAGCCCGATCCTTTTTTCTCCAGAGCCTGCCCCCCTCTCACTGGCCCCACCTGGGCTACCAGACGGCCAAGCACCATCTGCTGGCTGGATGGGCACGGCCTGAGCTCCAAGGGACCCACTCCTTTTTTCTCCAGAGTTCACCCCACCCACGCTGACTTCAGAAAAAAAAAGGATTGGACACCTTGGAGATCAGGCAGCGCTCAGCAGCCTAGATGGGGGGTGGTGTGGGGGAGGCGAGCTCCAGAGAAAATAAAGGATTGGGACCCTCGGACCTCAAGCAATGAGCCAGTGCAGGCAGTGGCAGGAGGCAACACAGCCACCTCTCAGGAGCTCTCTCAGGAGCTCAGCTTTAGGATTCACAGGAATATTTACAGACTCTTTTGTTGTAGTTGTTAACCATTACGTTCAGTCTCTCATTACTTTCCACGTGCTGTCCTTTTGAGAGGATTTGTCTCTTGAAAATCCCCACCTGGCTCCTGCTCATCTCATTCTTTAAATGGACTTTCATACATGCATTGAATAAATACAGAGAGTGGGCCCTCCCTAGCTCCTACTCCTGCCCTGCTCACCAGGCCTCTAGTACAAGTCACAGCTGTGCAAGTGAAGGACAGTCAGGGATGGTTTTTTACCCTACGGTATGACTGCCCCACTAAGCGGAACAAAGCTAAGCTGATTAACATTTGTGCAGCTTACAGCACGAAGTGTAACAAGGCCCTTAATGCCGAAGTCAGAGTTACATGCCTTGTGTTTGTGGATTGGAGCCTCATTTTTTTTTCTGCCTTACTTCCCCATCTGTAAAATGGGTATAGTGGCACTACCTCCCCTCACGGGAGTGCCGGAAGAATAAATTCATGAAGTACTGTGAGGTGTTCAGCTACCATGGTGCTGAGCATTGGATAAGTGCCTAAGATCGATATGTAGGTGCCCATTTGGTTTCGATTCCAGAATCTAGCCCAATACATACAAAAAATATACTGTATGAAACAACTATGCCTATTTCTGCATCCGTACCTGGGGACAGGGCATGTGGCTGTAAGCAATTAGCTGAGCCTAATGTTCCCTGAGTATCACAGAAGCTGCCTCATTTAGCTAACCACTGTCTATGGGCCTGTCCCCAAACCCATTGAAATCAATGGAAAACCTCTGGAAACACCTCTGCTCACCGCCACAGCTGGATATATGAGCATCCCCATACAGCAGGGGCTTAAAGTCAGCATTTAAGCCTACGTGGCCCAGTGCCCTGCATCGTTTAATGCTGGAACAGTCTCTTTTGGCTTCTAATCATCAAGTGTGAAGGAAAAACAGGCTCTGACCCAAGCAGTAGAAAGGCAGGCAGGCAGTCATTGTGTTTTCCTGTTCACTGCCATGTTGCTTAAATCCCAATTGAGTCTGGAGTCCCCTGTTCCCAGAAGAAGGCAGGAGTCATGTGTCACATTTTTAAGCAGGCCGTTGTGATTTGTGCGAGGAACGGATACGGCCCCTTGGGATCCCAACAGCTCGCTGCCACAAAAGGAAATGTTTCCGTCTCATAAAAGGGGGAAAAAAACAGAGAAATGCCCTTACTGCTCCATCTCCCTGGGTATCGCTTGCTACAGGCGGGCTGCCTGGCACTTGGAGATCACAGGCTGAGCAATGAGGTAAGGAGCGCAGAGCAAAAGAGATGCCCAGGGCACTCAGATTTAAAAGTAAACCCCCCTCCTGAGGACTAAAACCAGCTGTATATGGCCAGGCTCTGTTTGAAGTCTGTGTGCTTATCCGCAGCCCCACATCATGGCCAAGAATCAGTCCTGGGTCTGTACCTGCTTCTGCTGTGGGGAGACACCTGAGACATAAGCTCCCGCAGAGGGAAAAATGCGATGGCACTTAGTGCTTTGCCTTGGGAGGGACTGAAAAAAGCCATCGCAACAGCCCACAACATGAGTAGTGCCGTGGAAGGAGGGTTTGCCCACAGGGCTTCAAATATTTGAAGCTCAGATTTCAAAGGTGAGTTCAAAAAGTCTCGACACTCGATTCATAGATTCATAGACTGAGGCTGGAAGGGACCTCGGGAGATCGTGGGGTCCAGCCCCCCTGCTCAGCATGGCTTTGTCTTCCCCACCCACGCAATTAAGTGCCTCATTGGAGGAAGGAAAAGTTTTTTGGGTACTTTGAAAAGTATCTCATTAGGGCTGGACAGGAGGCAAAGAGCAGCATGTTACAGCGGTGGTTCAGACCTGATGATCCCTTCAGCCTTTTCTGGATTTAGTATCTATTAATTGTATCATCTGTTAAAGACACGGCCAGTTTGCAATGCATGGACTCCTCCCAAATATCCATTTAAAACCAGAGAGCAAAGCATTAAAATGACAACTGCCTACTTAACCCTGAACGTGTGGTCCAGTTAATACACCAGGAACCTGCTAGCTGCCTCTTGCTAAGATGTGGAGTCCCCAGCCAGCAGCTCGAGATTGCAGATAAAATCATTTTGAAACAACGGGAAGCCATTTGATAGACTTGAAACTTGATGGCAGTTCGGTAGGAAAATGGTTGGCTGATCATAATGGGGCGCTTTGTGATCCCAGGGTTGATGACACAAAACAAATCCTTGTAAAAAGGGATGACAAACAAGTAAGCAGCTGAGCGCGAAGCAAGAAAAACGTTCATGTGGTTTAAATTAATGTATGCCTGGTACCTACAGCCAGATAATAAGACCATCAATGGCAGCGGTGGCAAATCAAAATGGAGATACACTTTCCATAGTGCTGTGTAACAATAAAAGACTGGCTGATGAACAGATCGTGGTATTTCTTAGGTTTTCGGTCACCGTTGAAACCACAGGAGAGGAAAATGCAGCCATCAGCAGCATGCAGTATCTTGGCAGAGAACAAATAAAACTGATTAGGATGGGGTTTGGGGTAAAATAAGCCATCAGTTGTCCAAACCTCTTGATTGTAAGCTCTTTAGGGAAAGGTTTGTGGGTTTTTGTCTGTGTTTATCCAGTTCCTAGCGTGAGACAGTCCTGGTGCAGGTTTGCAACTCCATGTAAATGGCTTGGTTTTATCATACGGTCGTGGGGGCTGTTTGGGTGCAGTGAGCGTGCACATACTTTGCAGGGGCAGATGCCGTTCTGCTGGGCTATGGTAGCAGAGTGCTTAAGGTGTCCTACTACAAAGCCTGAAGTATGAGGTTTGAGCTTTTGCCACGAGGCACCCTCATGCCAAAAGCTGCTGTCAATCAACCCAACTGTAGCTGTGTGTCTCAAACTCAACTGGGGAACAAAAGCCAATAACTCCCCTGTGCGCTGTTGGTGCATTTCTGCTACTTCAACCCTTAACATCTTTTAAAATGAGCGTGTGATCTTTTCTCACGCTGGGTTTGACTTCACAGTGAAAAGCTGCCGCTGAGCAGAGCAATCAGGTAACAGGATGCAAAGGCTCAGAGGGCCTGAATCCAAACTACGGCAGCCGTCCAGAGCTCCTGAATGAGCCCCGGAAAGTAACCCTGCTTCTTTCAGTCTGACCTGCAAATGTGCATCCTATGTCCCTCTGATGTTCCTAATTAGATAGGGATCATATAAATACACTGTCCAGGTCAAAAGATGAAATAGGAAGAAAGGGTGTGCACCCGCTCCTAAACTGCAGAGTCTTTCATTGCAGTTTGTCAGCATGAACTGGATGGAGCTGAATCAAAACATCCTGATTTGGTATAAATTAATGCTTGTCTCCGCATCTGAGGTCTATGTGATGATAGTGTATTCTCCCTGCGTTCCAATAGGGACAGGAAGGGTTACCACTACCCGCTAACATTGCATTGTAAAACAACATGAAAGCCTTCCAGTGCACTGATTGACAAGAGTTTCTCATGGGACTTGGAAACATTAGTGAAAGCCAGTGTTGCGAACTAGCAAAGTCACTTTTCATAACAACGAGTTCCTTCTTTGATGGGTAAGCTTAGACCTTTCCCAACTGGAAGGTATCTCAGTGAACTGATCTCTGTGTGAATGTTAACCCAGAAGACACCAGATATAGCTGCAATTTTTATCCTCTTTGCAAAAGAACTAGAGGGTCTACGGTTGTTTAGTATAAACTTAATTAGGTCCAATTCCACCAAGGAATTAAAAAACAAGTCAAGTCTCATATTTAATATCTGAGCCATTCCCAGAAAGCTAGAGAGGGAAAGAGGGAGAGCGAGCACAGTTTCATAAGGCAAAACCTCCAAATTCCCTTGCACATGTATCTAAATGTTTTTCCAAACCTGGCTGCTTGTGTGCAGAGGACCTGGATAATCATAATGCCCAGGAGCTGGAGAAAATGACAGTTTTGATGAAGTCATCTCACTATTAACCTCCATTGGACACCTCTACATGGACTCTGGGGAGCTCCTGTAGGTGCAGTTGCCGGGCTGCATCCATTTGAATGCAAGATAAGGACCTCAACCCAAGCTATAAGCTATAACAAGCTATAACAGTCCTTAAATGGTTGCTTTGGTTTGTGGTTTTGTTGAATGAAGGATGCTATCGGTCAGAAGCAGCTCACCATTTTGCTTTTCTTCAGCTGCCGTCACTGAGGTTCAAAAATGTCAGAGGAGCCCAGAGATGCATGTGTATCACCAGGTAGACTTTATGAAAAGACTAGGACGACTTCAACACAGAACGAAGAGCAAATCCTCGTCCACATCACAGGACCAGCCTGGTCTAGCAATCAATACAGCTGCACACTGCCTCCAACTGTAGAGAAGAGCAAGCCAGGGATTGTTCAACAAAAATGCAATTCAACAACTTTGGTGAAATTCAACAAATTCATTTACTTCATCCAGATACAGAGAATGATTTAAATACTTCTATAGTATAAACCTTTGGCACACCCGGTGAGCTTTCTTAGCCACTGCAAAATCTCTGCGGGCCTATGGCATTGTATTCCTGCTTTCTCTGATATCCTTGTGGGGCGCACAGATTCATAACCGATCCTCTTGGGTTAAATCCCTTTCTTACTTTTCAATCTCAACCCTCTTCACCCTTTCAATTATGGTTAAAACAGCTGTGATCTTTCTGGCTGTTCTTCAGATGACTGACAACACTTATCATCATTATCGGTTATGAGTGGAAACCCGTAAGTGCATCTCTCTCCGTTATTTGAGGGGGGGGTTTTGTGGATTTTTTTTACATGTAGGTTCACAAGAAGCCACTTTGTTTGGAAGTGTCCATGCTTTTTTCTGATTGTTTTCTTCCTGAAGTTATTGGGTCCTACTGCCCAAATGGTGCTTTGCAACTTAGCAGATACACAAATTAGAGGTCTTCTTCAGCCTAACATCCCACTGGGCTATTACAGGTAAAGCATGCCCTCTGCTGTAGCCGACAGCACACAAGAGCATGCTGTGGCTAGCGTCGTGTCCAACCACTATTGCCTCCCCAGCCCAAATGGCCAAATCCTTACTTACAACTGAGCTGACTGGGGTGGGAAAGAGGGACGCTGACCTGAACCCACTGAGGTTCACAATCACATCTCTGAAGCCTCGTCACCACAACCCTTAGTCAATCCGTGAGACACACTTTCAAGCCTAATGTCACCTGTTGCCTCAGCAAAGAAGAGGGCAGAGAAAAATCATCCCAACTTTCCCACCCATCTACATTAAAACAGAGCCAAAGAGGACAAAATCATACCCACTAAATTAAATAGAAATGCAGACAAATGCAAGGGGAAGCTGTAACAAATCTCAGCGGACAAAGGAGCCATTGACTCTGATTTACAGAGAGTGAGG
This sequence comes from Gavialis gangeticus, assembly GCF_001723915.1. NCBI lineage: Eukaryota > Metazoa > Chordata > Crocodylia > Gavialidae > Gavialis > Gavialis gangeticus. Next base: position 53,447,843 of record NW_017728994.1, on the reverse strand, counting down.
CCTCCTATGCTGCTATGCCATAAAGAGGGGACAGAAATGAGCCCCTTCTCTAATTGCTTTAAGGCTTCACCGTACATCATTACAAGAGGAACAGAAGTGAGTATTAGATCCATAGATTTTAAAACCAGAAGGGACCATTATAAACATCTAATCTGACCTCCTGCAGAACAAAAGCCAGAGAGTTTGCTGTCAAATCCCCATTTAATCCAATGATTTGGCCAATGTACAGTTATTGATTAACAGATAAAAAGTATAACAGTAGAAACCAGAGCAGTGCCAGAGTAGGGCCAGAGCCATAAGCGGCCAAAGAAATAAACTGACTGGAAATGGAGAAGAATGGGATTTAAATTAAAGGCTGAATGGGTCTCATCTGGTGACAAATGCTGATATATTTTGTCCATGTACTGACATAAACGAGCTAATCAGAGTCTTCCCATCAGGTCCCCGATGCTTTTCCGTTATCTGCAGCCTCACCAAGGAGAAATGCTAGTTCCCATTGTAGACAGGGCAGCGCTGACCCGTTCTTGCCTGGAAATCTCCGCTCAGGCCTCACGATCAATTAAACTAGAAAATAAAGATAAAGATGTTCTTCCAAACAAACCTTCTGTTTATAAAACACAACACTCGAGGGACGAGTCAAATACGCTTTAACGGAAAACAAAAGCCTGTAGAATTGAATGGGAAATCACATCATTATAGCATTATATATACAGCAATGTAAAAATATATAAACAGGATATAATTCTTCATTCAATTTTGCTGGATTTAAGTCATTTCTCCAAGGTGGCTGATGAAGGGATAATGAATCCAGCCCCTGCCCCTGCCTTGTCAGTTTTTCTCCCCAGGTGGGGGAAATTATCACTATCACTTGTGCTAATTAAAGTGACTACCAAAATCCAGTTGGGCCTGGCTATCAGACAGAAGTCTTCAGGGAGGCAGGAAAAGATACTAAATTGCTTGAGCATGGCATCGGGAAGGAGAGGGGCAGGTCTCCACGCTCAGGGAGAGGGAGTTTGTCTGAGCCCCGCACAGGCTGCGATACGGCGGGGAGGGGAGAAAAGGAGGCCGCCCCGTTTGTGGATCTCTCCTAGTTCAGGGACGAGTTGGGGGACAACGTCAGCTGGCCTGAATCTCAAGAGAAAAAAAAACCTAAGCAATGCAGACTCCAAAAAAGAGTGACGGGCTCCCTTTGTCAAGGAGAAGACATGTATGAGCCATCAGCACGGACCCTAGAAAGAGGACCATGGGTCTCCTGACCCAAAGAAAGAAGAATCCTTCCCTAAACACTACAGAGACCTAAGAAGAGGGCTGAAGGATGAGAAAACAGTATGAATGATACTATGAAAGAGACTTAATAAAAGAGATGTGGTACGGGGGGAGTTCTGGCCCAGGAGTGGGCAAAAGCCAGAGGACAGTGGACTTGCAGGGCTATATTATGTCCCCAAGGAGGCACCCTGCAATAGCACCCTCATCCTAGGCTCCATTAAATGACTGTAGCACATCCTATAGCTTGCAATTAAAGACTTTTTTTTTTTTTTGCAGAAATCTTGTTGGTCTAATAAAAGATATCTCTACTACGAGTCCTGATTGCCTATAGCACTCCCTGCATTTTCTGTTGATGGATTTCAGCATGAGATTACCAGCTGGAAAGCAATGCCCTGAGAAAGTTAACCTCCAGAAACAAGTTCCAACAAGACATTTGAAGTAAAATAAGGAACTCGGGAATATGACCACCTTAACAACTGGGAACAAGGGAATATATTGTGCCAAGGGTTCCCTGGTAGGAGATCATCTAAAGGGAGATTTCAGTTAGGGGGGAAACCTGAAACCTCTTAGATTAAGCAATTCCTGGGCAATTAGTGTCAGAACAGAAACTCATTGGGAGCAAAAGCTCGTTGATACCTGAAGAGGTCCCTGGACCACTGGCAAGGCATAATAATTATAATTTAAGTTACAAGTGCCTTGAAGAGCCCCTGGAAAGAGAAGATTTAGGGACTGGAATGAGCTGCACAGCAGTGCTGCTCCCTCTCTCCACTTACAAATCTTGCTCTGACCACGTTGATTAGCAAAAGACTCCCTGGAAGCTGTCATGGCTGTTAATAGACCATTAGAGACCACAGAGCAAGCGATGAATGATGAGTTTTTAATGACCTAAATACTGCTGAACGTTCAGAATCCAGGTACAACACCTGCCACCGCTAAGCGTAGCAAGGGGAGGAAGCAAGTATTTAGCTGTCCAGGTGGAAGATCGGTTCTCTGCTCCTGAACACACACAATACAACACACTGGTTCCAGGTCCACCGCTATCAGCTGCACCTTCCAGTTCTTCCAGACACTGCTTCAGGTCTCCTGTTATTATGTGGATTCATCACCTAGGGCATCAAGTGCAGCCGTGAAAAGGGTAAAAAGGGAGGGATTGAAAGGCTTCTGCAAGCTTGAGCATCTTTGGGGAAACACAAGAAGAAAACCAGGCAGTTGAAATAGAAGAATATGATCAACAGAAAACCAGCTGGCGTGAAACCTCCCTTTGACTCCTCAAAAGTACTGCTGGTCAGCGCTCGCCACCTCCTCCCAACCCCCCGGCCACTGCCACTGCCACGGGCAGTTCGCCACCACCACGCCCCCGTCCCCAACACTGCTGCCGCCACCTGCGGGCAGTTGCGGGCATTCAGGGGCATGCGGCATTCATGTGCACCATCCAAGGTGTGACTGCAGCTCACAAAGACAGGTTCAACTAGTAGCACAACAGGCAGTAGGTAACCAGAGCACCAGTCCTAGGTACTCACTTAAAGAGAGTGCAACCAGCCCGTGCCTTCCAGGGCAGGTACTCTGGCTGCTACATCTCTGAGTTTGAGATAACTTAGGAACTAATAAGGGCACAGCCCTAGCAACATGCTGCAGCCTGTGTCCCCCAGGTATATACTCACCTGAATTAGAAGATAACATTAAACCTATCTTCAGAATATTTCTTTTCACAACTTTACACCCAGGCACATGAATTATTCACCTGCGTCGATCAGCCAGGTTACACCAGGAATGAAATAGGTATCAGCACGGCTGGCTCTGTTCAGCTGTTTGTGCATTGGTGGCGTGTGTTTTAGTTTCTCATTTTTGGCAGTCTCCATTTTTTAAATCCCAGCCAGAGGCCAGTCGCTTAGAACAAAGTCGACCTCTAGCAAAGATAAACAGAAGAAGCAAGGGTGAATCCCCACCCTCGGGTAGACATTTCTTCCCTAATTCTTTGATCTTCCCCTCCAGCAAAACTACTGCCACCTCCATTAATTTTCTTCAACCCACTGGTTCCAGTCTTCTAAGGAGACTGCAATGATCCTCTCCTTTTAATACTCCCTAATGGGAGACAGCCCATGCTTCCTGAGGGCTGTGATGTCTGTATATCACATAAAAGCCACGCCTTGGGCTGTGAATCCAGACCAGGTGGTGCTCATTATTACAGATGAACTCAAGCTGCTCCTTTAAGATCTGGATTCAGATCTGCATGTTCGCACAGGGTGGCGAGGATCAGAGCAAGGGCAGGGGCAGAAGCGCGTGTCTGATTGCGCGCAGTGCTGCAGCCTGCTCTCACCTCGGGAAGCAACCCCGATCTTTAATCGAAAGGGAGGTTTGGGGAAAGGAGTGTGCTCCTGGACCCTCCAAAGAAAGGAGCGCGCCTTTTTAATTTTAATTCAGAAGCTGTTCCTTATCTTGACTGTTTCTCTGTGAACTTAGTGGACAATGGGGAAAAATACACAAATTACCACCAACTTCCCATGTCTGATTTTTTTTGGGGGGGGGGGTTAGTGGAGGGGGTAGGTCAGGATGTTCCTTTAACACGGGCATTTTTCTTTAATTAACCAGTTCCTGTTTTCTACAAAGCCCAATGTTTTTTCAAAGGGTTTTAGAAACATTAGGGACCATGCAATAGTGAGGGCTTCACAGAGGAACGCTGGCTAAATCAACCGCAGGTCCTTCGGGTGCTTCCTCGGGGAATCAGACCAGCAGCTTTAACTGAGTGCTGCTTGTACATCCCATTCATGAATGTTCACAGGACAAGATATAACCCAGCTCTTATTGCTTCTGTTTTATGGGCAGACAGACATATGCCCCCAATGTAAATGGCATCAGTGATACAAAACTACTGTAAATTACACCAAAATAAGGACCGAACAGACAAACCACTCTTCTGGGGTAACTCGCACATTACTGCCTTTACTCACACATTACTCACTATTACTGCCTTTCATTGCTAGACGGTAGAGGAGCAGGTAATAACCTGTTTAACTTTACCCAGTAGCCTCTCCAGGAGGGACATAAACAGGCAACACCTGAACAACTATAATATACACCACCAAATCGGGCAAGATGGATGCAATGAAAAACACTCAGCATGGTTTTCGTAAAGAGAAATCAGATTTTTGCCACCCTCTTGGGGTCCCTTGAGGACGTCAAAAGTCATGTGGGGAATACCATCAAGATGGTGCATTTGGGCTTTCAAAAAGCTTTGGATGGTTTTCCTCACTAAAGACTCTTGTAAAAACTAAGTTGACATGGGGTCAGAAGGAGGGTCCTTCCTTCTCTTTGACTGGAAACTGTTTAAAAGGTAAAAAACAAAGGCCTAAACGGTGATTTTTCACAGTGGAGGAAGGTAAACAGTGGAGACCCCCAGGGCACTGTGCTATGACCTGTGTTGTTCATATTCATAAATAATTTGGAAAAGGGAGTAAATAGCAAAGTGACAAAGTTGGCAAACAAGACAATAGTATTGTGGGTAGTGATGTCCAAAGTTGACAGTGAAGAATTACAGAAAGATCTCACAAAACAAAGGGGCAGCAAACAGTAGATGGAATTTAACATTGATAAGTCCAAAGTAAGGTATACAGGGCACATCTACACATGATATTAAAGCACCATGATAAACTCAGAGCACAGTAAACTAATCATATGCAGTCCCGGGTGCATGTGAAGATGCGGTGCCTGGGACCAGCTGACTCTGGCGTGAACTGTGCCAAATAGGAGTGCACGTGGAGACTGTGACACTTTACTGCTGAGCTGATTAGTCAGCTCCACAGTAAAACATACCTATAGATGCACCCATCATGGGAAAAAATCATTCTGATGGTACATATTCATTGATGGACACCGAATTAGCAATTGCCACTCAGGAAAGTGATCTTGCAGACATTGTAGAGAGTTCTGCAAAAATATCACCTTAGTGTACAGTCAAAAAGGCAAATAAAATATTATGAAAGGAGGCAAAAATGAAGAACATCATTATGCCATTATGTAAATCCATGGCGTGCCCGTATTTTGGATACTACATGCCATTCTGGTCACCCCATCTCGAAACGGGATATAGTAGATCTACAAAAATACCAAGGTGGACAACAGATGAATAGGTGTATGAAACAGCTTCCATAGCAGGAGAGACTGGAAATCTAGGACTCTTCAGCTTGGAAAAGTGACAACTGAAGGAGGATACGATAGATGTCTATAAACTCATGAATAGCATGGAAAAAGTAAAATGCTATTAACTGTGTCTCAGTGCAGGAACTAAGGGCCGAGGGATGAGATTATCGGACAGCAGGTTTAAAACCAATATAAGTAATTTGCCACAGCATGTTGTGGATGCCAGGTTCAGAAAAGGATTAGACAAACTTATCAAGGATTGGTCTCTCAGGGGCTGTTAAACACGACAGCAGGGAGTTAACCTACTGTAAGCTTATGACAAGGATCACTTGATCTTCATATTCACCCGTTCCCTCTTAAAGCATCTGCAACTTGCCGCTCTTGACGCCAGGACCATTTGTTATGCAAAGGGTGGTGGGCCTAGGCCCAGCAAGAAAACTATAAGCCTCCCACAGTTAGGGAAGCCACTAGAAACATAGATTATAGGGGACAACAAATGAAAAAAACCAGCAATGGAGTGACGGTCATAGTTTAATGACAAGGGTTCGGGGGAGAGAGCACCAAACAGAGCACACCGGACTGTGCCCACTGCCCCTCAAACATGTCCAAAGAGCCTGTGGATCCTGCCAAGTAAAATTATGCCTGGAAACATGAGCATGGGAGTGACAGGAAAACAGCCCCACGGTTGCCTGGATTCCCCCTGGCCTAGGCTTGCTTCCTGGTCTGGTAGATGGAAAGTTTGGCCAGAGCCAGAAGAAGGTTGACCATGAGGTCCTGGCACTTGGTGGAGCCATGAATGGGGGTCGGTGTAAAATCAAAGCATTGGGAAATGGTGCGGCCAGACCAGAGAAGGAGGTGGAAGTGCTTCCAAGGGCCTCCGCCTGTTCGCACAAAGGGCACATGTCAAGAGAGTCAACAATGCATACCCAATACGCCCATGCCGATGACTCCAAGTAGGAGCTCCCAGTGCTGGAGACCAGATATTGAGCTAGTTGGACTTTTGAGCCAACCCAGGCTGGGCTAATTCTCTTCTCACATTCACATGGATGACTACAAGTTGGCCCCAGTCAGTGAAGAAGCATATCCTACCTCTTATAGAGATACAATGGCATCAAAAGCTATAGCAAGATCTCTGATTCACTCTAGTTTAGACCATCCCAGAAAAAGTTAGGAGATGGATATATAGAGAGAGAGAGATTTTATTTGCTACTTAAACTGTTTTATAGCTATGAACAGCAGCGTCAAACTTCCTGGGAAAAAGATTTATGGTGTAATTACCTTTGTGTAGTACTGTACAATTTGCAACTTATGGAAAAGAAATTTACTGGCTACACTTCAGCTGTCAGAGTGTCTGTCTGCAGAAGGTTATGAAACAGGAAGGAGTAAGTGGGAACGTCAAATGATAGGCAAACGCTTATCCTGACCAAATGCTTTCAAACCTGCTCGTGGTAAAGTGAAGCTAGCTGCCCAGGAAATTAATTGTTTCATACAAGAAAAAAAAAGGGGTTGAGCTTTAAAAGCAAATAAATAACTGCCCAACACCCCAGTCCCGAGAGCTTTGCATCTCGTCAATCATTTTTCTGGCTAAGTGCAAAAGATTTCCCCGTCCCTTTTGTAATTGCTTCTACTGGCAGTGCCTCCCCACAGGCTCGCCTTGTTGTTTGTTTTCAAATTGGAAAAATACATCTGATTAATAATCATATATTTAGATTTGCAGTTCAATGAGTAACGTATAACACCAAGTGCTTCAGACGAGGCGAATCAAAGACCTGGCACTGCTCTGTGACATAAGGTTTCTTTGCGCAGAAAAGCTCATTTGTATCAAACACTTGGCAGAACTGTTGCATGGAAAGTTATGGTGCCACTTCAAGTGAGACATCTAGCAGTAAACTTCCTGCTCACCAGAGAGACAGGAACAATTGTAAGGGGGAGGCCGCGAGAGCTCAGTAATGGTTGATGGAGCCTTTCACGTCACAGTTGCTGGTGTTCAAACAGCCCGGCTTCCCAGTAGCCAGCAGTCTGATCCAGTTCCCTCTGAAATCAAGGAAAACATTTCCACGGACTGTAGACAGGGCCATCAGAGCTATTACATCCAATTACTATCTAGATGAAATCAGCTTGCAGGCTTAGGACGTTGCTAGCGGGAAAGTGTTGAGCTCCCTGTCTGTCTGCAGCCAGCCCACCCCACCTTCTGCCTGACTTCAGACTAACACAGCTTTCCACATCTACATATGCTGCACTGTTTCCAGACTCACAGAAGGGGACGTATCTGGTGCCCATCTCATCTTGAGGGGTGAAGAAGTATAAAACATGGTGACCAGGTCCACAGCTGAAAGAAATACATCCACGTAGACATAGGTACCCATGGCAGAGGACAGAGCAAGGAGCAATGGTCTCAAGTTGCAGCAAGGGAAGGATATTAGGAAAAACTTTCTCTCTAGGAGGGTGGTGAAGCACTGGAACAGGTTTCATAGTTTCTAGGGTCGGAAGGGACCTGAGCAGATCATCTAGTCCGACCCCCTGCCATGGCAGGAAGAGCACTGGGGTCAAACGACCCCAGTAAGGTGGTCATCCAACCTCCTCTTAAAAACCCCCAGGGGGGGAGCCTGCACCACCTCACTTGGAAGCTGGTTCCAGAC
>NW_017728994.1:53428565-53438986 GCF_001723915.1 Gavialis gangeticus | reverse complement strand
GTGAGCCATGGAGGCTTATATGCTCTCCTGCCCCCTTTGACCCTCCTGGGGATTACCTTCCTCTGGGCTTGGAGGATCGTCTCCTTAAGGAGCGACCACTCCCCTTGGACACCCGGCTCCCCTCCCCTCTGAGTCTTCAGCGCTTCTCCAACTATCCTCCTTAGCTCGTTGAAGTTCGCCCTCCTAAAATCTAGGGCCACCACCTGACTGCTTGTTACCCGGAAAGGGGGTGGAAGCTCCATCCTTTGAGGTTTTTAAAACCTGGCTCAACAAAGTCCTGCCTAGGATGATGCAGTTGGGGCTGGTCCTGCTTTGAGCAGGGGGTTGGACAGGATGTGACCTCCAGAGGTCCCTTCCAGTGCTAATTTTCTGTGATTCTTAGGTCATTCTGGTCACTGCTCCTCTACACTCACCCCACAGCAGCTGAGATTCATGCAGCCTCACTATGCTGGGAACCCAACTAATAGGGGGCATGCACCCAATCATTGCCATTAAGAGAAAGCTTCCTATTGATGTCAGTAGGCTTTGGATGCAGCCCTTAACTATTAAGTATTTGCTCTGTGTTCTAACCTCTCCCCACATCCTATCTGCACTTGTCTGGATGAGCTGGAAGGGACCATCAGCCTGTGCCCTGATCTCAGGCAGGCAGACACTGATTTAAGGCATTAATTCATTCAGCGCTGACCGATTGTGTCTCTTCTGGAAGAACGAAATGAGAGCATCCTTCTTTCAATGAGCGTCACAATGGTTTTCAAATAATATGTTCGAGATGCGGGCAAGGGATTAGTAGATATGAATCTTGTGAGATGTTTCTAAAATCAAGTACTTTCTGCTCCATTTTTTTTTTCCCCCCACTCCCTGCTCAGCTCTAGACTGGATGGTCAGGATGACTGAACTGTGCAATCGTATGCCAAGAACAAGGCGGAAGCCCTTCCGCCCCCGGACACATTGGAAGTCAAATTGCGGGGCCGCATCCTGCAGCCCTTAACGATGTGCCGTTCACATTGGCTGCTGTTTTCACCTGGATGAAATGAGGATCCCACGCTCTGGGCCAGTATTGAAATTCGCTTCACACATTCATTTCAGGCCCCACATGTTGGAACGAGGAGGATCATCTCTTCCTTGCCTCCCTGCAGGAACACCAGCTGTCACTCAGATATGCCCAGAAGGTGGGAATATTTCATCACGCTGAGTGTGACTGATCTCGGCAGCAGCTCAGAATTTCTCCTGCAATCTTGCTTAAGCCGTTGCCTCCCTCCCCAGCTCTCTCAAGAAATTGCTCTCACTGCCAAACACAAAGTTTCCCAACTGATGCTGTAGCTGAGCAGTTATAATGATTAGCATCATTATCGTTAGTGCTGTGATGGTTCCTGGAGATTATAATGGAGAAGCAGGGCCCAATACACTAGGTGTTATACATACATAGGTAATGAGCCCCTGTCCCAAAGAGCTTACAATCTCTGCATGAAAATGAGATAGCAGCAAGCGCTCGGAGGCAAGCAGCAAAACAATCCCGATCAGCTTAATAAGCAGAAGTGGCAGCACGCTGTGTGTCCAGGGTTTCACAGGCAAACTAAAACAGGGAGGAAGCTTACGGAGGTGCCCTCGGGGTCAGTAGGGCTCCGCCGAAGCAGTAAGATGGTACGTAAGGGAAGGCGTGACAATGCTCGAGGGGAAACCAGACTGAAGAGAGATAAATGTTGGCATCGTTGGCAGAGCAGAGGTGGGAGTCAATGCCTCAATAGTATATAAGATCTAATAGGTAATTTTCTATCATTACAATGCACAGGAAGCCAGCAGGAGAAAACAGGGAGGCCAATCAAGTTCAGCGTTTCACCTGGGTGTAGGAGGTAAAAACCTGATGTTAAAGAATTGGTTGGTTTTGAAAGTCTATAATTTTACATCTGTCTTCTTAATAGAGCCTGCCAGCGACTGAAGGATGCTGGCTGATGCAGGCTCTGACATGGCTTATTTGACAGGCAACTGTCGGGTGGGAAGCAGAGAAACTGGCAGGGCTGGAGCGCAGAGCAACAGTTTTCAGTTATTGCACAATGCTGATGTGGAGGGGGAAAAAATAGAATAATGTACCAAACATGCAAGACATTCATCATTTGGTGGAGTTTTATTAAACACGACTTAACTGAAGTGAGATTGAAAGTTTAGCTTCAGCTCTCATGAGAGGAGCCAGGATGGAAGTTTTCAGTTCTGGTGACACAGGCATGAGAGGCCGGAGACTGTGTCTAACTCCAAGGTGTCGTTCAGGCTTTTGTGTGCCCATCAGTGCCTCAGTTTTCCCATTCGTGAGATGGGGATGAGTACTCCCTGCAGGGCACTGTCTCCCTCTCTCTCTTTCTCTCTAGTCTCACAGGCCTGCCCATTGCAGGGCTGCTGTAAGATTTAATTCGATTAAGATGCTACAAGAAAGGGATCTTTTGAAGTGCAAAGTGTTATTATGTCAGGTATCCAGGTTGCAGCCATATTACTCTAGAGGAAAAGGCAATCAGGACTCATACTAGAGATGATATCTTTTATTAGACCAGCAAGATTTTTGCAAAAAAATTCTTTGATTGCAAGCTTTCGGGCACAAGCACCCTTTATCAGGCATCAGAGAACAGATCGTAAAAGTTCTCCTGGGTAGAAATGGAAGTTCATATTTCATAGGATTTCACAGAGGAGTCAATACATGGAAAACTCCTCTGGGAAGGGAATTCATAGCAGTCAGTTCAAGTGCTATGATGTGGGGTTTTGTGGCCCACATGAGTGCCATTCCACCCAGAATCAGATGCGGGAGGAAGAAGGTGGCATTGTGACACTCTCATGTTACCCTGCTCTGGCAGCAGGGAAAAGCTGGTTTATAACACAGCCTAAGGTAAATAGCTCCGACTTCCATCAGCTATGACACCTGCCAAGAGGTCATTCAACTAGGCACTCTCCAAAGCGCAAGGCGTTCCAGCCACGCTGCTCTGACATCCAGACACCCCTCAACTGAGAAGCCAGGATGAGATGATGATGCAGAACAAGGCAGGCTAGTGTTGAACCACCCAGACATTTTCTTGGCAAAAGGGGGAAAATGCAACACCAGAGCACCAAGGATGTGGAATTAGAGTTTGGGACATTTCATCATGTCAGGACATATGAAACCCTGTAACAGTGTCACGTACCGACTGGAGCTGAGCACAGGGACTCAGGAGCCTGAAGCTCTGCCCCTGACTTGCAGTGCAGCTGTGGAGAAGGTCACATTGCGTCTTAGTGAGTTGCCAGCTGAAAAATGTCCATCAATATTTTTTTTGCTAGAAAATAACATTTTTGACCAACTGGAAACTTCTTTGGAGGAGAAAAATAATGGCTTGAAGTTCATTTTTCTTTCCCTTTATTTTTTTTAATTTTCAAGCCACCATGAATCATTTATTTTCCCCCAACTTGTCATCAAAAAAAATTACATCTGAATTTTTCATGGGCAAAAACATCATTTCCTGACTGGATCTAGCTGTGAAGCTTAATTATGGAAACTTTTTTTACAGAGCCATTATCTGTTCACATGGTCCTATAATTTTAACTCCAACCAGCATCAGCTAAGATACAAGATCCTGGGATGAAAAGTGCCATAGGTTGTTAGCAGGAACATGGCAATGAGACTGACTTCTGAAACTTTAACAATGATGCAGCTTTCTCATGTGATGAATTCTTCTCACCGACTGTCTTTATGAGTGGCTGCATACTTCATCTCTGCAATCCTCCCAATAAACTGATGGGGAACTAAGTGGCTGACCAAGATCCAGCACACAAAGGGTTACATTTAATTGCCTTGTGTCATGATCTCCTGAAAAACTGATTTACAGGTTTGATCTGGACAGAAATAAAAAACTATGTTCCTCTGCTTCATACAAAATCATCCATTTCTGTGCATGATGCTGGCAAGCACTAAGCCACGTTGGGGGAAGCCTGCATATAGACTGTTAATCTGAGAGCCAACTACCTGAGTGCAGGACAGTCACAGGTTGTACTCAAGATGAGCATTATTAGAATAATCCTGCTAAATAAAGCAAAATCTGACTGTGCAGGCTTCCTACCAAAATGTAGGCACGGCACAGGGGTCGCTGGAGTTTGTTGCTCTGATTCAGCTAAGGGCCTGTTTTGATACTTTGTGGGCATGTCTACACGTGAATTTATGCCCGCCAAAACTTAATGCGCCTTAGCAGGTGTTAGAGGTGTTAGCTACCGATTCTCCCTCGGTTCCACCATGAGCAGACAAGTCTTCATACAAGCCTCATTGAAGATGACTGTCCAAAGAGACTTTGAATCAGCATATTTTCTGATCACAGATTGCCACAGCTCTGCCCTGGCTGCTTTTCACCTCGGCTGTACAGCTCTGGGGTCCCAACAGCCTTGGGCTGTTAGCAAGGGTTGCTATTTCACTCCTGCCCTATAGCAACTTGTCACCTAGGGTGTGAATCTGGCCCAGGCTGTGCAAACATATCGGCTATGAAAAACCCAGCTCTCCATCTGTGATATAAAGGCAGCACTTTCTCCATTACACTGCACTGCCCGTGAATTTTGGCAGGGACTCCTCTGAGCATAATGGACCATTCAGCAGCCAATCCCTTCAGTATTATATAAACTGGGCCACGGTCCATTCTGTCATTGTGATGAACCTCCTTCATTACAGATATAGCTGTCAGGGTTATTTCTCCTTCTGGGCTACAGTTCCTGAAAGTCAGCTGATGATTTAACGCTCCCGTCCCATACAAAGTTCCAGCATTTGGGCAGGGCTCTCCTCTCTCCCTCCAGTAAATTTACCATGGTAGCATCCCTCGAGGTAACTGAATCTAATTTCAAAGGGCACGAGAAGAGGAGAGCATGTCTGAAGGCCTGGTCTGAAGAGTCAAGAGATCTGGATTTTGCCCCTGCCTCTTCTCTGGATTTGCTCTATGACTCATTGGGTGTGCCCCACTACGCAGTTGGTACTGAGCAGTCATTTAGGACTTGCTGAAGCAAATTCAGAGTCACTAAATGACTTTGCAGTACCCGCTGGAACTGCACAGTCCCAGTGGCATATGGGTCATTTCCAACCCTACCACACAGTAGCAGCGGCATCGCAGTTAGTGCCCGCCAATGCACCGTCACCATAGTGATGAGGTACGATGCTGCGCAGTAGCAGCAGCATCACAGGCGGTGCCCACCGATGCTACATGGCCATAGCGATGAGCTATGATGCTGCACAGTAGCAGCAGCATCACAGTTAGTGCCCACCAATGCAATGTGGCCCTAGTAATGAGCTATGATGCTGTGCAGTAGCAGCAGCATCACAGGCGGTGCCCACCAATGCTACATCGCCATAGCGATGAGCTACGATGCTGTAGCTCGTCACTATGGCAATGTAGCATCTTGTGTAGATGCGCCCACCGTAAGTCGTTTCAACAAGGTAGAATAAAGGTGGGTGTCCACGTACCAAGCTGACAACCCAAAAAGTAGGCACTCCCATCATCATCAGACTCCAGATGCTGGAGCTCTTACCTCCCTGCACTTCATTTTTTTTATGCCTGAGAAATGAGAGAAACCAACAGTCCCCTTTCCTGAGTGCTGGGGACTGAAAGAACGGAGCTATACAGCTCTGAGCTCCTCACAGGGGAAGCAGTATTGTGAGATGATGTGTGTTATCACCCTACCAGCAGAAGGATTTCCAGGCCTTATAAATTGTTGATCACATACATTGGGGGCAGTTTATCTATGCTATCCAGGAAATCAGGTTTCCTTGGCTTCTCAAATAAAGTGAGCTGAATCCAAGAAGTCATTTAAATCCCTTTTCTTTGTTTTCCAGATTGCCACGATGAAGTCCCTGAAGCTGTTGTGGCAGCTTTCTCAGCCCGGAGTTGTGTTCATTATAGAGTTAGCCTCCCTGACTCGACTAACTCACTCTAGGCAGATGCCAATAAGTAATGAAAGAAATTTTCACTCTGGACAGATAAAAACCAGATAGGGCTGGCTGACTTCCATGAGGCTTCTCATTCAGATTTCTCCTCCGCTGCCGGATTGATAATGGAGAAGTACTGCTCACCTCGGTGATCTGGGTATTTGCCAGCAGCCGCAGGGACAGAAGCTGAGTGAGCTGGACCAAACTATTAAAATTGCCCAGGCCTTCTGTTTCTTCTAGTGCCAAGGGTCTATTTAATTATTAAATTAGATCCATTACAAAGTTTTCGCTGGACTTTCCCCTCCCATACAATCTCTTCTCAGGTTCCCCATCTCTCTCTTTTCCCCAGTTCTCTGCCAAGCTCGCCCTAATTTTTCCGAATAGTCCGAGTGCTTTATCATCAATTATAGCTTCTATCATTAAATCACACTAATACATTAACGTTCGCTTCTTTTGAGGTCAATACCAAGAATTACTGACTCTTGCTATCTTCCTGACTGGTCGAATTCAGAGGAGATATCTGAGGTGGGCCAGGTCTCAGTTTTGTTCTCCCATCACCTTACACCTTGCAACTTGTGTGGGAAGAGAAGCGCTCAGGAAAGTTCATCTAAATTAACTTTTTTTAGTGAGTTATTTAAACTGCATTACATCGCTATGTAGACACACTCGTTTAGTATAAAGTAGGTCTTAATTTGGCTCAGTTTAATTTATTGAGCAAATTGATTCAGCGAGATCAGATGAATGCTACTTTCATTCTGCAGGAGACTGTCTACTAGGTCCCAGTTCAAGCCATACTTCTAATGAATTCGGATTAACTCTCCTGAGTCATTGCCATTGTAGACAACAACCTGGTGTCCTTTGGAGCTACTTCCACTAGCTTTGATGCTGTCCAAGGGAATTTGAGGCTGAGTGTCTTAAATGTGGCAGAACCAGAAGACGACCCATTAAAGGGTAAATTAGAGCAGGATGGGGATAACTCTTAATTTTCACCTCACCCCTGCTCCTTAGCGTGTAAACTATATCAATTCCAAATGGACACAATTCAAAAGGCTGTAAGTTTAGTGTAAAAGGATTTCACCTGGCAATCTAAAGATTATAGGTTAGATTTCTTTTGGTTTTAGGATACACAGCGTAACGTGGGTCTGAATTAGTCCAATTAAGTGTAGGGGCATGTCTGCACCAGGCTATGCCAAAGAGTATCAGTGAGCAATTGCACTTGCTGCTGCTAAATGTTGTGTGGGTACGGTTCAGTGCACACCTAAGGGACACCCCATGCTGCTCCGCTGTCACAGATGTGCTTCCTAAAGCAGTGCCGGGGATGCCTAGTGCCACTCCACCGGTAGCAACATGACAGTTTTGGCATTTGTCATGCGTGGAGCAAAGCATGTTTTCGTGGCGGCACGTCCTACCGCAGTCAACACAATGCAGACGTGTCCTAAGGGAATCTAACCTGTATGGAGATGACTGTTAAGCAACACCAGCTTAGACTCCCTCTAGATTTTCTTCCACTCTGAATTTGGCTGAGTGACTTACAGGGAGCTTTGCCGGTTTTCTGTACGTGCTTCATTGGTAAAGACCAGCTTCACCAGTACACTTAGGAATGCAAAACAGCCCTAATCCTCTTAATTGATTTGTGTGGTTTTCCAGCACACCATCCTCAGTCAGGAAAAAAAAAGCTAAAACTGAAGTCCTCCGCCCTGTGTGGTTATGACGGATACCAGGGCACTGTTTGCAAAAGAATGAGTGTTAGGCCCAAGAGTGCTATCCCCAATCTAAGTAGAAAATTACTTGTTCTCTCCTTATATTCCCCCTGCAATTTCAAATGGATGTCATGCTCCTAGGCCGTCTCTATCCTAAAGTGTTGTTTAGTGCTGCTCCGTTCAGTTAGACAGATGCTGCGTTCCACCTCAGGAGCCACTGCATCTAGCAGAGGACATGGCTCCTCTAAACATATAAAGTGCTTCTGGATGAGAAGAGCTATAAAGATAATAAGATAGTATTATATCCCGTTACCAGTTGTCTGATTCATCCGTACAACAGGCATCTGTTTTCCTCCAAACCACTGAGTCATTTCCTTTCTATAAATCTCACCTTGGCCTTTCAGTTCATTTCTTTAACTCACAGAAGACCCTTTCCATTAAGAAAATGTTTGTGGTACTTGGTACAAATGGAGCCGTGCCTATTGCATCTACTGGTACATCTTCCGGTTCTTTGCTGCAATAATATGCCCTGCCCTGCCCTCCCCACTTCGCCTCCCTAGCTGCATTTCCAAGAACTAAAAATATTCATTGTTAATTGAGCTGGCATACATCAAAGTCAAACATTTTCACCCGACAGCCTCACTCCGCTGACAGCAGTTCTTTAATGACAACACAACTCAGCGGCTCCATCAGGCAACACCCCAGACTCTGTTAGGTCCCTCATCAAAACTCATCCCTCCTTTAACGCGGACAGAAAGCTGTCATCTCGGATAATGCCTAGGCGGGGAGTGAATCATTGTTCTTGCTCCGGATGGCCTATAATATGCAAACACCTTATTATGTTTGTTACCTCGCTTCCTCCTCCGGCCCTCCAAGCCTCTTCAGTAGCATTGCCTGTCCATTGTATTTGATCTCCTAGGCTTTAATCTCTTCCGGACAAAACATCACTAAGAGGGCGAGTTTTGGCTAGTCGAAATTGCTATGCCCCCATTTAAATCACACAGTGGAGCTCTAACCCATAGAAACTCTAGGCAATAGGAAAGTAAGCATTAATAATAGTGAAAATATGGTCTTTGTTATCTAAATGCCATATATTTCCCCACCGTCCATAAATCTCTTAATTTTTTTAATCACTTTCAACTTTCTCTTTAAACATACTGTAGATTTTGCGCATAGTATTATGATCGATATAGATCTCAAACAAACGTAATACCGATTGCCTAGTATGTTGCCCGTAGACCCGAAAAAAACGCATCTTTGCCTCGATGGCCAAAACTTTTGCCCTACCTCTTAATGCATAATACCTGGATCCAAGTTAGACTCTCCTCCAAGGCTGAGTTTTATTTGTTTCTGTAAAGTGCATCACACAGGTTATAGACCAGACAATTTAATTCCACTAAGAATAAAAATACCAACATTTAGAGGAAGGAACAGCAGTTTTGGTACTAACACTATTGAAGACAGTGCCAAGAGAAGTTTTTGGGTGTGGCAGGGGTTGGCATTACCCTCCTGGATTTGAGCGATGATCTCAATAATCTGATGTCCCCTCTTTGTGACTGACTAACACCGGACGCCTCAGAAGAAGGTGTAAGAGAATGTATAATGGACAAATATGTCCAGTATATGTGTCCATTATGTCTCCCACTAGGGAAGTTTTTTCTAATATAAGAGCATCAGTGGGTGGCTTGTGCCTCAAAGTATGAGGCTGAACCCATTAGGAGATGGAGCTCTGCGTTAATTAAAACAAGATTTCCCCAGAAACCCGAATGGCGTACAAAGTAGCCGTAGAGGCATTTAAGATGCATTATAAGCTATAAAACACAAAAAATACATTTTCAAGATGATAAATATAGGTTTCAAAGCATTTCCATGTTCCTTTTATTGGCTTATCTCAGGCTGAGCTGATAATCACCCTGGAAGTCAGTTCACCCACACACAAAACCCGGTACCGAGAGCAGCTCCGGAGCACAAAAGGCTCTCGAGCTGTATGTGCCCTTTATATTTCTGTTCCTTTTGTGCCCTGCTATTTTATCAGTGGCAACCTTCCTCCTCCCAGCCCCAACTTCTGCTCTTTCAAGAAGTTGCAGGTCTGTTCTGAAAGGCGACTATATAAAAAACGGCGCATCATTGCTGAGAAGTATTGTGTTCATGTGGGCCAAAAACTCACCCCACCTTTGGCCCCCTGATGCCTCATAAAAGGAGCAAAGTAGTACAACGACAAGTTAAAAGCACCGTAGCCAGTGGCAGGAAGACTCGGCTTCCTCGGATTTGGCAGAAAAGTACGGTAGGGCTGCCTTCCAAATGCCGCCGCACGAATCCTTGCATAGGGGGTATGCCTGAAGAGGGGACGCAGAGATGGGTAGGGTATTCTGGGTGTAAGCCAGCATTATGCAGTATCAGTAGTGATGGGGCTGCCATAACTTAAGCCTCCCAAGGCTAGCTACGCTCCACAGGGGACCTCACCCACCCCTTAATTCATGAAAAGTTTATCAGACATGGTCAGGCCAAATGCATGCTGGCGAGGCAGCGGTAAAGCAGGCTCCCTTAATTTTCACAGGCGGTATTTTAAACCCAGGTCTCCATAGGACACGAAGACCCTTTGCTGCAGCATTATGATAACAGAGGGAGGTGTCGTGGATGAATCCCATTTGTCGAAGTGACTCAGTAGCATGAGACTACTCTGTAAACAGAGAACTTGACTGATCAGAGATACTTGCCCCGTCTGTCTGTCACCCTAGCATCGGGCACATCAACCAGGTGAGCACCTGTTGCAGGGTGTTTCTTTTATTACTAATTGTCCTCGAACTCAC
>NW_017728994.1:53406899-53423565 GCF_001723915.1 Gavialis gangeticus | reverse complement strand
CCTGTTGCAGGGTTTTTCTTTTATTACTAATTGTCCTCGAACTCACACCGTGTTTGTTTATCTACCAGATAAGTTGCAAGGAGAGCTTGACATCCGGGACAGAGGGATCAGGAAGCATGCAGCCCTTCCCCTGTACCAGGGCTGATCAGGATTGCTGATTACTATGTTGTTTCGTAGTGGGTGTGGTGTTAAAGTACACCTTGTACCAGTACAAAAACCTTGAGGAATGAAGCATACTATTTCGCAACACTCGATCTGTAGCATATGTCCTTCAACTCCATCAACCCCGCATTTCAAGAAGGACGTGAACGATTTGGAAAGAGTCCAGTGCAGAACAAATGATTAGGGGCCCGAGAGGCAAGGCATATGAGTGAAGGATGAAAGCACTAGGGTTGCTTTGTCTGGAGAAGAGAAGACTGAGGCAGGATTTAATAACTGCCTTTAAATACCTGAAAGGTGATTACAGAGAGGATGGAGATGGGCTTTTCTCTGCGCCCACAAGGAACAGGAGTAGGAACAACGACTTCAAGCTGTATTATGGGAAATTTAGGCTGAAGATTAAGAGGAACTTGCTGACTACAGGCGTGGTAAAGTAGTGGACCAGGCTACCCAGAGAAGTTGTGGGATTTCCATTCTTGGAAATTTTCAGGAGCGGGTTAGACAGATGCTTGGCTGGGATGGTTTAGCCAGCGATGATCCCACCTTGACTAGGGAGCCGGACAAGATGACCTTGTGATGTCCCTTCCAGCCCTACTTTCCTATAATCCTATAAGCTCTGACCTGTAGGGCCATTAACAGGACACAGTGTGCCCTTGTTGCGAAGAAGGCTAATGGCATACTGAGCTGCATTACTAGGAGCTTAGCCAGCAGGTCAAGGGAAGTGATTCTTCCCCTCTATTCAGCACTGGTAAGGCCACATCTGGAGTATTGCGTCCAGTTTTGGGCCCCCCGCTACAGAAAGGATGTGGACAAATTGGAGAGAGTCCAGCGGAGGGCAACAAAAATGGTTAGGGGGCTGGGGCACATGACTAATGAGAAGATGCTTTGGCTTGTTTAGTCTAGAGAATAGAAAATAGAGGGGGGGGGTTAATAGCAGCCTTTAACTACCTGAAGGCTGGTTCTGAAGAGGATGGAGTTAGACTCTTTGCAGTAGTGGCAGAAACAAGGAGAAATAGTTTCAAGTTGCAGCAAGGGAAGTTTAGGTTAGATATTAAGAAAAACTTTCTCACCAGGAGGGCAGTAAAACACTGGAGCAGACTGACTAAAGAGGTGGTGGAGTCTCCATCCTTGGAGGTTTTTGAGACCTGGCTAAACAAAGCCTTGGCTGGGATGATGTAGCTGAGGCTGGTCCTGCTTTGAGTTGGAGGTTGGACTAGATGTGACCTCCTGAGGTCCCATCCAACCCTCATGTTCTCTGATTCTCTGATTCTAGTTCTTTGTTTGGCCAAATGTCTAGACTTATAGATTTGCTAGGTCATCTAGTCTAATTCTTTGTAGAGATGCATGTTCCTAAGCCATCCAAGGAAAATGTCTATTCACCTCTTGAAAACTTCCATTTTTCCCACTGGCCTTTTAGTAAGAATTTTTTTACGGTGGTTTAACATAAATATGCATTGCTGCTGTTTAAACAAGCCTCTTGCTCTGCCCTCTGTAGCAAGGAAGAACAGTTTTTCTCCCTCTTTTTTATGGCAGCTTCTCAAATATTCGAAAGCTGTCTCATGTCTATCCTTAATCTCCTTTTTCTCCAAGTTAAACATACTTAATTCCTTCAACACTTCCTCATATAGTTTGAATTCCAACTGTTTTATCATCTTCATATTCTGGATCCTCTTCAATTTCTTTCCACCTGTGTTAAAATATGGTGTCCTAAAATGGATCTATCTGAGGCCCTGTGCTGAGTAGATTGGTAGGACTTTGCATTCAGTGCTTCAAAAACTAACTGAGAATTTGTAATCCACCATTATCCTAGATCCCAACATACTAACACTGAACAGTGATACTGCCAAACCAGTTATCTCCCATTGTGTATTGGTGCATTTGGTTTTCATCCCTGTGGAGAGTGCCTTACACTTATCTTTGCTGAATTCTCCACTTTGGCCAGGTCCTTTTGATTAATTCTTTCCTCCAATGTGTTTGCAACCCTTTCCACTTTTGTGTCATCAGCAAGTCTGAGCAACCTACTCTTTATTCCTGGATCTAAGTCATTAATAGTAGAAAAGACGTCCCCCCCCCCTTCTCTGTGATCAGTCCACTCAATTCTTACAATAATGTGGGTTTTCATTTTTCTCCATTAAAAAATAAAAATGGGTTTTTAGCTGCACAGATCAACTGCAACTTCCAATGTGGATTCTGAACTTCAAAATTCGAGGATGCCCTCATCCAAAGTTTGACCATCTGTTCAAAAATGAATCAAGCCCTTCAATCCACTCCATACTGGCCATGGAGTATCAGCAGGTTGCTAGTGCTTAGCACTGGTGAATATTCTCGTTCAACCTCAAAATCATTTGAGCAGAGTCCAGGGCTGATATCTAATGTCTTCTTGGGACCTAGGAACAGGGATTTTCACACAGGAGAATGGTCTATAAAACACTCTTCCAAGATCCCCATCCCAGTTTTTCCCCTGTCTCCCTCTCTTCTCCAGCTCTCCCCCTTCAAACCTATAGCAAACCCCGAGGAACTCAACTTATTTTGCTGCTATTTACAAAGGAAGCTGCCCTCCTGATCTCTCCTGAGCTTGGCCATCCTGTATCAGCTATCACCAAGGAGCTTTTAATTGGCTCCTCTCCCTTTCTTGTAGTCTTCTGAGATGTCACCAGATGCACAAGGTCTCCTGAACACAGCCTGCACTTCTCACTGTCTAGATGCAGTGGAAAATATTTCCTTTCCCAGCCTAACAATTGCTACACTTGGCCCAAGGAAGGAGAGCCATTAGTCTTTGTGTGGCTCAGAAGTGAAGATCATAATCCCTAGCACACAGGAGGTGGGGAGCACCTAAGGGTGATTGGCCTACTGTGTTATGACTTACAGATCAATATTCACCGCTAGATTTTGTGTCTGTGTTTCCCTTTGAACACTTCTGCCCTATTTAGTTCTTTGTTTATTTGATTTATATACTGCCCTCCCCAACAAAGTTTCGAGACAGCCTACAATCAGAAAATGGAATAACTTGAAAATAGAAGAACGACAAGAGAAGAGGAAAAGGGAACTAAGATACTAGGATAAAACAGAGACCCCCATAAACTACATGCCTTGTTTGGTAAATGCCTGCCCAAATAGGAAGAGCACTTCTGAAAGATGTCCAAGCTTGGGCTCTAGAGACCCTCAAGAGGGAGGAAGTTGCAGGGCTGAGGAGCAACTGCTGAGACCAACCTCCTATGTATGATCACCAAGTGGATTTGGTGTAGTGATGGTGCTTGCAGGAGGTTGCTCTCGGCTGACCTTAGGGATCACGATGGAGCATAAGGGAGAAGGTAAACCCTTAGGTACATAGGGCCTTATAAGTCAAAACCAGTGCCTTGAGTTGTACCTGGAAAGCTACTGGGAGCAGTGGAGTTATATTTGCCTGGTGACCACCCCATCAGAAGCCAGGAAGCCTCATTCTGCACCACCTACAGCTGGATAGTTTTTAAGGGCGTCCCTACATAAAGCGCATTGCAGTAGTCTAACCTCAAGGTTATGAGGGCCTTAATGACGGTGGCCAGATCACAGTCTGAAAGAAAGGGTTGCAGCCTTCTCACAGGATGGAGTTGGTGAAAGGTGCTCCAAGCCACTGCCGGCAACCTGAAGATGCAGGAGCACCTCAAGGCTGAGAACCTGAGTGTCAA
This sequence comes from Gavialis gangeticus, assembly GCF_001723915.1. Lineage (NCBI taxonomy): Eukaryota > Metazoa > Chordata > Crocodylia > Gavialidae > Gavialis > Gavialis gangeticus. Next base: position 53,419,741 of record NW_017728994.1, on the reverse strand, counting down.
GGGGAGTGTGAACCCCATCAAGAATAGGTTTCCCTGGATGAGGACACAGCATCAAGTGCTGGGACCAGACAATCTTAAGCTCAAGAACATTTGGTACCCTGCCCTTACAAAGGGAGGGATTGACAACCCCTGCCAGCAATGCTCCCAGTCTCCTCCAACTGGCTTTTACAGGCCAGGAGGGTCATGGGTCCAGTTCACAGATGGCCACCCTCATCCCTCCAAGCATCAGTGCACCCATTTAAAACAATGCATACCAATAGGACAAAACCAGGCTTCCTCAACTCCAGACTCGGACTCTACAGCAAAAGATTCAGTGCTCCTAAATGACGCCTGCAAAGTAGGTGGGAAACTCCTCACAGTGGAGTACAGAAGGCGGCTTATTTTCCAGGCAGAGACAAGCTGAATTAAACAGAGCATTCGCCACCCAGAATAGTTCCAATGGTTGCCACTTTACACACCTAAGCCAGTCTCACACTACTAGACATGTACGACAGTTGTTGTACAGCCCCGATTCAGTAGATTCAGTAGATATGTGCACCCCCTATTCCTGTATCTCTGCTGCATTCACTTCCCTACTGGTGTCTCAGCACCCAATACTGAGTTGAGTCCAAACTTCTTTTGCATTTGATGAAAACTTTTTACAGAGGAAGTGTTTCTTAATATATTCCTATAATTAAACACAACCACAAATGAGTTAAATAATATACAGTACCGTGGCAACAGCAGCAAAATATGTGCTTGCTGCTGATACATTTCAATTAAGGTAATTATGCATGGGGCATCAGATGTTCAGGAAGAAATCCATCCTATGGTTTGTTAATCAAAAGAACAAGACACTCCACAGGCTGTTGAAGGGACTATTTTTCCAGGATAAAAAACATTGCTTATTATTTTCTTTAGAAAGTCAGTAAATTCCCATGTGTAGTTGGTACCTGGCATTTCACACTGTCCCCATCCAGGGAAACATGTAAACATGTGCTTAAATTTAAGCATGTGAGTGGCCACATTAGTTTCAATGAACCCAATCACGTGCATCAAGTTAAGCAAATTCTTCAATATTTTGTTGGATCAGGGTTTGCAGATTAGCATAGGTTAGATTACTTTTTAAAGCATGGTTTGACCCAACAACATAAGACTATCTGAAACAGGTTAGAGTCAATGGGTTGTCATTGTCCACCAAAGTCGCAACTGAATTAAAGTCCCAGCATGGTGTTAGTGGAGTCTTTGCAGATGAAGATGTCTTGCATGTCACTGCAGTGCAGATGATTTGTGATCATTGATAATCCAAGGTCCACTGTTTAGGATATCTCTGTTTTACATTCATATTATAGTTCCAGTTTCAGTTGTTTTGTTCTTGTGTCATTCTCCGGCATTATACGTTATAGATAGAAAGGATGTCAACTATAATATCGACCTAATTTCACCCTGAGCCTTTATAGTCCTCCTGCCCTAGCAGTCTCAGCTGAATATGGCATTGTGTAGTGCTAAAACATAGAGGCTGTATCTGTATAGTGCAAGGCCACATTGTGTTGCCTATGATAGAGCTGCCTGATGCATGAGAGATGTGATTAATAAGCTAATTTTATTTACTCTTCATTTGCCGGTCTGTAGAGCAGAGTCCCCCCAGCCATTCTCTATGGTAAGGGTGCGTGCTTTGGAAAAATTGACTTCAGTGGGATTGGGATTAAATGCAACAATAGGTTCCTAGATCATGTTACCTGACCAGGAGGAGTCAAACTTATTTTGTAAGCATCTCCCTTCCTTTAGTTAACCAAGAAGAATAATGAGGACTGGAACCTACTCCAAATACAGTGAAGAAGAGACGCAATTTTTTTTATTCCAACTTCTTCCCAAATTTTTGGTAGATCCAGTGAAGGTCTGGCTTTCCCCCACCAACAATAACCCAGGTTGGTGGTGGAAGATGAACTCATATTCCATGGAAGGAAGTATAGCCGCTACTAGGTAGGGAGCCATTGAATATGAGTCTAAAAGCTTTAGAGAGATAGATGATCCTGGAGCACATAAAATAGGATATTAAATATAGTGAGAATATGATTCTTAATTTCCAGGCATCTATAAGAATAGCTACCATCCTACTGGGAATGTAGTAGTGAATGTATCTGGTAGATCTCTAAATGAGGTCGTATTTCCTTTTGATATTACATCATTAAGATAACTGATTCTCATTTCTGACCAAATTTTTCATATAAATCCTTTCCCTCGTCTCCTTCTGTGTGTGATTGCTCAGAAGCAGAGCTGTGAGGAGTCAGCAGCTGTAGCTGTTTATGATCTGGATGTGGACACCTCCATGACTGTATCGACTGTAATTTCTCATCTTTGGGATTTATCTTTTTAGCTTTTTAATTCCTTTCAGGATGGAGAACACTAGCAGTGTCTGCACTTATTTGAGAGCTTGGTTATTGTGGCTGGTAGAGGCTTTGGCTTTCCACCACCAACCTGGGTTATTGTAAGCATATACAATAGAGAGCAGTCCAGCTCCGTCCTCTTTGGAAGCACCCTCCAGGTAGCTGAAAGCTGTCATGAAATCCCCTCTCAGTCTCCTCTTCTCAAACTAAATAAGTTCCCTCAGCCTCTCCTCACAAGTCATGTCCTCCAACCCCCTAACCATTTTCACTGTCCTCTGCTGGACTCTCTCCAAGTTATCCATGTGCTTTCTGTAGTGGAGGGCCCAGTCCTCCCAGATATGGCTTCACCAGGCCTGAATAGAAGGGAATAATCACTTCCCTTGACCTGCTGGCGACGCTGCTACTAATGCAGCCAAATATGTTGTTAGCCTTCTTCACAACAAGAGCGCACAGTGGGTTCATATTCAACTTATTGTCCACTGTCACCCCCAGGTCCTTTTCTGAAGAGCTGCTGCTCAGCCCATCACCCCCAGCCTGCACCAGTGCAGGGAATTGCTCCCTCCTCAGTGCAGGGCTTTGCACTTGTCCTTGTTGAACTACATGAGATTTCTTATGCTCCATTCCTCCAATTTGTTAAGGTCTCTCAATCCTAGCCCTACCCTCTAGCTTATCTTCTGCTCCACGCAATTTGGTATCATCCACAAACTCCCATCTTCCAGGTCGTTGATGAAGAGATTGAACAAAACCAGCCCTAGGACTGACCCCTGGGGCACTCTGCTTGATACTGGCTGCCAACTAGATATTGAGCCATTGATCACTACCCTTTGAGTTGAATGATGCAGCCAGTTTTCTATCCGCCTTACAGTCCGTTCACCCAACCTGTACTGCCTTAGCTTGCTTGCAAGGTTGTTGTGGGAGGCCATATCAAAAGGCTTGCTAAAGTCAAGGTATTACACTTGATCTTAGCCAAAAGGCCAAGAAGTGGTGCATCCACTGCTCTCCCTGCATCCACAAAGCCGGTTACCCTGTCGTAGAAGGCAAACTCCAGCATGACTTGCCCTTGGTGAATCCATGCTGATTGTTCCTCATCTCCTTCTTCCCCAAGTGCTTAGACATGGGTTCCCTGAGGACCTGCTCCATGATTTTTCCAGGGACTGAGGTGAGGCTGACCAGTTCCCTGGATCCTCCTTCTTCCTTTTCTTAAAGATGAGCACTGTATTTGCCCTTTTCCAACCATTCGGGACCTCTCCCAATTACCATGATTTTTCAGAGCTAATGCCCAGTGACTCTGCAGTCATGTCGGCCAACTCCCTCAGCATCCTCAGTTGCACTGTGTCCAGCCCTATGGACTTGTACACATCCAGCTTTTCTAAATAGTCCCTACCCTTTTTTTTTTTTCTACTGTCAGCTGCTCACCTCCCCCCAAACTGTGCTGCCAGGTTCAGTAGTCTGTTAACTGACCTGACCTACAACGCCTGAGATAAAGAAGACATTTTTTGAGTACATCTGCCTTTTCCACACCAAAACTCTAATAGCGTGTTGACCTATTTGTCGCAGTAGCAAACCCATCTTCTTTATTTGACTCGTTTTCGAGAGACGTGAGATTTGAAAGGCTGGAGCCCCTCTTTGCATGGGTTGAATCTTTGCTTTTGCCCTAAAAATGGATTAACCAGATTGAACACAACAGAAAGTACTTGGTGGTGTGGGGGGCATCCCCAGTCCAGAGCTGTGTCAGACTGCCTTAAGAAGACTCTGTGAAAATATTAACACAGTAGGTAAGAAAATACTACATATAAAAAACAAATTGGCCCAGGATAATACAATGCAAAATGCCTTCTTCTTGCACGTATCACATTATAGCTAATACATTTTAGCACATTATAGCTAATACATTTAGCACATAAATCACATTATAGCTAATACATTTTAGCATGTTTTGCCTAATACATTTCCAGCAATTGCAATGGACAGGGCATCTTGATCTCTTCCTGAAGCTTATGGTGATGATGAATAATGATGATGTACTTCATGGCTCTGGCATGTGGGAGAGGCCAGAGTGGATGTCCTCATGAGCTCTTGGGGCAAATGTCTCTTACCCGGTTGCCTAAAATCACAGAGAATTTGAAAGTCCCATCCAGTTCTGTGATCCTAAAACAGCCAACCCAATGGATGTGCATCCAGGGGTATGAAGGGGCTAAGCTAAGGGAATGCTGCATGACTGATGGCTATGAAGGGAACTGGAGGAAGATGATGAACTGCAGGGCAATCGGAGAAAGTAAAAGTAATCCTGGGGAGCAGAGGCATTGCTCTGTGAATACATATAGCACCAGACCTGATCACAGGCAATCTAATGCCTACCGCCGTCTTGCTCGTTGACCTGAGGCAAGGCACTTAACCTTTATCTTTCCCATGTCATTCCTTTCCTCTCTTTTGCAACTAGATAAAGTCCTCTGGGGCAGAGCCTGCCTTTCACTGAGTCTTTGTCTCACACACCGAAGCCCCAATCTCAGCTGAGCTTTCCTGACGTGATGCAAAACTACATCAATCCTTACAATATTTTAAGCAAAAGGAGCGAAGCATGCAGTGGGCTTCTCCGTCCAGTGCCTGTTCCTTGGCTTGGTAATATTATGAAGAGACATAATCCATGTTTAACATTTCTTTTTCTTTCTGTCATTGCTTTATACAAACACAGACGTGAAAAGAGAATATCACATTTGACTGTTGTCTTTTCTGCTTTCTGCATTGAAATGGGATGAAAATTAGCCCTAGGGAGAGCAGGAACATTGGAGCAACACTAGGTCAGATGCCCTTTTCCTATTTCTTCTGCCCTTCTCTCAAGGCTTAGCCCCATGCCAGACTATTATAGGTTGTATAAGAGACTGTCTTCATTCATTGCCTCCTTCTACCCTGTCAGTTTTCCTTGCCATAAGGGCTCTGTTTTCCTTGGCACGGCAGTTAAAAAGTCTCTTTACAATACTGAAACCACTAGAGCAATGCAAAAAATTCCCCTTAAATCCCAGATATAGATGTATAGAAGTTTTATTAAACATTTGGAATGCAGCAATTTAAGACCAAACATAGTCTCTGCTATTGCCCAAAGACTAGTCTATAATGGATTAAAACAATATCAGTCACTGGCCCCGTATCTACTGCTTTAGTCATGCTCTGGCATTTGGAGCAAAATTCACTTTACACTACTCATGATGCCCAGCTGCTTGGCACATACTCTCAATACCACTGCTCTCTTTTCAAAACTTAAGTTTCTTCTTTAGGCACCACTGAGCAGGTCTTCAGATATGCGGCTCTACGGCTTAACTCTTGGTTTCAACCTTTTGAATACCAATGAGCCAGGCTAGAAGATGTATGAGCTCAGGGCTCTGCTGCAGTCTGTTTCAAGAGGGTAAATTTAAATGAAACAGTGCCTCTGTTTCATCAGATCAGAGGAATCCATCTCGTATTGGGAGGTGCAACACCCATGGTGATGTCCTCTGGGCTGGATATCGCTGCTTAACGGAGTCTAGGAGCACCATTTCCAGCTGAGCGAATTAGCAAATGGGGCATGTTCAGCTCTGGGTGTCACTGCTCCAGAATTATATTGGTATTAATGAAGCCAAAAACCAGCTCAAGGTGGATTTTAATTACAGTAACACAGACCGTCTTTAAGAACGCCTCACTACAGGAGGAGGAACAAGTCATTTTCTCCCTGCAGAGATGAAGTTTATTCCCAGCGGGTCCAGGGAAAGACCAATGGGAATATTCATGGAAGGCGATGGGAGGAGAATTATGTCAAAAATGTTACTTGCACTCCCCCAACTCTCCTCAAGGTAGAGCGAAAGCCTCTGTAGGAAACTGGACCCCCAAAGTACAGTTAATACTAATTAACCCCTCTCATTTTCAGCCGTAAGTGTTGTCCAGGTGTTATCCTCACCACATCCTTGTGAAGGAGGAGCATAGGACGCAGGACGAGAAGGGACTCCCTGGGTCATCGAGTCCATACTGCCTATTTCATAAACGCAACAAGCTCCAGCCGTAAACTCATTACCTCTCGTGGCCCTGGTACTCTTCAGGGAATGCTGTTCCTGAATGTTATGCCGTTGGTTTAAAAATGTTTTTTCTCACTTCCAGCCAGGATTTATTCATGGCCTATTTAAAACCATATGTTCTTCTGCCAACATCCGCACTTTAGCTTGAATAGCTCTCCTCCCTGACATTAGCCCTCCCTCCCAGATGTGTCTATAAATTATACCCGTTAAGTCCTCATTCTGCTAAACTGAACAAACCAAGCTCTTTTACTTCCACTCACAAGATAAATTCAGCACTCCCCAGAGCATCTTAGTAGCCCTTCTTGGCACCTGTTCCATAATGAATTAATCTTTTTTGAATATGGATGACCAGAACCGAACACTATGTCAGTTGAGGTCTCACCAGTGCCTCATGAAAGGGTATTCATGATCCCTTTCTCTCCTTGAAGTACCTTGCCTGATACATCTTTGAATGACATTTATCTTTTTCAGGGCTACAACTTGAAAACTGTTTGTTTTAATTTCCTTCACAAGGTCTGATTCAGTTTGACTTTTTGGCAATTCTAATTTTATCTCACTACATTTTCTCAACTCCAAGAGCTTTCTTCGCTCTTCAGATTCTTGTCCATGCTGCATAGCCTCTCTGTTAACTCGTAATCTTCTTTTAAAGGTGATCGCTCTATTATCTCTGCAGTACTCTCCTAGGTCATGTTATCCCCACTTTACAGGTGGGAAAGTGAAATGCAGCGGGTGCTTCTACACAAGATATTACGTCACCATAGCAATGTGTTACTGTGATGTAATGTTGGTGGACACAGCCTGTGATGCCACAGCTATATCACCAAAGAAACAGACTCTCTCACTACAGCACATTGCCACACTGACATAGCGGCTAAAAGTAACCATACGCTGCCGGCATGGTGCAGTAACAACGGCACCATCGGCCATAGATGCGCCCAGTGTGTTCCAAGGAAAAACACAGCGAGTCAGTGATAAAGGAAAAATAGAAAACAAGAGATGCTGGCTTTGACCTTATCTAGACCAGACTACACTGTCAATTCTCCAGAAAAGCAGTCCGTTTTTATCCTAGGAGAAAAGACGGACTACAACATGGGACCCAACTAGTTTGGAGTCAGTCTCAAGGACATCCCTATTAATGTAAGACAACTGAAATGTAACCACATACAGTAAAGGCCCAATCTGAATCCTGTTCAGGTCCGGACAATCTGGTAAGCTTTAGACCAGGTCCTCGATTTATGGAAGAGGAGCTCCTGCCCAGTCCATCTAAATTTCTAAGTGCAGTATCATTTCCTCTATTGATGTCCCTACGTTTCTGTGTGAATTGGGGACAATACACATCTTAAGAATTCTGGTTTATATTATGAAGTTGTTATTATGAAAAATGCTGTATCATGGACTTCCTCCAGGCATGGCCACCTCCGTTGACAAGGTTCAAGGATGTTGTCAACAGAGTTGGCAAGTGAGTGTACGACCAGCACCACCAAAATAGGAATATTAAGAGTGCCACCAAACTAAGAGTACCACCAAACTAAGGGTACTAAGAGTGCCACCAAACTAAGAGTACCACCAAATAAGAGTACCAAGAGTGCCACCAAACTAAGAGTACCACCAAACTAAGAGTACTAAGAGTACCAACAAACTAAGTACCACAAATCTGAGTACTAAGAGTGCCACCAAACTAAGAGTGTTGCCTGTTCTTAGCAGGATGAATGAGACCTTGTGGAACTCCATTGGCTCAAGGGTCGTACTCAGAGAGTGGTGGTGGACGGGTCATATTCAACCTGGGGAGAAGTGGGCAGCTAAGTCCCCCAGGGCTCGGTCCTGGGACCTGCGCTGTTCAATTTCTTTATCAGCGATTTGGACGACGGGGTGAAAAGCAACCTGTTTAAATTCGCTGATGATACCAAAATTTGGGGTGAGGTGAGCACGCTAGTAGGGAGGGAAAGACTGCAACAAGACCTGGATAGGTTACAGGAGTGGGCTGACATAAACAGGATGCATTTCAATACTGACAAGTGCAGGGTGCTGCACGTGGGCAGTAGAAACCAGCAGCACACTTATAAGATGGGAAACTCCCTTCTTGAGAGCATGGAGGCAGAAAAGGATCTTGGAGTCATTACTGACTCCAAGATGAACATGGGCCGACAATGCGAGGTCACGGTTGGCAGGGCTAACCGGACCTTGTCGTGCATCCACAGGTGCATCTCAAGTAGAGCCAGGGAGGTGATCCTCCCCCTCTATGCGACGCTGGTCAGGCCACAGCTGGAGTACTGCGTCCAGTTCTGTGCGCCCCATTTCAGGAGGGATGTGGACAACATTGAAAGGGTCAGAGGAGGGCCACCCGCATGATCCAGGGACAACAGAGCAGACCCTAGTTTGAAAGACTGCGGGACCTAAACCTGTTCAGCCTTCGCAAGAGAAGGCTGAGGGGGGACCTGGTGACTGTCTATAGACTCACTAGGGGGGACCAGAGGAGTTAGGGTGAGACACTGTTTCCCCTAGCACCCCCTGTCATGACAAGGAACAATGGACACAAATCATTAGAGAGTAGGTTTAGACTGGACATCCGTAAGAACTACTTCATGGTCAGGGCAGCTAGGATCTGGAACCAACTTCCTAGGGAAGTGGTGCTGGCTCCTACCCTGGGGATCTTTAAGAAGAGGCTTGATGACTACCTGGCTGGACTCAATTGAGTCCAGTCTTTTCTCCTGCCCAGGCAGGGGGTCGGACCTGAAGATCTACAAGGTCCCTCCGACCCGAATTCTATGATTCTATGATCCATGATCCCATCATTACACTGCTTCTGGTATCTGAGCTAGCTCATTTAGAGCTACCATGGGTATCTCTATGCTACCCTGCATTGTGCAGTGTAAAGATAACTTAAAGACAATGGGCTGGCTCTGCTTTGACCAGGCAGATATACTAAAATGTTAGCTGAAATCCCAGAGAACCAGTTTTATCCAAAAGGCTCAAGGTGGATGGGTGGGAGCGGAGTTTGGAGCAATGAAAATTGACCACAGAAACAACAAAGAAGCAAGGTATCACAAAGGGGATGAGGCAGGATAATTACCTGGGAAAGGCTCCAAAGAAACTTTTGGCAAGTAAATGGAAGAGATGGACAAGTTGTTCTACTGGGCGTTTAGCCAAGGTCAGAGGAAGTAAGCCGAGCTGGGACAACTCCATGGTTCAGAAAGCCAACCATGAGGAGGATTACAAAGGATCCTGATCTCCACAGAACGCCTTAGAGTTGTAGGGGAGTCAACACAGGGAAAGCTATTTTGGGATTTTCTTTTTGTCCAGATGTGTGAATTTCTTGTGCTACTAAGGAAAAAGCATAGGTGAATGAGAACCCTGTGCCAAGAGTGTGTGTGGTTGTACATCAGGAGTTGTGTGTCAAAAAGTTGCTCCTAATCTCCAGCTTAAATTTCCCCTGCTGTTGCTCCTAGTCCTAATCATTTTTGTTGCTCTGCACTGGACTCTTTCCAAACTGTCCAAGTCCTTCTTGAAATATGGGACCCAAAATTGGACACGGTGCTCCAGGTGAGGCCTCACCAGTGGTCAATTGAGAGGTAGAATCACTTCTTCTGATTTGCAAGCGACACTCCCGTCAATATTAGCCAGTACTGTTGGCTCATATTCAACTTATCGTCCACCTCCGGTCCTTCTCTGTTGTACTGCGACCAAGGCAATCATTCCACAGTCTGTCTTGGTGCCTGGGATTACTCTTCCCCAAGTGCAGGACGTTGCACTTCTCCCTGTTAGATCTCACCTGGTTGGTTGTGAACCATTTCTTCAGCCTATCCAGGTCACTCTGGATCCTAGCCCCGCTCTCCAGAGTGTCCACAATTTCACCCACCTTGGTGCCATCTGCAAATTTGCTAAGTGTGCACTCAAACCCATCATCCAAATCATGAATAAAGAAGTTGAACAATATTGGACCCAGGACAGACCCCTGGGGAACTCCACGTGATGCCTCCTCCCAACTAGATATTGATGACCAAATTAAGAATGGGTTTGTTAAGGTGTTGTCAAGGTTGCTGCTGCTACATCTGAGGTGTACACATTTTAAGTCAAACAATGAGTGTTTTTAGTTCTGTTTCACAGACTAGTTCTTTTGCTCTTTTCTTTGATCTCTGCAATGTGCCTGGAACCAATATGAATCAACAGGAAGGTGATATGTCTGTATTCTGGCTGTATTAAAATATTTAAACTGCATTTGATCAGTGGGGAAGTGCTTGGATGAAGTAGTGCGAGTGTCAGTTCTGAAAGCGTTGGATTCCATCATTCCCACAGGCCATGGCAAGCTGTTAGATAATCAAACAGAGACACGCCGTATGGTTCACTAGCTAGTACAAAAAAGATGCAGAAACCTGAAGCATATGGCCAGCAAGTGACAAATGTCCGTGTTGGGGGGTTATCTGGAAAAAAAAAAGAGAGTCCCTGCCAGGACTATGACTCATTTCCCAACTAGAGTCGGACTAGCGGCACAAAGGAGGTTGCCATATACACTGCCTAGAAACAGCATTTCAATAATGGTGCTATTTGCTGGTTTTATTACCAAACACCTCATTTCCTGGTTCTGTCTTAGGGCTGCCTTTTTTATTAGAGGTGTATAGGACTCATTTTCAAAGCATTTGTCAAACCTTCCCATTGTGCAGGCAGAGAACAGGCTCAAACCTTCTGGATCTCGGTCACGTCTGAGTGACGTTAAGAGTCCTGAAGTGGCACTGACTGCAATGGGGGCTGGATATGGCCACCACTTCACAGGGTGAGGTCTCAGCAAGGCTTCAGGAAGTCATGATCAGTAGTAGTAGTAATAGTAGTATTGTAGTAGCACGGTTGAGGTCAGTGCGATACACTACACTCACATATCATTAAAACGTGATGCAAAGCCACCACTAGAATAAGCCATTTGCAGTACACGAGTGTCAGTAGCCCTGAAAGACACAGCTACATAATGCAGTGTCATCCACTGACATGCAATCAGTTGGTTATTCAGGCTCCTATGAGACACCGACGCAAGAACACGCCATGCAATCGAAGCAGAAGACAATAGATAGATGCAAAAGGCAGAGGCCAGGGGAGACCTGTGAGACAGTTATGACTAATATAATGAGCCACCATCATAGCCCGGCAGCTGCCTAGCTTAAGGTCAACACATCAGCACCAGAATAAAACCGCTAGCAGCTTCTCGGTACCTTTATCCCCTCTGATGAATAAGTAACTTGCCAAACTTAATTCCAGGTAATTGAGCAGGCCTAATCACTTGCCATCAGCTGAGTGAGTCCACGTTACCTGGATTTTTCGCTTTTCTCCATTAAAAAAATGCTTTCTGCTGAGCAGTAGATTGCCTGATCATCTATGAGAGAGGCTCACACAGCAAAAATAAACATGCCTCAGTCTAATGGGGCTTTGATGACTCTGAATAAGATCCAATTTTTGCACAGATGCAAGGGAAATATCACCCCCACCAGAACTGCGTGTGGGCTCAGTCTCATCCCGCCGAGCCTATTTCACCTCCTCTCCCAAGCAATATCTTCCCACACTTTCCTTCCAAATTGTCTATTAACCCGCAGAACAGGCCTAAGAGCCGCCTGACTCCTCGAGGTGGAGCGGGGCTTGCGAACACTGCAGCTGGACAATATCCTGAATGTTCCCTTCTCGGCACCACTTTGAGCCGCGCCGTGGAGATCAGGGAACACAGCGTGCTAGGTGAAGAGCAAAGAGGCAGGTTGTTGGAAAGCTGGGTGATGCACAAGGAGATAATAGGTGGAAATGGTAGTTAAATCAACAAGCTGTGTTCCTGTATTCTATAAAGGAGGTCACATGTTGGATGGGCAGCCGTTGAATTGCTTGATTCACCTCGACCCAGCATTATTTTTTTTTAGCACTTATGTGGGCTTTAATAATGGGCCTTAAACTTATCCCTGAAGTCATTCTGATCTGGGGGGTTTTTCAGCAGTGAGAAATGGAGTCGCTTGGTGTAGCCTCAGGTTCTTAGCTCCTAAGAGAGGGAATAGCTCCACTGACTTTGTGTTGCACCAGTGGAGGGCATGGCCCTCTAATCCCCACCCCAGGATTATACAGAGGGTGCATTTACACATGCAATTAATGCTCAGAAAGTTTACTGTACAGTAAAATATGATGCAGCAAGCTTTCCTAGAGTGCACATCTAGACATGTGCCCATTGGGACAAATTTGCTCCCAACAGGAGCAGTTCAGGGCAGGGCTACTCATGCCCTGCTCTGCTACTATATGGCAGAGAAGGGGAGCTCTAGACTCACCCGGGTGCCAAACCCAGGCTGGCAGAGGGTACCAGTGTCAGGTCTGGGCTCTGGGGGGTGCAAAAAACTCTCCCACTTCCAAGACAGCTGTCTCCCTCCCTCACCCCTGCCTCAAGCAGCTGCCTGCTGCCCAACCCCTACTCTGATTG
>NW_017728994.1:53390133-53401899 GCF_001723915.1 Gavialis gangeticus | reverse complement strand
GCAATACAGGCATTCAGCCTGCAGCCATCCCCTCTCCCCTGCCTCAAGCAGCTGCCTGCTGCCCAACCCCTACTCTGATTGCAGAGCCAGGTGGTGATAATGTCTCTTGCCCCTTCAGCAAGCTGCTCCAAGATCAGAGCCGGGGGCTGGAGCTGCCTGCTGCAGGGGCAAGGGGACATCGTCCCTGCCTGAGCTCCATGATCAGAACTGGACCCAGCAGCAGGCAGCACCCAGGGGAAAGTACTGTTCTGCCACCTGCTGCTGACCAGGAGCAATTTGCTCCTGGTTAGCTATGTAAACATGTGCTACTGCACAGTAAATCTATTACCTGTATTTACAGGTAGTAGAAAACCCCACGGTAAACTAATCTACTGGGCAGTAGCTCCTACACACAGTTCCAAAATGATGTGTTACCGTGCAGGTGATTAGGAGGAAATTTCTGGCTTTGAGAGTAATCAGGCATTGGAACAGGTTACCTAGAGAGGTTATCGGATAGCCATGCTTGGAAACCTTCAAAAGCCAGACACTTGCCTGGGATGGTTTAGTAGGGATGTTCCTTCCTTGAGCAGGGGGCTGGACTTGGTGATCTTATGAGGTTCCCTTCTAGCCCTACTTTTCTATGATCTTATGATCTCTTTTTTTTTTTTTAAGTGCATTTCATACTTGTGAAAGGTGCTGGATTGACAGTCTTGGGAAATGTAATCCTCTGCCCTTAGACCAGACACCCCAGGAAACTGAGCAGTTCATGTCTACCTGTGTTGCAACAGGCCAGTTTCCATCACTGCTTTTCTAGAGGAATAGCCCAAAAGTGTTAAAAAAACCAGTTGTGACACTGTCTCCATTCATTCCTTAGCCTCTCCAGGGCAACAAAGAAGAGGTCGTGATAGCTTGTTTTCTTATGTGGACACCAGTTTGTTAGACCACAGAGAGAGAGGTTACAAAATCGTTTGGTCTTAGCTACCAAAAAAAGCTATGGGTCAGATGCACCTGGAAGCATTTTCCAAATTTAAGCCAGTGACCTATGGGTGAAAGACCCTGAGCCACCAGCAAGGGGAAAGGGGACATGTAGACTAGTGGTAGGACCCAGCCCTAGGAAATGTTAAGTATGGTTTTGAATCAATGTCAGAATGGCTTGAGGTTTCAAGTGAGGCTGCAACATCAGCTGTTGTGGTTCTCGTGTTCTTAAACTCTTTTATTACTGATTTAGACTGATAGAAAAGTAGGTCAAGGGAAGGTAATCTTGTTTGATGCCCTGCTCAAGGAAGGATTGGTCCTCTCCAAAGCATCCTAGATGAGTGTTCGTCCAACCTGCTTCTTAAACTTCAGGAACCACCCTAATGCACAACTACCAGGCATAATGCCCAAAACAGCCGTTAGCTTGCCACAAGTAAAACAGGGTGGCAAGGTCACTGTCACAGTCCTCCCACTTCATTGATAGGAAACAGGTTTTTTAAATATGCACAAGAGATTCAAGGAAGAGGACCACAGCCCCAGCTACAGAGGAAGGCTGCCCACCCTGCAAGGGGCGGTTTACAGGAAAGGTACAAAGCATCCTGGGATGCTGGAGGACTGTGAGTTAACTTGAATCTGGAGGGGATCTGGGACAGAAGCTCAATACACCAATTTCAACTAAATCAGTGAAGTCTTATACTACATCCATCCAGGTTTATCTTAAACCAGTTTCAGCCATTTTGCAAGTGGTTTATGGGTGCTGAACTTCTGTTGTGTTACAGATTTGAACCAGTTTCCAATCACTTATACCAGGTTATGTGTAATTTCTGACCCTGACCCTAAAGAAGAAACCAAAAAATGCCAAATACAGAATGGGAGATAATGGGTTAAGCAGTAGCATCACTGAGAAGGACTGGGGAGTCTGGGTGGGTTAGCAGTGCTAACCTGAGTTAGCAAGATGATCCAGCTGCAAAAAACAGCAAATGCAGTTCTAAGCTGCATTAACAGAAGCATTACATGTCAGACGCAAGACAGGATAGTAACACTCTGCTGGGTGCCAGACAGGTCTCAGCTGAAGTATTTTGTATGCAGCTCATTTTAAGACGCATGGAGAAAACTTGGAGAGGATCCAGAAGCAAGCAAGACAGATGATTTGAGGTCAGATGCAAGCCGTAGGAGGAAGAGTGAGAGGCTTAGGTACCTTTAGTTTGGAAAACATGGTGGGGAGCAAGCAGGGCAGCCAGGCTCAGCCTGGAAAAACTGCAGTTTGGCATGGGAGCAGGTGGAGCAGCCAGGGCTCAGGACAGCAAGTGCCAGGGTGCAGGGGAGTCTGCAGGGGCAAGAGGTGGGGGCAGCAGTTCCAGCTACATGCATGATCAGGGGCAGGATTGGGAGCAGTTTTGTGGGATCAAGGATGCTGGGTACACCAGGGGTTTGGTGGGATGAGGGGTTGGTGGGACAGTTCTGCCCTTAGGCTGATCTAAGCAGAAAAAAGGGCCCCTAAATCATTGGGAACTCTGTGCTACGTGCCATGAAATCTGCTTAATTCACTCCTCATTTTGGTCTTATCAGGTAGCAAGGTTCACAAGCGGGTGAACTAAGTCTGTATGTACCCGTAGGAATTTAAATACATACAAATTACTATTGGTACATTTATTTTGAACCCATTTACAGGATTTCAAAGTTAGTATTTTTTGGTTCCCTGTGTTTCAAATTAACAAGGTTTTCCTGGTCCAAGGGACCAAAAACAGCCTCAAATTTCAAAGTAGACATATTTCAAATGATCCATATGGTAAGGCATACAGAAACCTATCCTTTTGAGTAGGGAGTGACAATAGCTTTGAGGTATCCAACACTTTGAACTATCTGACATCAAATTAATGAGATTTTACTGTACACTGAGTTTGACAGTTGCCTTCCTATGGATATGAAATCAATCTGGCACCAATCTGTAAACACAGATAAAAGGAATGATGAGATATCACTGTGCAGTGTAATACATCCTTGGATGACTTGCTTTTGGGGAAACAAATCCAAGCGAAGAGTCAGTACATCAGCTTATACCTCAGCATTCATACACACAGCATTATATATCTATATATATGTGTATATATGTATATGTGTGCATATATATATCATTAACCAGTTGCTTTAGCAAATCAAGGTGGGCCATTCTTCACACACACACACACACACACACACATATATACCTATACAAAGTCCAAGTTCAGGTGTTGGTTCAGAAATATCAAAAAAAAGCACAAAGCACACAGGCCCAGATTAGACGTTGAATTTTGAACTCCCCAAAATATTCAGAAACTCAAATACGAATACAGACTTTTGATTCAGCCCACTCTGAGTATGTGGACTAACCTAGGACATCCAGACCTGGATCTCTGAATCGGAGTCGAAATCTAAGCTTTTCTATGCAAACATCTTCCAGACGTTTCACAGTTCAAACAAGGCAGAGAGTAACACTAGACAGACACTCTCCAGAAACAGGGCGTGAAATACCGTGCGTGTTTTTCCCATTCTATGATACTTTCAGCTAATTTAGTATGCTTGGAGCATTTTTCTGGAGTTTGAAATAAATACAATCTTGATAAAGCGAGAACTTTTTCCTCAGTGCTTTCTAAATGTGATGCTGGCTTCGTCTTCACAAAACCAGCATCCCATCTCTGAATATTCAGAGCAACAAAAACGATAGCATCAAGTCATAGTCATAAGCATCAAACCACGATGCTTTTGAGTTTATTCAAGCAGTGACAATTTACATCTGCCTTGTACGTTTGACTTGAGCTTTTGAAAACCTAGCAAAAGCTTGTAAAAATGGCTACATTTACAAGGCCTTCAGGATATCTAAGCTGCTTGGCATGTTAAAATAAATACAATACAACGAATCCTTACACTTAGCAGTCATCTCAGAAGTATTCATCTTGGATGTAAACTCCTTTGAAACCATTGGAGAAATTAATTTCGGTGTCTGAAAGAGCTGATGGCTTGTTGGCGTTACCACTGCATACATGGATGGGACTTTCAAAAGCACTCAGCGTTGGCTGAAGCTGCTCCTTTTGAAGTCAATGGTAAAAGTCCAACTTCAGCGAGGCTGTTGAAAGTTTGGCCGCCTCATTTTGTAGCATCACTGTTTGCAAATGGAAAATTTCACAAACGACAAAATAAAGAGTCAGCAGGTTTCTGACTTCAGTCACAGAGCCAAAAATGCACTTTTTTTTTTTCCAATTGGCATAAAGAAAAATTAGTGTATTTAAAACTGGAAATTCCTGGCGGCATAATAGCTTCCACAGGAGAAGTTGCCAATAAGAAGAGAGTGCTACTGACTACATCGCACCTAGCTGAGTCTATCATCTTTGATCTTTGTATTAATGGAAAAAAACCATTTAAGACCATAGGATAGAACAAGATCTCCTGGGGCACAGACTCCAGTCCCTGCTATCTCAGGCATCCCTGTCAAATCATCCCTTTCATCTGAGTTATCACCAGTCTTCTCAATAGCTTTGAGAAAAAGAATGTAAATCAGGAGACTGCTTGTTATCATCACCAAAAATATGACATGTCTGCCTGGTTTCTCCTGCACCATAAGGAAAATGGCATTGATTGGGAGGGAAGCTTTCCCTTTACTTGATTCAATGCCAAAGCAGCTGTCGGGTTCAGGCGTAAGAGGAAAGGACCAAAAGCATTCAGCCAAAGGCTTGACCCAGGTGTCATAGTCTTGACAAAAATGGAGATTTGTATTAAGGTAATTCCAAGAAATCCCACCTGCACCTAGAGGTCTAGTAAGAGAAAAGCTGTGATTCAAAGAGCTCTTGCCCTATTTGGTACCTAAGAGGCATTGATTTCAATAGAGCCAGGTGCCTAAACGCCTGTAAGGATCTGGGCTGCCACCTCCAAATTAGGAGTACCATGACCTCAGAAAGCTGGAAGCTGTAGAGCAGGGGTTTTCAACCTTTTTTTAATAAGTGAACCCCGGCCGGCTGGACTCAGAGGCATGCTCATAGCATGTCCATTGGTTCAAACTGTGCACAAAAGAGGAGGAAAAAGGGCTGGTTGTTCCCACTCTGAATAAGCCCGGCTGAATCTAGCCCACAATAATTTTGTTTCGTGAAGAATGGCCTTGATTTACTGAAGCAGCTGGTTAATGATATTGCTAATCTGCAAGTTTCACAATAGGAATTTTCTGGGAGTTTGTTTGACTCTTTGAAGAGGGAGAGCGAAAAGGCTGTGGCTGCTATTAATACCCACAATCTCTACATTTGGGGTATATTCAGTACGGTGCTTATTGCATTTTGGATACCTGCCACATTTATGCACCAGAAAAGATACATCACAGAGGACAGATGCCTGGAAGCCACAACATAATGTATGAACTCTTCGGTGCTGGCAAAATGCGGCCGTGACCTACTGGCCCCATCACTGGCCTGGGACTTAGAAGTGGTGGGTGCTAGTCCCAGCTTTCCTACCGGCTTCCCTTAGGCAAGTATTGACCTATTCAACTTCCCCGTCTGTAAAAATGGGCTGAATAATACTGCTTTGCAAAAGGCTCTGGATCTACTTATAAAAAGGGCTTCTTAGGAAGGGCATCATAAAATCATGGGACATATTGCGGCAGTCAGAGGGAGTCTTCTGGTCTCATTATTAGTTACTCCAAGCTTGACGTGATCATCCTTCCTTCCTGCTAGCTGTGCACAGAGGAGGTTTCATTTCCAGAAGACATTTATTGAAGACAAGGCCCTGGCCCTTCTCTAACTTGCCTCAGTGTAAAGCAGGCATACTTCCATTACAGCCAAGGGACTCGTTCTGGCGAGATGAGAATCGGCCCTCGGTCTTTTACAGCAATGCAGGGGAAGAGGTGTGAGGCAGCGGGGATTGATAGCAGCCAGCCAGATATGATTATATTGCAGAGGATGCTTAATATTTCATCTAGGTATCTGAGCTATCGAGAAAGTAAAAATCACAGTATGAAGACTTTTATTGAACTGATTTGCATTTGAATTGCAAATTACTGCAAGAGTAACTGAGAGTTACTTATAGACATGCTTTGCCCTCGTTTCATGAAGGCATCCAACCCGGATTCCCAGATTCATGGGACCAGGCAAACTGTACTTAAGTAGGTGGAGACAAAGGTTGCATTAGGCCACTTCAGTGAAACTTCAGCAGCTGATCCTCCATCACTGAATCACTTAGTACTGAATGAACCCCACACACAAGCATTGTGTTGGCACTTGGCTTTGTGATTCACACCTGCAACAAATACAGAAAATAACCATGCACAGCTCTTTGGAGCCCAAGTCCTAAACCGTGGCACAATCCAATACTCATATGAAGGGTTTATTTATAGGCAAATATAATGTACGTGTGTTTGCAGTAGTGCCTGGAAGTCTCCACCAAGACGGGGGACCCTAGGATGATAGCTGATGGGAAGTTGTGCTGTCTTTGAAGAGTTTCGACTCCTAACAGAAAGGGCAGATAAAGGTTGGGAAGGCAGAGGCATTTTGTTAAGGGACTCACCCAGTTCAAGGGTATGATCATGTATGTGCATTCATATTTAACCCCTACAAAAAGACTCAAACCTGACAAATGCCTCTTAAATTTGTGTCACTCCTTCCAGACTCACGTGCTTGATTGGTATCCATTTCTACACATTAATTACACTCATGGAGGAACGGATGTATTCTCTGCTTCAAATGATTAATATGCTGGTCATCTGCACAGGATATTACCCAAGCAATAAAATGATAAACTAAGAGAACACGTTCAGGACCCTCTGGTCTCATGCAGAGCCTGGTAGCGGAGGGAAAATGCTCTTTTCCTTGTGACAGCAACAAGCTGAAATGATCTACGATATGAAGCACGCTCTAACCAGCAGATCATGAGATTGGGGAGGCGTTGACAAGCATAATAGGAAACCAACAGATAACGGGATCCACATTAAAAGGGGACCTGCGTGCCATGAGTTGGGCGATAAGGCACTAAATTGCTTTTGCCTTTGTTTGGCTGTCTCAAGGTTTAGCATGTGCAATCTATGACATATCTTTTGACGCTAAGGCTTTCAAACCACAGAATGACAAGTCCCCAAATCAGTGCTTGTGACAGGAGGGGGCTGCTTGTCCAAATACCTTGAGGTACTTCTGCATCCCTGTTATGGGCAACTCCCCGTCTTCTTTATAATGACCTCCATACTGCTTCCTGGGAGGTAAGGAAATGCTATTATAAACATTCGACAAAGAGGAAAGAGAGACTGTAAGGCCCAGACCCTCAAAAGCATGGAGGCACCTAAATCCCACTGCAATCAGCAGGCATTGGGTGGTAAAATACTTTTGGGGATCCACGTCTAACTGACTTGCTCGAGCTCATGTACCACGAAGTCCAGGGCAGAGCAGGAGCTAGCGCTTGGAGGAGAATTTGCACAAAATAAATTATCCTACTCCTGTAACGGGTTCCCCCAGCCCTAGCAGACACGCTCTACAGTGGATGGAGTTGTACAAGCTCACAAAAAAATTCAGATTTGTTTGGAGCCTTATGTATATATTTGTGATGGCCATACCAAGCATTCACCTCAGAATCCTATTGGTCTAGGCCGGGGCAGGCAATGATTTTGGGCGGAGGGCCGCTTACTGAGTTTTGGCAAGCCATTGAGGAGCACATGACAGGCAGCCAGGGGCAGATAAATATTAATTTTCTAAATTTTTTAAGGGCCCCACAGGCCGGAGAGTATGGCCTAAAGGGCCGCATCCAGCCCACGGGCCGCATTTTGCCCACCCCTGGTGTATGTGCTGTACAAACAGCATGACAGACCACCCATGCACCAAAGAGACTACAAGTGGACAACAGGTTGAACCCACAAGCAGACCAACCAATATGATGGCTTGCAAATGGTACATTCACTCTTGAATTTGCTGTAATTGTATTTTTGGGGAGGGATTAGTTAGGAGGAGATAAGTGAAGTGGAAAGACAGCGGTTTAAGTGGAAAAATGAATTGTCCAGCTCAAGACCTGCTTTGCTGTGGAATAAATTGGAGTTCACATGATGTGGAACGAGGCTCTTTCCTGATTAAGCAGTGAGATGAATGGACTCTTCTTAGAAAGGGAAAATCAGGTTTTTATGTGCAATGTATCACGGTACTTGAGATGGTACCTTGCATATATAATCTGGTAGATAGCTACCTGCACTCACAAGAAAAAGGAACCTGTGTATATAGGGGACTACAGCCGTTCTCCTTAAAAGCCTGCTTTGCACAGTCACAGATTCACAAAAGTTGAGGGCTGGACGGGACCCCGTGAGATCATCGGGTCCAGCCTTGCTGCTCTAGGTGGAAAAGACAACTGGGGATCAAATAACCTCAGCAAGGTGTGCATCCTGTCTCCTTTTGAAGATCTCCGGGGTAGGTCCCTGCCCCATCCCCGCTGGGAGGCTATTCTAGGAACTGAAAGGTGCAAATAGGGACAGATTTCAAAATACCTTTAAGCATCTAAGGAAAGTACCAGACCTGCCTCTTTGGAAATAGGAACTAACATTTGCTTATCCACAGGGATAACAGTCCAAGTGCCACAGGTACCAAACTGCATCAACCTGAAGCTGCCCTAGACGACCGCAGGAGGTCCCTTCCAGCCCTACTTTTCTATGAGTCTGTGAAGCGACCAGTTGCAGAGGTCAGGCCGTTCTCCAAGCTCCATCCATTTCTCAGCCTGTCTGCCAATGACCTTTAGAAGAAATCCTCTGACTGGTTTCTCGATGCCGTCCCACTGAGAAAAGGGAATCACCCAATCCACTTCCTATAATCTCCAAGCAGCTGCCCAAGACTTGACCTCAACCAGTCAAGAGCAAATGACTATTCCCTGAGCTAGTGTCTCCTGCGCAGAAAATGTCTGTAACCTAATTCCAATGTTTCCGAGCCAACCTGGCTCCCTGATAATGAAGCATGACATTTCAAGGAGGACGAGGTTGTCCTAAATGCTGGTAAAGATCTGACTGGGGCTCAGCCCTGAGAGCTAAGCACGATATTAGCTATTAAATCTGGCAGGCTAATTCCACTCCATGAATCTCCACAATACACTTGTCTCATAAGTGACCTGACAAGGGAAAATAAATATTGAGCCTGTTTCTAAGCTGCCACTGAAATATTGATCACCTGCCCTGAAACCTGCTGCATAGATGATGGCAGCATCGGGGCACCTGGTACCGTGCTGTGCGACTCACGGCCGATACGTGACTAAGCTACGGGATGCGCAACAGGGATGGGAAGCAAACCAATGCCTGCTTTTGCGCATGTAGCGGCTTCCTCGCTCCCTCCTGTCGATGTTGTGAATGGCCAACTCGGTGCAATATCCCCATGGGACTTTAAACAACTCCGTGTGTCTACATTGAGGGCACCCCTGTGACTCCAGCATAGTAGAGGGATCCCCAAGCTAGCCATAAGCCACCAGGATCGGACACCGTTAGCCATCTTGCCATTGTGGTGTAGGCTGCAAAACCCACCTGAGAAGCTGAGGAAATGCTCAGGCAGGCAGCCTGTGCTGGATGGCAGCTAAAACTGGTACCAGTGCCCAAACCAGCTGTGTCTTTAAGACTTGTCTAGTTGGGTGACGACAGACTCCTCTTCTTCCTCCTATTCCTCCTCCCTCCATTCAACTGGTTCTGGCTGAGTTTATGTCCCATCATATCCCCCCTGATGACGTCTGAGCCTCGCCTACCTTTCATAACAGGGAAGGACTCAGGAGAGGCAGCACAGTCCCTGCGCGAGGGCATTGAGTTTAGCACGGCGACACCTGGATTGCTCCATTGGAAAGAGGAACAAGTCTGTGTGAAAGAAATGGGAAGACCCCTGGCTAGATCTCTCTGTTCCCCAGGGACTTCAAGCAGCTGCCTATTTCTTGCTTAGCCCCCTGCTGCAAATGGGGCTATGGCAGGGGATCGACAGCGGGAGGTTTGCCCACTGCAAAGCTTCCAGACTGGGATCTCTCTACAGTCTACAACAACCATTTCTGCTTCACAACGGCTACATCGCCACTCGGATCTGATTTCTGCCGGCCTGCAGTCAGCTGCTTCAGAGTCACGATCAGCATTTTACTGCTTGCCGGAGAGCTCGGTGTCAGCAGAAGCAGAACCTCGCTCCCGTGCCTTCCCCAGCGGGCTGTCTGAAGTGCTTGCAGCCAAAAGACTTGGGAGGATAGGGCTTTCCCCCTGGTTTTCAGTGCTCAGAAGTGCTTAACCATGGCTTTACTGTATGCTCAAGCAGAAAAAGGGTCGTCACCTGGCCCCAGGAGCAGCTTGGAAAACAGACGAGGACTCAGACATGATGCACATCCCAGGTTCTCCCTCCTGCACGTGAGAAATATCATGCCCTGGACCTACCTGTGGTTTCCTAGGGCTGATAGGTGGTGGGCTGGAGCCAACCACTCGTCCAAGGGGCAAGGCAATGTTGCACTCCTGCAGAAGTAACTCTCTTCCCACTGCTGCTTGTTGTGGTCCCCTATGATCCCTTCCCCCACAACCCTGCACAATCTTTCCCGTAATGAATATGAAGCCAAGCCTTAAAAGCAATGGATTATCCAAGCCATCACCTGCCCCAAAGACAGAGACACTAGGATTTTCCGAGTAGAAAACCCACCAGAGAAGCTGTTACCAGAAGCCAACCTAATAACTTGAGAGACAGACTCCTATTGACTGGAGTTTTAAAGGTTTTAAAGGTCATTAGGCACCTAAATGCCTTTAAATATCTGGCCTTAAAGCCCTAGCATTCCTGCCACAGACTTAGCCCAGAGTCCTGTGTGTGCAAAGAATACACAATCAATCTCTCATTGGCAACAAGAGTGCCATTTGGGTGTAAGTCCCATTAGAAACCTTGGGGGCAAGACAGAATTGATGTTTGTGAAATAAAAACAAAATTAAAAGTGCCATAAACTCAGCAGGGAAAAGAAAAATGCTAATTTCACGTTGGGAAGTGGGAGCTAAAGAAAATGGCAAGGAAAATAAAAATGTAAATATCCAGTTCGACAGAAGCACAATTAAAAGAGGCATTTGACATGATTTTCCACTGCAGAATTTGGTACAATAATAATGGCAGAAATAGTTGTTGTATTTTTGTCTGTCAGTGCCTGAGGAAATCTGAAGAAATAGGTCATAATGTAATATATCCCCTTTGTGTGTATATAATTATTTTATATTTATTTTAATTATATTTTATTTTATTTTATAGCAAAAGAGAGGAGAAAGAGTGTTTCAGACATACATAACACTGAAACATATCAACTTCTGTCGACTTATATGAATATTTTTCTGAAGTATTAGAAAGCCAATACATGTTAGCGCATACGGATAAACCTAAACTGCAGTGTGATTGAAGCATGAGGACTAGGTACAGCAATTACACATAAACCAGTACAGGTGATCGGAAACCAGTTCAGATCTGTAACACAACAGAACTCCAGTGCATGTAAACTGCTTTCAAAATGGCCAAAACCAGTTTAAGATAAACCTGGAAGTAGTATTAGACTTAACCGATGTAGGTGAAATTCGTTTATTGAACTTCTGTCCCAGATCCCCTCCAGATTCAAGTTAACTCATAGCCCCCCAGCATCCCAGGATGCTATGCCCCTAACCTGCAAACCCCTGCATTGAAGGATAGTTGGGCTTGCCTTGCCCCAAGCTGTCTGCTCCAGCTGAGCAGGGAGACATGCTCTAGCACCCCCTGGCTTCTGGCCTGAGCCACTGCAGGCATGTGGCTGCATCTCTGGAATCAAAAGTGAATGTCTGTTCACTTGCTTATCAGTTCAATCTATGCAGGTTAGACTAACCTG
>NW_017728994.1:53381911-53385133 GCF_001723915.1 Gavialis gangeticus | reverse complement strand
TGTGGCTGCATCTCTGGAATCAAAAGTGAATGTCTGTTCACTTGCTTATCAGTTTACTCTCTGCAGCTTAGACTAACCTGCAAAGACTGAATTGATTCAGCCTCAGGCTTTTTGACTGTCTGTACTTAGTCATGAAGACCTATCTCAACCTGGTTACAACTGGTAGCAGCTAGCTCTAGTAACAAAATTTTTCAGCATAGACTCTCGCCCATGAACAAGGGTTTAGGATCTGCAGTGGACATAAACAGCTCCAGCCAAAACACATGCCACTGCATCTTCCTTGCAACTGAAATTTCCTATTGTTCACCTGCATCTACACCCACTACCATAGTATAAATCAGTGACTCTCAGGCAGGGTTTCACGAGATCCTTTTAAGGATGCTGAGCACTATTAGCATAGTTAAGCATGCAAACACCTATACCTGATTCACAAGATAAACCCAGAGACTTCAAATAGGAATCTGTAGTGTCAAAAACCATTCAGGCCTCCTGTCATCTTTCAAAGCTCTTTGCAGT
Organism: Gavialis gangeticus; assembly: GCF_001723915.1. NCBI lineage: Eukaryota > Metazoa > Chordata > Crocodylia > Gavialidae > Gavialis > Gavialis gangeticus. The sequence continues at coordinate 53,384,617 of NW_017728994.1, read as the reverse complement.
GGAAGAATTACTCTATTATTTTTCCACAGTCTGAAATCAAGTGAAATCAGCTTTTTAAATGGGATATCACTAAATCCAAAGATGCTATGGAGGGCTGCCTTGAGTCTACAATAATTGAGACCACTGATGATACAGATGTACCATGAGACCCAGAAATGGATGTTGGGAGGGGAGGAGAAAGGACCACTGTCCAGGCCGAGTGGAATGGAGCCATGAACATGCAGCAAAAATGGCAATGTGAGACCGTCTTAACATTGAGAGTCTGTTAACAAAAAAGTATGAGCACCTGGTGAGCTCTCTTGCGATAGGATTTCAGTGCTTCCTGCAGCAAGTCCAATATGCTTTAGACCTATAGCAAGTTATCTTCTCAAAGGACATCTGGTCCTGATTTACCGACTCCAGGGATGGCAAACTTCACACTTGCCTGTTCCAACAATGAATGACTGTCTGTGCTTGTTAAAAAGTTGCCTTACTCACAGCCAAACCCTGAGGACATTAGTTGGGAGACAATGGAAATCTGTCTTGTTACAGAAAGAGTAAAAATGGGTCAGGATCTTATAATTCAGTGGGTAAACAGACAGTTCAGAATAACATGGGGTCAAGTCCTGGTTTATACAGAAAAGGGATATTAGCCTTCCCCTTATTAGGCATAAGCAAATTAATGTCTCGTCTGCAATATGCAACTCCTCTGTTCCTTGAGTCTGTCTGCTGCCTCTCTGCATTTTAAAAAGGCAGCCTGGAGAAAGGCACCCTTGCTCATCTAACATACCCACTTCATCCTCTTTCCAAGCTTTGTTTGATTTCCACAGGGGTCTCTACCCAACATGTACCTAATGAGCGCTTTCCAATGAGCCCAGGTGAACACATGCACTCCATATCCTCAAATGCCAGGTCCTTCCGCCGACACACGGTAGAGCTGGCATCCGCGTTGGTTGTCAGCTACTGATCACTTTCCTGCAACACACAAAGTTCCTGGGCACAACACAGCTATTGCCAAGTAACCTTAAAAGTACTGTCTACCACTGCAGAACCTCATCTTGTAAGTTGTTGGGCAAATCTACGGCCTTTCTAATGGGCAGATATACATTGCCAAGTAAAGACCGCTACGATTGTTGGTGAGTCGCATGCATGGAGACAAGGGGGAACGATCCAGTTTTCTGATGCTGATAACAAGATCTTCCTCCAACATTAACTTGCCTTCATTCCAACCTGGCAGGTAACAAATGTCATTTCTGTGCCCGTTTCTCAGCTGCGGGTTCTAGTTGCCAGACCCTGAAAGGAACAGAAAAAGAAGAGAATCAGGGGAAAAAGCATGAGTGCTAACATCAAATTCCCCAGCCTCTCTCATAGATTTGCCAGGCCTGAAATGCAGTGGAAATACTAGGGTTGTGCAGCTGTACCTGGAAACTGTGAAAGCTGGAGAAGTGGGGTACCAAGCCAAGCTGTGCAGCACGTCAGCGCGCAAGGGAGGGATTGTGGATGGGCTGCAGGCGAGGGATGTGAGCTCTGTTGGGCAGGACTGGAGACCCCTATGCAGTACCGTAGAGGAGAGACTAGCAGGGAGGCCAGGTCCTTGCACACCTTGGAGTGAGTGTGTGCTGCAGCGGATCACGTGCTAGCCAGACACAATTAAATGGTGGGAGGACTCAGCCCCAAATGAAATGAGCAGAATGGAGCTGAGGAGTCCTCTATCCAGCCTGATGGGTTCAACCCAGTTGTTTAGCCCATGAGCGCTGTACCATGGTCAAGCTCTGTCCGGGTTTCACGTAAAGCACCCAAAATGTTTTTTGCAGCTGCCTCTAAAAACAAGATCTTAAGAAATAACCCACGTGGGAGCAGGAAAAACCTGCTGCGTCCACCCCCCAGCCTCCCAGCCGTGGGAGCAGGCATGGCTGTGGCATTGGGATGCCAATAGCATATAAAATAAAAAAAACCTGGACTGCATCCAATTGCACAAAGGCAAATTCCTTATGTGCACAGCGGTGACTGTCTCCAGGCATGTCTCAGTCTGAGTGACAATGGAGCAGCAAGTCTGCCCCTGGGACAGGAGCCGCCCAGGCTTCGGTAGCTGAAAGAGCAGAAAGCAGGTAGTCCCGCCTCTCTCTGGGAAGCTTGTGGGAAAGCCCTGCTGGTTTGGACTCAGCAGATCTTCATGTGTCGCCACAACAGCTTGTCTCAAAATCTCAGCAGCAAGGTACCAGCTGAGTGCTACAGGGAGCTGTCACATTTCAAAGCCTTTGTTATTTTTTACCGACGGCACATTTTTTCCCTGGGCCAATACATTCACAAGGATGAGCACAAACAGTGCCGAGAGAGCCACTGTTGCCACAGACAAATGCACACAGGGGGTCTGGGAGATCGCGAGTCGACTGTTAGTGATGGTTTGTACTCCCAGGGTGCTTGTACATGTGACAGGGGTTTAGTCCTTCGGGTTGCATTTTATGCCCCCTAAATTGAAATGGTGAGTTTAACTGAAACCTAGGCTTTTATTTTTCTGTCACTGAACATACGTGATTGTCCCAGAGGCCGCAGGAGCCTGCTGAAGGCAGAAGTGGTGAGAGGCCTGATCATTTTTGGGGTTGTTTTGTTTTGTTTTGTTTTTTGGCCGAGACTGCCCACCTCTCCCATGGTGGGGGGCCATTAATCTGTCAGCTCACCCCCCCCCCGGTTGTGGGAGAGGTGGGCAGGCTCCGCCAAAAAAAAAAA
>NW_017728994.1:53378193-53381714 GCF_001723915.1 Gavialis gangeticus | reverse complement strand
AAAAAAAAAAAAAAAAAAGAAGGAGGAGGAGAAGGAGAAGGATCAGGCCCCTCACCACTTCTGCCTTCAGCAGGCTCCTGTGGCTGGCAGGACACCTGGAGCCATCCGGGAATGGGCTGGCTTGTCCCTGGGGCAGAGGCACAAGGTGGCAGCAGGATGGCTGGATTTGCTGGTGGCCAGAGAAGGTGGCAGGGACAGTGCACGGGGTGCAGGAAGCTCAGCTGAGCTTGGGGAAGCATTGGATAGGGCACCTTCAAGCTGGCACAGCACCTGGCCAACTAGCAGCCTGCCTGGGCAGCCCCATGATCTGTACACTGTCCCCTCCACCAACAAACTCAGCTGCCCTCCTGCCACCTTCCCATGCTGCCCCAGGGCCAAGCCATCCCATTCCCGGGTGGTCCCAGGCATCCTGCTTGCTGCAAGAGCCTGCTGAAGGCAGAAGCAGTGAGGGACCTGATCTTTTTTTTCTATAGACCTGCCTGCCTCTCCCATAGCTGGGGGCAAGCTGACTAATGGCTGCAACGTTCCAAGTTGCAACATTGCAAACTAAACGACATTGGAATGTAGTTTGCAATACTGCAAACTCATTTAAAGCTCCAAAACTCAGGTACATGTAAAATGTGGCACCATTAAGCCACACAAAAGGAAATTTTTGTCACGTGTACATTGTGATAACGACACGTGTACTAGCTCCCTTAGCCTCCAGGTTCCACTGTTCTGAGTGTGGCCACTTTCCAGGATGAAAAGCCAGAGTTTGGGCATGAAGCTTTCCTGATGCAGCCCCTCTGAAGTCTCTGGCAAAGGGATCACTTTCAGAAGGGCAGCCTTGCTTTCCTAGGGAAGCATCTCACACCTCCATGGCTTTGGCTATTGCTTTTCTTCTGTGGCTGAACCTGCAGTTTCAGGAGAGAGGCAAGATCCTCTGCCAAGACCTGCACTGAAATCAGCAGAGCCGGCTGGGGGCTCCACCTGTTGTAAAATGAGGCCTCTTGCTTCAGGGCCTGAACAGGAGATGAGCAGCCTACACCTAGGCTTTAATTGTGTGTGTAAGTTCTCATTCTCCAGCTGCACCCAGATTTCAGAGGCCAGATGTCAGTCTTATTGGAAACCCCTAACTCTCTTTCTTAGAAAGCTACAATTCATGTGCAGGTCCTGCAGCCTCACCAAACTGATTGCCATAGACCCAGGGAAAGGACTACTGGCAAAGGACACAGCCTACCCTCTACCACCGCCCAAGGTAATGAAGCAGTGGCCATTGCAAAGAGATGGAAGGAAGCAAAAGAGGGACATAGAGAATCCAAAATTGTCTTTCAAAGGGACTATACCAGACAGGGCAGGGCATTTACAATTGACTAAGTGGATGCTCTGGCCTTTCAGACGGGGGCCCAGATCTGGTAAAGCTCACTGGGCTGAGGCAGCCTTCATGTGCACTTCCACTAGCCCTGGAAGTTGGATTGATGCCTGCATTTATATGGGCTTGTTGCTGGAAGGAGAAACTGGGCCCCAGACCCAGCACCTGCATGATATCATCATGTCTGTGCTTTTCCGTAAACCGATCCACTGTAAATGGCAAACCTGCAGGTTAACTCCCTCCTTCCCACCTTACAGATGTTCTCCCCTTACTTGTCTGGCTACTAAAACAGCAAGCCAGGTCTCAAGGGAAGGGCAGGGTAACCAGTCCCCCCCATTTGCTATTGTCATCAGCTGCCTCATAAGGTTTGGTTTCCAGTGAACAACAAAGCACAAGGCTGCAATCCACCGTCAGGCGAGGGATAAACAGCAAAATATGCTGCTGGGTGAGTTGAGATTAGTGGCACAGCAGGTGCATGCAGTCTATTTACTGTACACACTGCCTGCACAGTCATTAAGTAGAACAGACTAATTCTTTCCAAGAAGAACTGAAAAAACTACTTCCCCCATCACTAAGTTCAGTCCAAGCACCATTGCCTTTCTTTGCCTGGACAAAAGTCTTCTCCAGTGCCATGCACTTCGCTGAATTTTTGAGGGAGTGGGTTGATCAGGAGACCTCTGGCCATCTGTTTGCCCAGGTCCAGATGAACCAGAACTGAACTTCGGGGTCTTCTGAGCATAGACTGGTCCCTTGTCTGTGAGAGCTCCCCCGTTCCCAGCAGTTGCGGACCCACCGCCGCATTTTTATTGTTGCCCCGTTCAGAAGTGAAGCCTGGATTAGCTTCCTCGCCGTGTCCTGTGAGTGATGTGTGGCAGACAGAACAGGCAGCTGCATTGTCTGCATCAGCCGGCTCCTTCGGGGGACAAAGTAATAGCTGCATCCCACTGGGGGGAAAAAAAAACAACCGTGAGAACTGATCGGCGGCATCACCGGAGCAAACCTGTACCTCTCCGCATCCCTGTGGGTCTGAGCCAAGGGCAGGCAATCTAACTGGTCCCTTTTCACAGCATCATAAACCCAGAGAAGCCTGAAACCTCCATCTGCATGTGTGCATGGGTAAACCTCAGGCAGGTCCCCGGTTCTGCATTATTACGAGGCTGAATTTTACTGACTTCAACAGGAATGTAGAACTGGCCTCCAAATGTGCAGGTGCGTGGGGTGAGATGGTCACAGTTTGGGTCAGATTCACACGTGCAACCCCAAGCTGGCACATGCAACCCCAACACGACTGCAGTGGCTCCAAGCAGCTAGAACATGAGCTAAACCAACTGTGGGGGTTTTTATTTCTTTAGCAAATATTTATTGAATAGGGTACCACTCAGCACCAACACAGCAGCCAGAGTTTGAGCCTAAATACAGACTGGCCATTGTTCCTAGGTGATATAAATGCTCTTCAGTAGGACCTAGCTGACAGCCCGCTGGTGATAGCTGACAAGGGCGTGAACCATCAAAAGCTCGTCTCAATCTATCCCAATCGTGCAGTTGGTCTGGTGAAAAAATATCACCCACAAAAATCCTTGCCTCGCTTGTCTTCCCCTCATTTGCATTTCTCTTTACAAAGTGGTAGGCATTATATAAACATATTTATTTTAAATTATGACAATTTTCAAAAAAAAAAACCTTTCTGCAGTTTGTTAGGGGGAGCCAAGAAAAGGCTGATGTTGTCCCTACTTTGTTCTGTCTAGTAATTTTGTTCGCTCGGGGATAATGTTATTTATTTTTTTCCCCTTCTCTTGTTCTATGGGGAATATTTCCATGTGTTATAAAAGGGACGTGGTTTATATGGGAGATGCCCCACTCAAGCTTTCTAGCTAAAAAGTAAATGGAGAAGCGCAATGTTCCCATTCACGTGGCCTGTCACTAAGCAAGACGGGATATAATATTACAAAGGAGAGAAATGCAGACCAAGAGACACTTAAAATGGGTCCTTTCGTTTTGCAACTGAAATTAGGATGGGATTGCGCCAAAGCTCCTCGGTGACTTCACACCAGATCAGTGGGGTCTAGCCTCCTAGGCAAAAAGCCTCACCCTTCTTGTGCCAGGTATCCAGGTTGCAGCCATATTAGTCCAGAGGAAAAGGCAATCAGGACTTGTAGTAGAGATGATATCT
>NW_017728994.1:53353873-53378182 GCF_001723915.1 Gavialis gangeticus | reverse complement strand
TAGAGATGATATCTTTTATTAGACCAACAAGATTTTTGCCAAAGAAAAAAAAGATTGCTTTAAGTGCAAGCTTTTATGCCCGAAAGCTTGCAATTAAAGATTTTTTTTTTTTTCCAAAAATCTTGTTGGTCTAATAAAAGATATCATCTCTACTACGAGTCCTGATGGCCTCACCCTTCTTGTGGAAGATGGAAAAGGGAGAGGAGGTCACAGCGCCTGCCCCCGCGGGACACTTAGCAGTCTCAACTCATACGAAAGTCCTCTGAGGTTCACAGTGCTGGCACCTTCTTGACAAAGCACTGACCTGGCAGCCTCCAGACTGTTGCTCTAACGATGGTCCAAGATGGCCACATACAGCTTTCCTGACCTGCAAGGACCCACCCCTACAGAAGAAACCGTGGTTCAGCCACTACCACAGCTTAGCCCCCCACTGAAAGTGCCCACAACGAGGCAACGTAGAGTGAACTGCGGAGTCCACACTTGCGTGCTCCCCAAGTCGACAGAGGATTAACAAGGAGGAACCTCCTTATACCGCTTACCTCTTCCACAGTCATCTCCCTAGCCTAACTCAACTAGTATGACCGCCCCACCAAAGCGATCCATCTCTGTTGGCCTGGGTGAGGGGATTTCCGTAGGCTTTCTCCAGGCAAATTATATTATTAAAAACAGCAGACGTATAAAACAATCCATTTGCAGAGCAGCTCTTAGCCAGGCACCGTCAGATGACAACGGGTGTCCAACCTCCTGGCACAACCCAGAAAAACCTCTAGATGTATTTGCCTGTTAGCAAGGAATGGTTTTGGCTAATGGCCTGAGTCCTGGGATGATCTAACCGGCTGTGGCATCGTTTCACACAGCAGTGATGAATGGCATCGGAGAACGCTCCGTCCTTTCGGGCACAAAAAAAAAAACGCTGCATTTTTTACAGGGTTTGTTTTGTTCAGAAAAACCGATATTGTGCCTAAACACTGGTGCATTACAGCACCCGGAGAAGCCACAAACACAGATGCTGGAGTCAGGTCCAAGACAAGCCCTGCCCCTTCCTTTGCAAATGCAAAAGTTTTTGAAGGGAAGCATTTCTTTGAGCAAGGCAGATGGGATTTGAGTAAGCATTAAAGTTCCCTGGGGGGAGGTTTAGCAGGGGAGAAACATGGCGGATCTGTCTCCATACACATCCTCTCCTCCCCTGCATCCCAGAAGGGTAGGAGGACCTGGGGCTGCTCCTGGCTACACATTAAAACCACAGGGAAAAAGTTGGGCGCAGAACACACCTTGCCCCAATTTTCTGCAGGGTCTCATGCAGAGAGAGATGTCCCCCGAGACAAGTGCCAGCCACAACCGGAGCTGCTCCAAGCCACCAAAACCAACCCTGTAACAAGCTTACACACATTTTGGCCCAGACACCACTCCCCCTATTACACACAGAAGTAGACTTCTAAGTGTTATTTTAGCCCATCCTGCTCAAGTCCCTGAAAATTGTCAATGCAAAAGGTGAGTGGGTCATCCTTCTCCTTGATGCTTTTATGTCACCCGGTCTTAAGGGTCAGATGACAGGGTGTTACAAAAGTAAATGTATTTTGCCCAAACACATTCACAACAGTAAAATGTGACAAAAGTCACATTTTGCCTTGCTTCATAAGGGACCATTACGATCACGCAAGGCATATCCCGTAACGGCACAGTGCTCCAACGAGCACCTCCCGTCTCCCCAGACTGAAGTCATGTAGCCAGCTTGGTGCAGAGCCAGATAATGGATAATCCCACCGGATAACGATTCCCCTTTTCTGACTCCTTTTCTGCAGACAGCTAGTTTCAAACATGGTCTGTGGCGGCATGATCTGAACCATGGTCTTTTAATCATGTGCGAAGGAGTGAAGTCACTGGACAAACACATTTTTATGTCCCTTGGGAAGAGTGGAAGATACCCATCACCATCCTCTTGGGCGGACAGGTTCCTGGAGACCGCTGAAACGACGAGTGGGCTCCACCAGCGGTCAGACGCTCTTCGCCAACGGGCACACGAAGCTGTAGCCCTGCAGGGAGCCGCGGGAGAAGACAGCGGGAGGTTGGGCAGAAATCCCCTGGGGAATATACGTAATGATAAATGTGGCCATGATCATTGTTCTTCACTCATCAGGTCATGACCTCCAGGATTTAGCATCTCTGGCAGGGATTCACCTTCCATTATCTGAAGAGATGGGCCAGTCCGCCAAAGCCAGGGACATCGCCTCAACCTTTCTGCACAACACAAGAGCCCTTTTCACTCCAACGTTGCCTTAAACTCTCTCTCTGGAGTCACCCGAGTTTGAGATGCACAGGGACTAGACATTCAAGCTCGAGCAGAGGTGAGGAGAGGTGTGAGCACTCTGAGTTTCACGTTGATGCTTCCCCTTTAAAAAGTGACTAATTTTGCCCTTCGACTTATTAACGTCCAAGGAAATGATCCTACCTATCCCTGTTCATCACTGTGGCCTCTGAATGCCTTCCAAAAAAAAAATGTAATAAAGCCAGCAAAATCTAACATCGGTTTTTCTTGTAATATCTCCTGTTTAATAATACTGGGGAATTTGACTGGGCTAGCTGATTGCCTTCCACGGGCATTAATCACAGACAAATCATGCAGGGGAAGAAAATGACAGAGCCTGCTGCTCTTGCACAGCACCCCGACTTCACCCAGGTCCAGGCGCAGTTTCAGTCCTGAGGGCATCATGCTGCTGTAATTAATGGAGTCCAAAACGAGGGGAAAGAAGAACATTTTTCATGCACCTTCATTAAATCCAGTTCTGTGGCTCCTGAAACCAAGGAAGAAATGTAAGGGGCAATTAAGGAAATTAGAGTCTGAGAATTGTTTTTCAACCAGTTCAGTGGCACAGACACAGCCCACTATTAATAAGGACCCCTGGACTCTACAGCAAGGGTGGGCAAAATGCGGCCCACCAGGCCACTCTATCCAGCCCAAGGTGCCCCTAAAAAAAATTAGAAAATTAATATTTATCTGCCCCTGGCTGCTTGTCATGTGGCCCTCCACCCAAAATAATTGCCCACCCCTGCTCTATAGGTTGCAGGTATGGTCACATCTCTGCACAGTGCAAGCTCCAAAGAGGCACTATAAATAATAGCCACTGCCTTTCACTAGACTTCATGTGGGCAGGGGCTGGTTGAGACTTTAATATCCAAACAGCAAGTGCTTTTGGAGTACTTGATAGCAAGGTACATTAAGAACATGCTTTATATTAAAGGTCCCTTTGATTGAGGAACTCGAATATCGGCTTAACCAATGAACAGCCGCTTTGATACCTGGGTAACTCACAGCTATCGATTGCTGTCGAGTCCCAAAGGTCTTGTAGCAATGTCTAATAGTTATCTATCGCACCTTCCATCCAATGGGTTCATTGAGCTCTGGACCACAAATTAGCCATAAATGTATTGTCATCATCATCGTGTATTAAGCTTTTCCAAGCCATGGAACATTACTAGAGGGAGGCTGAAAATACCGATAATAGGACGTCAGACCGGGACAGAGAAAATTTGGGCTCCGGTTCCAAATCAGCCACTGGCATCCCCTGCTACCTTGAGCCTTTCCCTGTGCCACTGTTGTAGTCTGTAAGTCAGGGTCCTAATGAGAGGGTCAAATCCATTAATGATTGCAAGGTGCTGCGATTGTCTTAGGGCTGACAGCCAAAGGAAGACCTAGGAAGATACCATATGCCTTTGAGTATAAGCTGCCCTTGAACTTGAAAACGGGCCCAAATGTTCTGCGTCTCAAATTAAAGAAAAAAATACAACATCAAAGATCCGCTCACAAGGAGACACCTTCTATGAGGCATAGGAGACCTTTTAAATTCATGCATGTGTTTATTTTGCTCAACGTTAAGAGGCTGGGCATTTTTTAGCAGAAATTTTTCATTTTAAGCAGCAGGGCTTTGAAGCGAAGTCATATGGTGCTCTGCTCTTGATACAAGAAAAATGAGTCTCCTTCAGACCAGATTGACCCACAATGCTACTGAACCAACCTGAAGGAAAAATACCCAGACAAGCTTTGCTGGTTTCTTTGAATCCCTAACTTCTTCAGATCATCCACATTCATTAGGGGACAGACCATGACCATCTTTTTCACAGTCACCCATCCTGCAGCCTCACAGAAACCAATGGGAGCTGCATGCCTTAAATCTCCTGCCAGGCCTGGTGTGAGATGCTCACACATGAGGCTTTGCCACGGTGTGTGTGCCAAAGTGTGAGCCAAAGTGTGACCCTGTCTAGATTTTTGGCTCATGCTCACCCTACCTTAAACAGCTTTGAGTGGGAGGACTGAAGCCTTCTTGCCATCTTCTCCTCAGTCTCCTAGCTAGGTTCAACTCTGAGCATGTAGCCTGTCCAAGCACAACAGCGTCATCCTGTGCCATCTCGCTATCACTCGATCTCTTCCCAAGGGACTCTGAGCAGCTCTGAGCGTGCGCAGGGGTTATTTGATCTGTTCAGAAAGAACCGGCTTGTAGGAAAATTGCTGCTTCCTCCATGTTTTATTGATCATCTTTCTTGGCTGGCTGCGGCTTTCTGAAACAAGTCTTAGCTGTTACAAACGAGGGCTTCCCTTGCAGCTTCCCAACAGGCAAAACAACGTGGAGCTGCCAAATGAGGGAGCCTGTTTAACTCCCATTACCACGAAAGAGCTCCTTGGGGAGGGGAATAGGCTGCGAGGCAATGGCTTGGAAGAGGAGGGGTGTGACATCTCACGGCCAGTCAAATCCTTGGCCCACACACCTGTCTAGGGCAGTCCACCCACCGGCCACGTCTTGGATGTAACTGAAACAATGTTTACAAGGAAGGAGGCTGCCCCTTTAATGCCCAACGCCAAGGGCGTTATACACGGCTCAAACCTCCCCTTATACCATGTCCCATGCCTTGCAGATGGCATCACTATATGGCTCCGGCCCCACGATGCACGTCCTTTATGCTTACCTGGTGTTCAGACCCCAACTGGATCCCTCCTTCTCAGGTGGCCTACTCCGCCCTCATTTTGGGCTGCCAAGCTCCCTGAACCCTCCTCCCTCTCAGCAATGGCCCCCTCCAGGACCTTTGGCCACACAGGCCCTGGCATCACCTTCAGGCCAGTCGAAGCCCCAGGCCCCTGGCTCTGGGCGTCCCTTGTGGTGGGCACTCCTGCCCTTTGACCAGTCTGCTCCTCGCCCCAACATTGACTAGCTGAGGGTTTCTCTGGTCAGGTTAATTGAGCCCCTTGCCCTCTCTCTCACACAGGTCCACCTTCTCATTCCCCTCCAACCCCAGCTCACTCAATCTTTAAGGCTGGCCCGTGTGCAATCCTTCAGGCCCACCCATGCGGACCCAACTATACACAGCCCATGTGCAGTCGTTCAGGCCCGCCCATGCGGACCCAACTCTACACGGCCTATGTGCAGTCGTTCAGGCCCCCCCATGTGGACCCAACTCTACATGGCCCATGTACAGTCGTTCAGGCCCGCCCATGCGGACCCAACTCTACACGGCCTATGTGCAGTCGTTCAGGCCCCCCCATGTGGACCCAACTCTACATGGCCCATGTACAGTCGTTCAGGCCCGCCCATGCGGACCCAACTCTACACGGCCTATGTGCAGTCGTTCAGGCCCCCCCATGTGGACCCAACTCTACACGGCCCATGTACAGTCGTTCAGGCCCGCCCATGCGGACCCAACTCTACACGGCCCATGTGCAGTCGTTCAGGCCCCCCCATGTGGACCCAACTCTACACGGCCCATGTACAGTTGTTCAGGCCCCCCCATGCGGACCCAACTCTACATGGCCCATGTGCAGTTGTTCAGGCCCCCCCATGCGGACCCAACTCTACACGGCCCATGTGCAGTTGTTCAGGCCAGCCCATGCAGATGCTACTCTATGCGTCCTTCTCACCCGGCCCACTACTTTGCCCCTTGGGTCTCAGGCCTGATGACATGCCTGCACCCTTTGGCTGCACCCTCTACGGGGTAACCCACCAGGTCATGGGGGCTGAGGCTGTATGGTGCTCCATATTCACCTTTCACTAGGGAGGCACAGGTGTGGCATTTCCTGGGGAGCACTCCACCACAGATAGCCCCACCACTGGATAGTTGCCCCACCACACCATCCAACCCCAGCAGGGTGTATTTTTAGGTCACTCCCCAGGACCAGGGACCTCCTCCATCCCCATAGCTCCTATCCTGACCTCCAGGTGTTCTGGGAGCAGCAGATCTCCAGCTGGAGACGCTAGCCCTCTGGCTCCCTGCAGCAACTGCCCGAGCGCTGAGTGTCTGGGTTTATATTGAGGCTGCTCAGCCCCATCCTCCAATCCAGGAGCCCTCCCACTGTCATGTGACCTCCTCATTGCACCTGCTGGCTGCTCCACAGCCTGCTCAAACCTCTTAAAGTGACAGGCACCAAAGGAGCCCTGCCACAAGGGGTTTCACATTTTCTTTGAGTTTAGGAGAACTCCCATGACCCGCGTCCCAAGGAGCTGGGGAAAAATGCCTTCATATTTCAGTGTTAAGGTAAAAAGCAGCAGACTTTTGCCTGGGGACCATTCAACTCTTTTTGCACTGGAAACCTGCAGAACAAATTACTGAGGACCCCCTCAGCTACTCACTGCAAATGCTCCCCAGACTGGTTGCCTATCCTCTCCACCCCACCAGCCTTCAGGATTCTCCACAGTGGAGGTGGATGACCACCAGCACCTTTCTTGAAGCCCCCTGAGAAGATGTAAGGAAGCCTATAGGAGCAGGAAAGTGCAAACCCATCACATGTGTTGTTGATGAGTTCGTGTATTTGCACTCTGCTGCTTGAGGCAGAGCTGTCTATTCAGCACAATGAAAAGAAACCTATTCGCACACCTCAGACCCCTGTAAAACAGCATGTGGGAATTTAAGCCCATGCTGCTGTGAGCAGCTGCTCTTTTGCCTCCTGGAAAGGGGAAGCTGGAAATGAATAATAAATTAGAGACAAAAAAAAAAAAAACCAACATGGAAAAGCCCCTCCTGATTTCTGCGGTGGGTTTAAAGAGGCGCAATCCACTCTTGACAGGCTGTTGACTACCTGCGCGGTGTTTGGGACAGGAGGCCATGGTCACCATCTGAACTTTCAACCTGCAAGCAACGGTGAAGTATTTTTTTCTAGCAGCAGCCAGATCTATGGGATGGCAGAAACAGAAAATTAGATGCTCAGAAAGAAGAAATGAACCCATGTCATCGTTCTGTGGACTTGCTCATGGATCATTCCATAACACTCATCCCCGGGCAGCGCTACCACAAGGAAAGGACACATGGCATGTGTCGGGCATGTGTCGGACACATGTCTGACACATGCCATGGCAGGGGGTCGGACTTGATGATCTGCTGAGGTCCCTTCTGACCCTAGAAACTATGAAACTATGTTGGGTGTGGATCAATAGAAGGATTCAAGTGTGGCTGAAATAGCAAACTCGATTCATGTTGGTCCCCTGCCCAGGGGCACAGTTTGCCTTGCTCTACCTCTGATACTGCATTTGTTCCTGGTTCGCTGAAAGCAAGAACAGGAGTGCAGCAAAAAGCAACTATGCTTTTCAGTATTCAGGCACCTCTTTGCTTACGGGAACCTGACGGTGTCCAAATGAACTGCAGCTGTTCCCCAAACACCTGCCTGTTCTCGGAGAACAATGAGAACAATGAAGAGAACAGGACACAAGTATGGCTGAACTTAGCTGGCATCTACAATTCAACCTCTAGCCCAAGCCAAATGTGTAAGGCACATATTTCCCAAAGTCTATGCACCTCTCTTTTCTGCAGTGTGTGTGTGTGTGTGTGTGTGTGTGTGTGTGTGTGTGTGTGTACACACATAAGAAGTGCCATACTGGGTCACACCAGTGGTCCCTCCAGGCCAGTATCCTGTCTGACAGTGGCAGAAGTGGATGCTAGAGGAAGAGCATTGAACAGGCTCGGTTTAGAGCAGGGGTGGGCAAAATGTGGCCCACGGGCCAGATGCGGCCCTCCAGGCCAGATGTGGCCCACGGGCCAGATGCAGCCCTCCATTCAATCTGGCCCGTGGGGCCCCTAAAAAATTTAGAAAATTAATATTTATCTGCCCCTGGATGCCTGTCATGTGGCCCTCGATGTCTTGCCAAAACTCAGTAAGCAGCCCTCCGCCCAAAATAATTTCCTGCCCCTGGTCTAGAGCGATATATCCCCTGTTCGCTATCCTCCCAATCATCCACCATTACTGGTATAGAGATGCCAGCGGAAACATCTCCAACCGTTCTGTTCAGCAGCGAGTCGTGGATCTCTCGTTCATTAATTTGTCTAGTCCCCTTTTGAATCTGGCTATGCTACCTGCCTCTAATGATAACTACAAATTAACTGCATGTTGCTTTAAAAAGTACTTCTTGTTAGTTTTAAACCTACCTCCTACTAATTTCAGCGGGCTTCTCCGCATTCTGGGACTGGGTGAACAACAACTCCCTCTCTGCTTGCACAAGTAAACACGAGATGATTGCTCTCATGTCTGTGAACTCACGCCCATGGTGAGATATTCCTCTCGTGCTTCCCAGAACAATGTCAAGTGAGCTGAGACCGGATGCAATCACAGTGCATTCTCATTTTCAAATAGACGTATGAGGCAATAGTTTTGGAGAAGCTAGGTTGGCACATGCACAAAAATAGCCTTCTGCTTTATTCCAGATGTGGTCTTTTAATAAGCCTCTTGTCCTGCTTTAGTCATAAGCCTCAAGCCGTTTGCAAAAGAAATGCTAACCCTGGAAGTGCTGTGCACAGAAGCAGCTTGGGCTTCTGCCGGCCTAGTTGTAACTTGAAGTCGGGGCACAACAGTACGACCTGCCCAACCACAAAATGACGTCCCCTCTGTCATAGCCAATGAAGGAGACCTCAGGTTAGTATGCTAGGAGGGTGACAGCTTGCTCATAAGATACAAACTGGGCTCCTTGGATATTAATGCATCCCAGAGGGGCAGCTCACCCAGAGCCTCCAAGAGCCATAAAGGCTTCATTTTAAACCCACAATGTGGCCATATATGATGATAAAAAATCTTGATGGAGAACAGTGTGCAGTCAAGCCAATGCAAAGGAGCCACTGTGGCATGGAGCCATGCATTGGGGGCAAAGGGGGAAACCTTCCAAGCACTCAAGGGCAGCTTTGCGCTGCGTTAACTTCCAGGTCCTGGAAATCCTTTCCAGACGTTGTTTCCATTGCCTGACTTCAGTTTCTGGTCTGGTGGGGAAAGCCAGATTCCCTGTATACCCTCAATGGCCCTAAGGGGTCCCTGTTGCTGGGCTGGTATTAAGTTTGCAAGGCATTTAATTAAGTGGAGACCACTGCATCCGAAGTAAAGGCCAAGGCCAGCCCTGGTGCTGTTCCACTATCCCTGGGGTTGGAGCCCAGGTTGCAGCTCATACATCATCCCTTTTCTCCTCCCCTGTAGTAGCGCTTGCTAGGAAGGAGGTAGGACTTGCAGTGAAACGGAGAACCTGGATTTGGCAAGCAGGTGAGAGCTGTGACCCTATCAAGGCAGAGGCCACCGTGACCTCCATGAGGGATGAGCACTACGACCACTAAGAAAGCAAGCAGCTCTGGTTGCCCGCTGGGTCCAGGCATCATGCCGGGGCGTCCTAAGACCCGTGCTAATGGTGCATCTGCAAAGCAAGTGAAGTGTCTTGTTTGCATATCCGGCCTCGCGGTTCCTGCACTGCCTCCGGGGCCGCAGCCTCTCTGCATGGCCTGTTCCAGTGCTTTACTACCCTCCCAGTGAGACAGGTTTTACCCCTCCTGGATCTGACTTGAGTGAATTACTCCAGATGGACGTTGCTCCAGAAGCAATGGTCTCCAGTCGCAGCAAGGGAAGTTTAGGTTAGATATTAGGAAAAACTAAGAGCCAATTCTGGCTCGTATAGGGTTTAAATCAGGGCAGCTCCATCAATTGATGGAGATGGTCCCAGTCTTTCTGCTGGGACTCAAAGAGGTGAACACACCTTCCTTCAAGTACAGCCAGCATTGCACTTGAGCATGGTTAGATGGCTAGTGTCAGATGGTCTGGCCTTCATCTTATTCAGCTCTGCCATAGACTTCCCACAAGCCCTTTATCCAGTCCCTTGCCCTCCTGTGCCTCATTGTCCCCATCTGACTCAGTGGCAGCCCTTGAATTCATCAATGCTGCTATATCATTTCAATGCCACCAGACAGAAGTGCCAGGCCTGTTTATCAGAGCTTTGCATTTATCCTCACGCTTCACAGCGGGGGTTAGCTAAATGCATGGATCATTTTTACGGTGCTTTGACAACATTTTATTTATCATGAGCTCCTGCTGGGGTGTTGAACAAACACTGTAACACACCAAAAAGCCCAGCAATATAAAGATCAAATCAAATATTTTATAAACCCGAAGTTAGCAGAGTCTGAGGAATGAATAGGCAGAGGGAGGCATGGAACTGAGCCATTCGCTGCCTCCAGCTTGCAAATAATTGCTGCAATGGCTGGGATTTGCACTTGCTTTGCTTTCAGGTAGCAGCGTCCCTACTGCCCCCACTCAGCAGTGGTGGTCTCAGCAGGATGGGCCTTTCAAGGGGGAACCCATCACTCATCACTGGGAGTTGGCTAGCTGATCTCAAACACTTGGGAAGTCACAACAAGAGTTCCTGAAGCAGGAGAAGACCTCCCTCTGGGCTTTTAAAAGGGGGAGGAAGGGTGGTCGATGCTCACGCTCCCATCATAGCAAGTGCCAGTGAAGCAAAGCTGGAGCCAGCAGCAATGGGATGTCAGGGAGACGAATCTAGGACTCTCCACCCCATAAAACTCACCCAGATGGGCCTGGACCAGGCCTATGTGATGCTAACTTCTTTTCCTCACCTGCGCATTACTGAATGTCCAGTCCAGCCAGGCATGCCCCTGCCCCTCCAGCCAGCTGAGTAGCTTCACTGCCACGACATCCCTTCCCTTCCTCCAAACAGGCTCTCGGTGCTACCCCTGCCCTGCAGCTTAAAAAACAACAGGATGCAGAGCAAGCAAGGGGGCAATGCCTTGCCTAACATCCCTCCCAACTCTACAGTTGGTCCAATAAAAGAAATCATCAGAAAACCCTTACTCCTCACATGTTTCCTGAACCATCATGGCAGCGATACTTCAGCGCCTCCGAGTCTTCACGGCACTGGCAAGAAAGTTGCAACCGAGGATTGAATGGATGACTCGAGAAGCTCTTGTCCAAGTGTGTCATGGTAGACAGATGCCGGTCAGGACACTCGCTCGTCTGTGGGGCTGGTCTGGCCGCACGTCCAGCCCACAAGGGAGAGTTTGGCACCCCTGGCACAGCTGCTTTCACGTGTGCGGGTGTTTTAGGTGTGGGGGGGGTGCAGATTGCCAACAGCATTACATTGGCTAGGGGGTACAAGCGACCTGGGACTGACATGGGCATGGCAGCGAAACACTGTCACGGCTGTGGCACTTAGGCAAATCCCAGGGATCAGGCAGGGCTTCTGGAGAGCGAAATGTTTGGCTTAGGTGCCTGAAGTGGCAGTTCGGTATCTAAGCCCCCCTACCCCGTGACTTTAAACCCAAACCTTTACTCAAAGCTTCATTTCCGCCTTATTTCCCACTATTATACTAACCCAATCCCACCCCCGTACCCCCTTAACCCACTTATTTCCTATTATTAAAATGGACGTTTAACCTACCTATTTCCCACTATTAAACTGACCTAATCCCACCCATGCACCCCCTTAACCCACTTATTTCCTATATTAAAATGGAGGTTTTACCTACCTATTTCCCACTATTAAACTGTCCCAATCCCTACCCCTGCACCCCCTTAACCCACTTATTTCCTACTATGAAACTGGATGTTTAACCCACCTATTTCCCACTATTAAACTGACCCAGTCCCACCCAATCCCACCCTCCCCAAGGCTAGCTACTAGCTGCACAGTCATATGTGATCAGGGGCTAGAGCGTCTGTTCATACCATCAGCCCTGACTTAGCACTTGCTTTCCTCACCTGGATGTAGGTCAACAACCATCCGTTAGCCCAGGCCTCAGGCCAAGGGATCACAGGCATATTTGTACAGCACCTAGCACAAATACAGTATCTGTGGAAATAACCTGAGATAACCCTGACCAAGGGCTGCGCAGGGGACAAGTTGGTCCTTTTGGTAAATGAAAGTAGCTGAAAACTGAGCAGACTGCGGCAAGTGTCCCTCTCTCCAGCAGTCGGCGTGATGCCAGCGGCGCGCAGCAGTGCAGTTGCGATGCCTGGGCTTGCAATCACCTGTTCTGTCCCACTGGATTAATTCCCCGAGCCCATCAATCCAGCTCATTTCCCCCCACCCCATGCCTCAACACACCTGAAAAATGAATGGAAGTGATGTCATTAAATAAACGCCCTTTTGTTAACAATTAAAACTGCATCTACTCCTGTAAGAGCCGAGTGGATTTATTTGTCACTAAAGGTTATAAATCAGTGCCGGGCTCTTATAAATAAAGCAATGTGCTGCAATATTTATAAGGTATCTGAATAATTTTAGAAAGGGGGAGTGAATGCCTCTTGCATCTGTAGGGAAATTAAACTCTCCACCAGAAACCTTCGCGGCCTGCTGGTAGAGCTGGGGGAACGGGACAAAAGCCGTGCTCACAGACCCTCATTTAGATGCCGTTCATTATGGCTTTTTGGCTGTCTTTTTTATTCTTCACTACAGATTTGCGTTCCTCCTTGTCCTTCGCCCTGATGGCCTCCTACACACTCAGCCAAGGGCAGTCACGGGAGGGGGCGAGAACTGGGTCCTTCATTATTTGCTTGTTTAAAAATACTTCACTGATCCATTCAGGTAGGTGAAACAATACTATGGAGACTAAGAGGCCCGGTCAAACGCCACTACCACATCACAGCTGAGACACACGTGGTCTACCCAGGGTGCGCGTGTCAGGTCAGGACCGCAAATCCCCGTTGGGGCAGGGACACAGACTCGGTCTGGCTTCAGAGGTGCCGAACACCCGCAGTTCCCATCCAACCCAGCCGGACTTCGAAGTGCTGAACGTTTCGGGAAATCAGGCTCCTCGTACCTTGGCCTCCAAGTATGGACTTTGGCACCCTGCTGTGAGAAAACAAGTGTGAAAGGTTTAACTATTAACTCCTCCACTGAGGACAACTAATGAACAAATCCATAGAAGTGAAAGCCCGCTCGGGATTGATTTCTGTGCCGGGGCGCGAGTTCAGCCGAATGATTAACGCGCCGTGAATGATCTGACCGGCTCTGAAAACCCGTGGCACAGATTGACAAGCAAGCCGCGGAGGAAGAGGAGGAGTGCGGCGACTGTAAACCACAAGGATCATTAATTCACAGACCTACCAGCTTCTCTCCGGCACAACAGTGCTGCGAGCACACAGCTAAGGGCTGCGAGAGCTTGTTTTTCCGGATTTGAGGAGTGCAGAGTTTCATTACTTGTTTTCCTTTCTAATTAAGCAATACTCACCTGCGCAGAGAGCCCTTCTCCAGCAGTAATGACTGCAGGGGACGACCTGTGATACATCCCAGATTACCCTGGGCTGGGAGTCTGCAATGAGGTCACCGTTATGCTCAACTGACAGTAAAAGAGAAAAGAAAGACAAGGCAATGGGTGTATTAAAATAGGTGGCTTTAGGGAGGAATATTAACCTGCTCCAACTGACTGGGACCGGGGCTGCAGGGACTGCCTGTTGCCTGCGTCGCATTGCAGGGAGATGTGCTCCGGATAAGCACGCGACGTGAACAGCTACGACTGTCGCGTGTGAGCTGAGCCGCTTGTGCACGTCCAGCTGGGCTCTTCCTCTCCCTGCGCCACGGTGCAGTTAGTGTCGCGTCCACCAAACGTGCCGCCGGGTCCCCTCTCCCCTCGCTGCATCGGCTCCACAGGGTTGCAGCTCGTTTTCGTCACAAAGGCAAATTAGGCCCGAGTCAAAATGCACGCAGTGCTGGTCCGCTAAGGACAGAGATGGCATCTTTACGCGCTTGCTTTTCCCTGCTCCGCCTGTACTTACATGTCCTGTACATTAGCCAGAGCGCTCGAGTCATCTCCCCGTTCCACTAATAGCCCGCGCGTAGCTGCTCCACATTAAACATTTCCTTTGCAACCCTGGTGTTGTCCCTTGAAGTCTGCAGTTTGCTGCCTCTGTCACGGCTGTAATTACGACTCGGCAGACTTGCGATTTTTTTTTTTCCCACCCCCCTCGAAGTTTACTCCATGCCGCACTTCCAGGCCCTCTCAGCCGCAGGGGCTGAACGGTGCAGACGACCAGGGCGTCTCTGGACGGGAGGGGAATCGATGCTGCTTTTCTCCCTTATCTGTCCTGCACAACATTGATTTCTGGCTCACTGTCCGAACCGTTACAACCGGTGGCACGTTCCCACCACCGACTGCCCCAGCACCCATCTCACCGGGGGCCCATTTCACACTGGCTGGAGTCTGCAAGTGCCTTTTTCCAAAAAGCTTTGGCAGCCCCTAACTTTTATTGTTGAAAAGTTATTTCACCAGAAGGCAACACCAATGAAATGGAGGTTATGGGGGGGGAAAGGTCATTACACTGCTACTGCATTTAAGCTTCTTCTTCCATGAAGGATTTGGTCGTGGCATCACTTCGGGGTGCCAGCCTACACGTGGCTCTGGGAAGGAGGCGAGATGGGTGTCTTTCAACACGCGCTCCAATGAGAAGCATGAGGTGGTGCGCGTAGAAATAGGCAGGCCCCATTTATGGAGCATGGACAGCGACCTAGAGGTGGATATCCAAGCAAATGATTTCAATTGCAAATGATTTTAGGCAGGAAATACTGCTGCCGCCTTCGTGTTTTACAAATAGCTCATTTCTCCCACCCCCGAGCTCCTGCACGAGCTCAGAAGAGGGAAGTAACCTTGTTAATAAACTTGGCGTTCACACCAGCTCCCACCGAGGTGGTGACACTCACTGTTTTCAAGTGCATGCCAAGCAGGGCTCCTGGATCCACGTCTATAAGGATATCCTGGTGTGTGGTCTGTAGCATTTGCTGCTGGAGAGGAGAAGAAAAAAAACCTGTTTCTTTTATATTTCAGGGCATTTTCACTGCCTCACCCCCCTCCTCTGCCACCCCAGCCATGGAAGAACTGCGCTGCGGCAGGTGTGAGCATGGGCACTCTTGTCTCTGCCACCTGGGGAAATGGCATGTGGTTACCCCGAAAAGCTGTGCCCTGCATCTAGGCAGAGTCACGCCTTCAGTGTTTGAAACAAAGGTCTTGGTACGTATGCAAGCAAAGTGCTTGCTGAGGCATGCAGGAGCCTTGCCATTTTGGGGCTCCCCTTCTGCCCGGGCCCCAGGCGGGCACCCGGTTCACCCAGGCCTGTGTCCAGCCCTGCTGGGACTTGCAGAGTAACACCCACCCCCACAGCATGAGGCGGGCAGTGACATCCCGAGAGCAACATCGCTCTCCTGGCTTTGGATTCGGGAGAAGCTGCATGCTAGACCCTGCTTTGTCCCCGGACTCCTTGCCACGTCCCTGCTCTGTGACTCAGTTTCCCCATCTGTAATCAAGCAATAATGATGGCGACCTCCTTTTTTAAAGCGCTGTCAGAGCTACTGAGCATGTTACATGTTAAAGTGCTATTACCAGCAATTCTTCCCCGGACCGTGGGCCTGGGGGATGAGCGATGGGTCCGCGATGTAGCTGGGTTGCAAAGCTGCAGAGGTGTGAAGCTAATGGGAACTCCTCCTCACGCAGTGCTACAGGCACCATGTTCAGCTCCGACGTGGGCGTGAGAAGCACTCTGCCCCACAGAGCGGCAGACGTACGTATCATTTACCCTGAGATCAAAAATGCAGATGCAATTGCAACCGGAGGGCCAAAGGCTCAATGGGGGTAGATCAGCATAGTCCTGGTAGAGCCCAAGGAGTCATGCAGATTTGTCCCACCTGCAATCTCGCCATCTCCACTTCTGCTGGGAATGAACTATTCTGGCTTTCCAATCAATTGTCCTAACACAAAGCACTTGCAGAGACAGAAAAACTCAGCACTTGTTATTCCAGTCCCTAACAGCCTATTAATTTAGCCAGCAAATCAGAGACTGTCCCCAACCTGTCATATGCATTTTTTTGCACCAGATTTCCACCCCTCCCCTCCAATGCGTGCATTGAGGTTTTGGAGCGTCACACACAGGCACTGCAACAACATGTGGCTTGCAAACAAATACAGCCTAGGGCAGGCGTTACTGTGTTGCAGATGCTCAGCCATCAGTGGGAAATGGGTTTTTTTTTTATGGAAAGCCTCAAAAAAAAAAAAAGAGCATCTGACAAAGCAAAGCGGTTTGAGATAACAAGGGAGTGGCCCCCTGCATGGGAGAAGTGACAAGCTGGTTTTAATCAAATGTTTGTGTGTGCTCTGAAAGTGAGCTTAACAGCACTCGTCTAGAGGAGGAGAGCAGAGCTGCTGCCTTCTGTGTTTCAACCATATGGGCCAAATTCATAGAAAATGAGGGTTGGAAGGGACCTCAGGAGGTCACATCTAGTCCAACCCCCTGCTCCAGCTACATCACCCCAGCCAAGGCTTTGTCTACTTGGGTCTTGAAAACCTCCACGGATGGAGAGTCCACCACCTCTTGGGGTAACTTGTTCCAGTGCTTCACTACCCTCCCAGTGAGAAAGCTTTTCTTAATATCCAACCTCAACTTCCCTTTCTGCAACCTGAGCCCATTGCTCCTTGTCCTGTCATCTGCCCCCACTAAGAGCAATCCAGCTCCATCCACTTTGCAGCCCCCCTGCAGGGAGGTGAAGGCTGCTATTCAATCCCCCTCGGTCTTCTCTTCTGCAGACTCAATCAGCCCAGTTCCCTCAGCCTCTCCTCACAAGTCAAGTGTCCCAGCCCCCGACCCATTTTCTTTTCCCTCCACTGGACTCTTTCCAAGTTGTCCACATCCTTTCTGTAGTGGGGACCCCAAAACTGGCCACAGGACTCCAGATGTGGCCTCACCCAGTGCCGAGTAGAAGGGAATAATTATTTCCCTTGATTTTCTGGCAACACTCCTGCTAACGCAGCGCAGGATGCCATTAGCCTTCTTGGCAATGAGGGTGCACTGCTGACTCATATTCAGCTGCTTGTCCATTGTAACCCCCAGGGCCTTTTCTGCAGATTCAGCGGCGCTGGGTAACTTTTTTTGTTTTTAATTCTGTCAGGCCAAATCAAGCCAAATCATTTCCAAAGTCTGTTGACTGAGCTCTGCTGTGTGTCACAGGTCCCAGCAAGTATCCTACCTCCCAGACTCTTCAGCCTCCCAAAACCATGGCTGGCGTCCTGCCTGCAAGCCCTTAGCCCAGAGGCCTTGGCATTCAGGTGCCTTCTAGTCTTGTCTGCCTCTAGCTTGTAGCAAGCGAGAGGGAAAGCCCAGGAGCAATCCCCCATCATCATAAATTGTGTAGACGAGATCTTCGTATGGGAGGCATTTGTAAATCTTCGCAGGAGTCGGCTTGCCGGCAGTGCAAGGGACAGGCCTTCACCCTGTAACTACACCAAGTCATTCAAGGCCGAGAAGAAGGGGATCTCCCTTGCCAGGTAAGCAAAACCACTTGGTTGATCATGGTGTCTCCCCCTGTCCAGTGTTTTATGGCTTTTGTCACTAGTAAGGCCATCTGGGGCTGTTAGATCATCTAGTCCAGCCTTATGGCCCGAGTCATGGGATTCAACCCCCCCCACCCCAATGACTCCTATTGAGTCCAATAACTTGTGTTTGAAGGGGTTTTCCAAACAGGCATCTTGGCGACATCAACGCACTGCACTGGGACGCTGGGTCTCACAGTCGCTCCCCGCTCCTGCAGAAGAAATGCCTTGTTCATTGGCATGTGTCTAACCACTGGGTCTCGTTCTCCCTTTGAGCACTGTGTTAGAGCCCTTCAGTACCTGGGGTTTTTCTCCACAAAAGGAGACTTAAACTAGCAATAGGGAGCCAACAGGCATTTTCCTAAGCAACAACCTCGTGCTTTGGCCCCACGTTGGTGGTTTAGTGATGGCCAAGAACAAAGAACTGGTCCAGATCCATGAAGAACAGAAGCTAGTTCCCGCACTCCCTTTGCACAGGTAAAACTTCTGCTGATCCCCAGAGGACGTCTGAGCAGTGACTCGAGGGCCTGGCCAAAAAAAATCAAAAACCCCAGAGCCAAATGCTCCTGGGTTTGGGAAATGTTTTAACCTAGATTCACATGTTGCCCTAGGGGCACCAGTGAATCTCAAGAAGGCTCAGGTCACCGCTCAGATGCCTGGCTGAGCCCAACCTGAACTATCCAAAGTAGAAAGGGTCTCTCCAAATGTCGTTGTGATGTTTGCCAAAAGACGCTCTTCCCAAGGCTGAGCTAAAACAGCCCAGGAGGGTCAGCCACAGAGATCAGGGTCACAGCCAGGACTGAGTACAGGGAGTGCAGTGATGCTCGTCCATTAAACATAATGGAAGAGAAGACACTCATCGACCCTTTCTTGGGACCTCTCAAGCTCGATTCAGGTCTGGTGTGAGCTTTGAGATTCAGCTATTGGGTCAGAGGTACTCCTTTTATACGCTAACTCATTTGCCACCGTGCACCTTTGCACTTTTCCAATGTACCGGTCATGCCCTGGGGTGGATCATGCAGGGGGGGTGGGGTTAATGCAGCAAAATAAGAGATTGAGATAAGATGTGCCAGAGCCAAGGGGCAAATGTGCTAGGCGTCAACACTTGTTGGGTCACATATCACTGTGAGGTACCCAAGGCGCTGATAGGGTATGTGTGTACGGCACGAGGCAGCACCATCCTACTGCCGGCCTTGCCCACTCTGTGCTTGCTGAACTGGAAGGAGTGTAAGCCCATCTGCACAGCACTGCGTGCCCACCACCAAGCCCCAAACACTGCCCTGACCTGCCTGCTCTCCTCTGGGAATGGAGCAGATATGTCAATCCCTTCCACTGCAAAGTTACAGCCTCGGACATCTGGTCCCTTTGACGTCCAGGGGGATCGTGCCAGTGGGTTCAGACCGTGGCTCGCCAGAGGTCAGAACAGAGCCCAGATTTCCTCACTGCCAAAGGAGGACGAGGGAGGAGGGTCTTCCAGCCAAATAGCGCCTATGTTTTCACCATGCCGACAGCTTGGAAAGAGCCATGGCAATGTCTGCTACACATACTTAACATGGGAGTCACAAAGAAGTCACTGCAGATCAGCTGTGACATGAGGTTTATAATAGAAACCAGGACCCAGCTCCAAGTGCAGGGATCCGCCAGGGCGCCGGCTGCAAGAAAGAAATAATCTCTGCACACTTTGAACTCTCCCAGTGCCTAATGAACAGGGAAAGCCAAACCCTCTATTCTGATGAGAACCTCTCTCCTTCTTCCTCCCCATGACCAGCTGCCGGACCCGGAGGGACCTCTCTAGGGCACTGGGCCCAGTTTGCTGCCGCATTAGGAACAGGGGCAGCAGCCCGGGGAGGGGGGCTGGTTTCAGGGCTCGAGGGGGCTTGGTGCCAGGGTTGGCTGCCTGGTGCTGTGGATGGCGCACCCACCGCCAGGACCCTCAGGTACCAGCGGTGGAGTCAGCTGGACCAAGGCTTGGTCTGGCCGGGAGCCTGTTTCTCATTTATGCAGTTTGCTGAATCCCAGAGGAGCCCAGAGCACTTTAAAAACTGTGTGCCTGAGGCAGCAGCATGCACCCCTCCAAAACCCACAGGGAAGAATGAGACTGGGAGCAGTAGGAGGACTTCAGGACTGGACCTTGCCCCCAGGAAGTGGTGCTCGCTCCTGCCCTGGGGGTCTTCAAAAGGAGGCTAGATAATCACCTAGCCGGGCTCTTTTGACCCCAGCATTCATGGCAGGGGGGCGGACTAGATGATCTGCTCAGGTCCCTTCCGACCCTAACAACGATGAAACTATATGAAACTTTCCCTCCCCGCCCCACAACCAGAATTACATCCAGCGGCCGGATGAAACGCCAGTCCCTGGCTGTGCAGCAACTGCTCCGTTCCTGCCATGGAAACTCGCCCCCAGACTTCCTTTCCCAATCTGGGTGGCTAACAACCAGTGAAGCCACAAGACCCACGTCTGTGCTGCCACGTTCTGGCTTCAAACCCAGGTGAGAGCCGCTGCAAGCTTCCCCCAAGGGGAGTCATACCCGTCTTGTCTTGGAGACGGCAGTGCAGCTCCACGGACGCGGCTGCCCCCTGTTAGCTGTTCCCTGTTGTTTGAGAAGCCAGTGCAAAAAGCAAGGTACACCCACCCCTGTGTCAGCCTGCGTGGGCCTGCAGGCAGGACTGAAACCTAGTACACCCAGCGTGATCGAGTGTGATCAGTGGGTCGCTCACGTTTGACGATCTGAGGCTACAAAGAGAGAGAAGGGGGGGGTCCCTTGTGATCAATTTGCCCCCTGGCATGAGGGCTGTGGAGAGCTGACATCATTTTTCCCCTGGTATTCAGGGCAATTATTCAGCCTTACGATCCTCAGGTCCCTGCACGCCTATCCTGGTGCACGATGTGGCGTCCCCGCAGCCCGTGGGACCTGGTGCCTCTCCAGGAGATTGCCACTTTATTACACCTAATCGCCCCACTCGGCGTCTGGCCTGCAAGGGGCAGAGACACCATTAACCTTTCAACCCGCAAACGCAAGGTGATAAAGATGAGCTAAAGTCCATTAATCTGCCTGCAGAAAAAAAGCTGGGCACGCTAAAGGCAACGAATGGGTTTTCTCCTGCTCGTGGGAAGGCGGGCAGATGAGAGAAGTGCAAGCGTCGAGTATGCTGCAAAGTCCAGCAGAGACCTGATGCAGCAGGAGAGAGCCCAGCAGCAGGGCAGGCAAATCAATCCCAGGTTGGGGAAGAACCGGGGCTTGCAAAGAGACTGTGAGAGCTGTCAGCTCCTTCTCCCAATGTCACTGGCACGCGGCAGCAACAAGGGCCTGCTTCGACACGCACAGGACTCTGCAGGGGGAGCAGGACCCTGCACGTGTGGACACCTCCAGAGCCTTAAGGGGCAAAGGGAGACGTCAGCCTGGGCTAGAAACCGGGCCCTCCCCCTCCCACCCCACTCCAAGCAGGTAGAGGGAGCACAGACCGCAGCTCAGGACCCTCAGCACCAACCAGGCGAACGCAGCCGGATACTGAAAGAGTAACAAACAGCCAGCTCTGTCCAAGCTGCCAGCGGCGAGGACCTGTCCCAAAATAAAACAGACGGTTTTAATATGTTGGAGAAATCAGCTCCCCGGACGGATCCGCAGTGAACAAATGGGAATAACCACAGGCCCAGCCTACAGCAATGGTGCCGTTCATAGATTACGGGGAGTCAAAAGGGACCCCACAGGATCATCGTGCCCGACCCCCTCCCCCAGGCAGGAAAAGGACCGAGGTCAGATGACTCCAGCCAGGCATTCGGTTTACGCCTGTGTTTTATCCCTGGGGGTGCAGGAGAGGAGGCTCGTGTAAGACTCGTGGTCTGCAAGCAGCGCATGAAAGACTATTCATGGATTAACACTCAGCACCCCCAGAGATGGCTCTCGCCTGCACTGCAGCAATGGGGAGGCGGAGGGACAACCGGCCGGCCCGTGCTGCGGGGCAGAGAGCGCCGAGCAGAACATGGACCCGGTAAATGGCATATGTGGACCCCCAGGGCAACCTCGCACAGACCCACCCGCACAACTTTGTGCTGATGACCCTGAACTATACCCAACAAAGGCCAGTCCTGTCTCCCGGCCCACCTGCCACCCCTCTCCCCTGCCCTTACACTTTCTCCCTCCTCCACCTCTCCAGACAAGAGGGTCACTTCGTCGTGGCATTGAACCATCAACGCCGGACTGCATTAAGAGCTGCTGTTCGCTTACTTTTATAAAGCAGGGAGGCAGTTCGGCCGCGTGACTCAAATCAGAAGGCAGGGCAGGGTGGCACCTTTGCTCAAGATGAATTAGTTCGGAGAGGCATGGGCTTTTATAGGCGACTGGCTGCTGAAAGGTCATGTCTCTCTGAACTGGTTGGTCTCCACGGGGCCATGCGGCTCTGCCTTCTCTTTTACAAGTCAAAAAGCAAATGCGTGCGACCGCTGATTCAAGGGGTGCCCAAACAGACACCCACCAGGCTGGCATTCAGCTGCATGTTCGGCAACCAGGCATGCTCCTTTCAAGGTGTCTCAAGCTGCATCCCCAAGACAGCTGAAAGAGGAAACTGCCCTCTTGGGCCCCTAATCCTGCAAACGCTTCTGCGTGTGCTTAACCATCAGCATGCACAACGCCCCCCGGACCCCTCTCTGAGCAAATCTTAGCACGCGAAGAAGGCCTGGAGAGTCCCACTCTTCTACGGCACGTTTGCCCAGGGCCCAGGAGGATCCCCGAGATCCCATAACGCAGATAGCAACATAGCAGCACCATCTTCCTCTTCCAGAAAGTAGCTAAAGGACATGTTTTCCCAGCTTTACTTTAACCGCCCCAGTGCCTGAGCCTTGCAGCCAGGCAGCAAAACGCTGTCTTGAGGTCAGGTGGCTGGAGGGATGCAGCTCCACAGCACCCATCGCTGATCCCTTCCTGCTCTAATCATTTCTGATTACATGTAGGGCCTAATTATTAAGAGCCCCGTCAGCTCTTTGCAAATACCAAAACAGACAGATATTCTGGCCGGGGGGAAATACCTCGCCGAGCTCCATTTGCAAAGGGCGCATCACACCGTGTAACCCCGAGCCCCGTTCTTGAAGGAGCACGCGAACGCTCTCGCCGTGGCGCCGAAGAAGAAAGCGAAACATCAAGGACCTGTTTGTCATCACGCCGCGGCACAATGCATGGCCCCATTGAGGAGCCGCCAGTGCCATCGTGGCTTTGAAAAAAAACGCAGCTCCTCTTCTCGTAGCTGCTTTAAAAAGGTGGCGGGACCCTGAGCTCAGGGACAACAGACCGTGCAGATAAACAGACCGTACAGATGGATTTTTGTATTTGATCTGTAAACTTGTCTTTATTTAATAAAAATAATAATCCATTATAGCAACGTCTGATGATTTTTTTTTTCTTTAAAAGGTAAAGGGTTTTTTTTTCCCTCCCTCGCCTCTTGAGGGATTCGATTTTGAAAATCTAAATGAATGTAAACATTGCTCTCTGACCCCCGGGGCGGCATGGGCCCCTGGGAGTTCATTACAAAGTCAAAACCCAGAGAGCAAAATGAACACCACGCACGTCAACATAGAAAGTTGGGGTTTTTTCCTCCTTCGTGTCTGTGCATTTGGCATCTCCCGTCTCATCCGATTCAGCTGGCACTAAGGAGATTTCAACAAACTTTCCCTTTTCCAATTTATTTCTTTGACCTGGCATTATGAAATGAAGCTGTAAAAGTTTGTTTTTCCCAGTAGTTTATTGGGAATGGCAGAGAAGGAGGATTTTTTTTTTCTTCTCCTTTTACTATCCTTCAGAAAATTGTCTTCAGGATGTTGGATTTCCTTTTTTTTTTCCCCTGTAAGAAGATACAGCTGTAAAAGGGAGACAGTGTAAAAGCAACATTAACTCCTCCTTTCCCAGTCCACTATAATGCCATTTCCACAATTAAAAAAAAAAACAAAACCAAAATGCATCTTTACACTACAAAATATAGGGGCAGATTCTCTGAAAAAGTTCCCCCCCGCCTTTTAAAGTTTTGTTCTGGATAATCCTCAGCTTGGAGACGAGGGAGTTCAACCGCTCCAACTGAGGATGACACCAGAAAATTAAAAACCTTAAATCTTATCAGGGTGTGCAATGAGGCAGCATTGCCTCTGTGCGTGAAACCCTGTTTCTTGTGCAGGAAATACAGCGAGCATTAAAAAGGCAAAAAGAAAAGAAAAAGCAAATCAATACAAATCAGGTAACATGATACGTGTAACCCTGATATTTACCTTAAAATGTGAGCTATTTACAGTCTGGGTGGGAAAAAAAACAATACATTTCAGTGCTGCAATGTAGTGGGAGACGTGTTTCTATTAACCCTCGGAGAAGCAAACTGCTCTCAAGCATCCTGCTGGAAGCAAAACGAGATCATTGTTCTCAGTCTTTTGGACCATTTCCGACTGCACCGAGAAACCAGTTAATCCCCCCCTGCCTCCCGCCCCCCTGCCCTTTAGTTAACAGGTAAAGAAAGTTTCTTTCCTAACAAAACTAAACAATAGGCGAGGCAAACAAGGAAACAAATAAGGGACCTACATCAAAAAAACCCAACAATGCCCAATGTCGTCAGGTCTGCCTTTACAAGCTTTATCCCCTCAAATCCGAGAGCACGTCTGAAAACCTTGATAATACTATCAGGCTGCTGAGTTGATGAGATGGCTCCAATAATCGTGGTGTTTTTGCTGTTTAATGCTTCAAGTTGT
>NW_017728994.1:53347032-53348873 GCF_001723915.1 Gavialis gangeticus | reverse complement strand
TGAAATCCGAGAGCACGTCTGAAAACCTTGATAATACTATCAGGCTGCTGAGTTGATGAGATGGCTCCAATAATCGTGGTGTTTTTGCTGTTTAATGCTTCAAGTTGTTGAAAATATCGAAAGCGTTCATTTCAAAGCCGATGGCCTTACAAAAATTAAGACATACAGGATGCAATACTGTTTTTTTTTATACAAGGATTTGAAACTTTCAACTACACAGCCGAAAAGAAAAAAGAAAAAAACCTCTGTGCCTCCGGAGCTGTGCAATCCTCTCTCGGGCATGGATGTCAGCGTTTCATTTCAGTTTTTCAAGGGGCAAGCGTGCGAGTCACAAACGTATCCACTGATCAACTGGCGAGCAAACCCTGAACGCCTCGCTTGCCTGCTGTCGCTCCTGTGGTTTTGCTGCCCAGTGCGTTCAGAGCTCGTCTCATCGCAGTTTTGAAAAGGAGGGGACGACCCCACCTGCAAAACCAGCCCAAGGGACCTGCGCTTCTCTCTCTCGCGTGGCCAAGCCCTGCACCGTCCGCTCATCACACGATCCTTTTCCGGTCCATCCTGCAGAGGATCTTTTTGAAGGCCCTCCTGAAGTCGTGGTTAAAGATGGTGTAGATGACGGGGTTCAGGGAGCTGTTGCAGTAGCCGAACCAAAAGAAGAACTTGAAGAGGGTTTCGGGCACGGAGCAGCTCTTGCACACCGCCGTGAGCGTGTAGGTGAAGAAGAAGGGGAACCAGCAGACCACAAAGACCCCGATCACCACGGCCAGCACAAACGTGAAGCGCTTCTCCCGGTTCTGCCTCCCCCGCCAGCGCGACCCTTTGGCACCCCTCTCCTCCTCCGCCTGCTGGGGCAAGCTGTCCCCCGGCTTGATCTGGCTCAGCTTGGTCTTGGCCTTGCCCCTGGGCGGCTTCTCCGGCTTCTTACTCGGGTGGGTCTCCTGGTGCTCGGAAGAGGACGTCTCCTCCATGTCCAAGCCGTTGACCTCCCTCTCCTGGTCCGCGCCACCCGCCGCCTTGTCCCCGTTGAGCTTGGTGGTGGCGGGCGCGGCCTCCTTGTCGGCCAGCCCGTTCTGCCTCTTCTCCGAGGGCTCGCCCCGCCGCCCGGGCGGCACGCGGGTCCGGCTCTTGGCGATCTGGTAGATGCGCATGTACACCAGGATCATGATGAGGCAGGGGGCGAAGAAGGAGCCGATGCAGGAGGAGATGATGTACCACTTCTCGTCGTTGATCTTGCAGCCCGCCGCCCGCTGGTCGGCCTGCTGCCCGCTCTTCTTCTCGATGGAGATGAGCGGCGGGAAGGAGATGACCGCCGAGATGACCCAGACGATGACGATGATGCACTTGATGCGGCGCGGCGTGCGCTTGAGGTTGTACTCGATGGCTTGCGTGATGGACCAGTAGCGGTCCAGGCTGATGGCGCAGAGGTGCACGATGGACGAGGTGCAGAACAGCACATCCAGCGCCAGGTAGATCTCGCACCACACCTTGCCGAAGTACCAGTAGCCCATCACCTCGTTGGCCAGGGAGAAGGGGATGACCAGGGTGGCCACCAGGATGTCGGCCGAGGCCAGCGACACCAGGAAGAGGTTCTGCGGCGCCTTCAGGGCCCGGCTGGTGAAGACGGCGATGATGACCAGCACGTTGCCGAAGACGGTGACGAGCATGAGCAGCCCCGCCAGGCCCACCAGCGCCAGCGTGACGTGCAGGGGGTAGGGGGGGCCCGCGCGCGGCCCCGCCGCGCTGCCGTTGAGGCTGCCGTTGGCGCCCGCCGGGCGCTGGTACTGGTACTCCATGGGGCCCGCCAGGTGCCCGCGCGCCGGCCACGGGCTCTCCAGGCTCAG
>NW_017728994.1:53345121-53345911 GCF_001723915.1 Gavialis gangeticus | reverse complement strand
CCCCCCCCCGACTGCTCCCCCTGTTCTCTGAATCTCGCGCACTCGCGCACACACCTTCCCCCCCCGCTCATCGCCTTGTGTGCACGCGCGCACACGCAGGCACTCTTTCCCTCCTTGCTCACATACACATCCCCCTCCCCTTGGCGCTCACCGGGTTTTGTCTCTTACACTTACACACACACACACACTCTCTCTCTCTCTCTCTCTCTGCTTACTCTTGCTCAGGCATACACGCACGTGCACATGCACACACGCGCCTGCTCCTATATCCACCTATCTCTTGCCTAACTAAATTTACACACCTGTACTTGTGCACACACACATGCATGCAGACACCGCACCTGGGTCACCAGTCTTCCTCCCTGCTCATCACTGCACACCTGTTCAGCCCTTACACACACATCCCTCATGCACTGTCATACACTCTCTCTCACTCACTGCTCACTCTTGCTCAGGCATACATGCACGCGCACACACACACACACACACTCTCTGTTTACCCTTGCTCAGGCGTATATGCGCACACACACACACACACACACGCCTGCTCCTATACCCACCTATCTCTTGCCTGTCTAAATTTACACACACTCTTGCCTGCACACACCTTTCTCCTGGGTCACCAGTCTCCCTCCCTGTTCATCACTGCACACCTTTTCAACCCTTGCGCACACTTCTCTCACACACTCACTCTCACACACACTCCTCCACTCAGCCTCTTCACACCCATCACGGCCTCCCTGCTCAGCCACAGGCATCCCATGCACTGGCGCATCGTCCCCGCTCTGCC
>NW_017728994.1:53335146-53340121 GCF_001723915.1 Gavialis gangeticus | reverse complement strand
TCTCACACACTCACTCTCACACACACTCCTCCACTCAGCCTCTTCACACCCATCACGGCCTCCCTGCTCAGCCACAGACATCCCATGCACTGGCGCATCGTCCCCGCTCTGCCAGCCACACCTGGCTCGTGCCCTGCTGGGTGCCAGCCAGCAGTGCCAGGTCTTGCCCCATGCCTGCCCGCTCCCCCCCACCCCAGGGAGGGTCAGCACCAGCCCTGGCCCGGCAGGCACCAGGATCCAGGCAGGTAGCCAGCTCCAGCCAGGGCCTTTTCGGAGAAGATGGGACAGCCCGCCCCCCATGCTGCGTAGTGCAGCGAGGAGGGGGTGCCGCACACCCGCATCGTCATTGCAGGCAGAAAGGGACCAGATGTGAACAAACAGCAGCTCCCAGGGCTGTGCAAAACAAGGAGGCGTGCGTGGCCGCTGCAGCGGGTAAGACGTGCAAAAGGGGCGCTGAGCTGCGGCTGGGCTGGAGCTGCACCGGCCCACGGGCAGAGCGAGGCCGTTCGTGTTTTGCCAAAAGCTGGTCAATGAACTCACGGTCCCAGGAGGGTTGGGCATAAGGGGCGGCACATGGCCTGGCATCTCCTAGGGCCAGCGGCGTGCCGTCTGAGAGGGAGAGCAAGCGTTCACACCTGGGTTATCACCCCAACACTGCTGGCCAGGTGCAGGGTAGGGCCCAGCACCCTGGCATCGCCCCCCCGGCCAAGGCCTGTGGGAGCCACTGTCTTCCAAATGAACATCATCCTCCTGGGGCATCTCGTGCCCAAGTTTCATGGCCAAGCTGCACCGTGATTCACGCTAAAAAGTTTCTTCCATCAGGCTGCTTGGAGAGGGGCTATCCCAGGTGAGAGGAGGCTGCCTTGCCCACGCGTGGGCCAGGCCCCTTGGCATGAGGAAGAGCGGTGCAGGCTGCACCAAGCGCCCCGTGGACTTGGAGCGAGGGAAGGTAACGGGCTTGTGCTGGTTTGGCAGGCGAGCAGATGTGATGCTGGATGCGCGCAGGAAGCCAGGCAGGACTGAGGGCAGAGCAAGGGTGCAGTGGCACCTACCGCTCACAGTGGCTCATTGCAGGCAGAGAGCTCAGCTGAGATTTTCCCCTCTTCACATCAGTGCCCAGCTCGTTAGCAGCCAGGGAAACATCTCCTGCACCGCTCGGGGCTGATGACTGGCTTTTTTGGATGGCACTGCCCAGCCTCCCAGTCTTGAGAGCGAAGGCTGAGCCATCGGAAACCCGCTGCCTGCACAAAAGGGAGAGAGCGCCGAGGCTCTTAAGTATCTCACTCCCCAAGTATGTTTTGCATGAGAAAGGTAATGCCGCTGCACATTTAAGGTGAGTTTTTCTCTCTCTCCCCCTTGGGTAGGAGACTAGCACAGTGCTATGACTCCCTCTGCTACAAAAAAAATTGAATCTTAAAATAATCCCTATTCGCCCTCCTTTCTAGTGTTTAGTTCAGCACAGAGGTCTCAGTAGCCCTGTGGCACTAAATGATGCGCATATTACATACACGCACACGCCGAGTGAGAAGCTATTACCGCCCTCGACTGCCTGCTGTGCAACTGGACAGGGCAGACGGAGGAGGCAGAACTAGTCCGAACATTTTGGACAAAATGCTTTATTTGTCGTTGAAATAGTTTGGCTTCAGCAAGCAGCATATTTCACTGAGCTGTGCTGATTCTTTTATTAGGTTTTCACCGCGAGGGCTCTTTTTGAGATCTGCAGCGGTCTCCCCTCTCACTTCCAAACAGAGCGAGCGAGACCCACAACAGTAAGCACATTTATACTAGTATAATCAGTGTTAGACTGGGAAAAGAAAAGGGTAGCAGGTAGAAGACAGAGCCCCCTAAAGCAGGGCAACTTCACCCCTGAAAGCACCACGGAAAGCTACACTGATTTGTGCATCATCCATCTGCCTCCATCCCAGCACAGGGGTTGGGCAATTAGCTTCTTCCCGGCACCTATTAGCAAGGCATATTAATAACCACCTCATCTCTGCCCATCCCTGATTTCAAAAACAGGACCTTCCTACACGGGGCCATTTCGTAAAAATGCTTGGAAGGGTTTTTGTGTCATTTTTTTTTTTTTAAAGCAAATTTCAAAACTTCAGAGGTTGTCATGAAACAGAAGGCTAGCACAGAGCCAAGAGTGCCAGATAGAGGGGGACTAGCAAGCAAGAGCCTGATTTTGCATTATGCACCCATTTGTTGAAAATAGAAATAACTCTGGCACCAGGGAAAGGACCGCCACATCCCAGGGGCTGTCCTCAACACTGGGCTACAGTCACGCTCCCACTTTCTTGTTCTCCTTCTGGCCCCGTTCAGCTTGCATGCTCAGCTTCTCGGGGGGGGAAGCTTCGATAGGAGCTGTGGAGGGTGCCCCCCCGCCAGCCTCATGCATGGGCGGGCTGTCAGGGTCCATCCCTGAGAAATGGGAGATGGGGCTGTGACATCTCAGGCTGAGGATTGCCCAGAGCCTCGCTCCCTTGGTGCTAGACCGTGGTGCAGGAGCCCCTCTTATTCCTGTGCTTTGCATGTCTTACCCAATTTCCAGGGTGTGTAATGCTAGTGTGACACCCCCCCCCAGTGAGATCCTGCTGTACCTGCAGCAGACCACTGCACTCTGCTTACACTTTTCACGCCCAGATTCTCTTCAATTCCCACCATAACCGATCACAGGTGTCCGGGGTTTCTTTATGTTCATTCAAACCGTGGAATCAAATAGGAGAAGAAAAGATCCATGATGAAGCACTCTCCTTTCTTATCTGTAACCCCCCCCCCACACACACACACACACACACACACACACCCCCACATCTCTGAGCTTCAAGCATACACTTCATGAACAGAAAGGACTGAAAATAATCCTATCCTGGTTTTTCATTCTCACACTCGACAAGGTGGCTTAGCCAGCGGTGATACCAGTCCTGTGTCCCCCATGCTCCATGCCCGGCACACCACACTTCATCCAGCCTTGTGTCAGCCTTGTCACACCACACTTCATCCTTCTCTCTGGCCAGCTCACCCCATCCGCTTTTATAGCTATTGCTCTGGGGCCTGACCCCCACGGTCCACATTTTAAAGTGTACTTTTCTCCTCCCCCCTGTCTTACCATCTTAGCTTGTACATCTCTCATGCTGCTGCCTATTCTGGCCCAGCCATAATTGAGCTCTCTGTTTCTTTGACAAGCCACTTATCATTTGTCACTTCTGTTTCTTTTCCAGAGTTATTCTAAAGAGCTCTCCACGTTGTTCTTGTTTCTGTCAATTTTCTGCCTCTGCATCCCTCGTTGTTGCCTGCCTAACGACGGGCGCTCGGCAGGAATCGATTCCTCTTTTCGGTTTGGAGCCTGAGCCGAAATTCAACCCGTTTGTCTTCGTTCGCTCGTACAAGTCACTGTCACGATGTGCGCCTGCTCCACAGCCTCCTCCCGGGCACTCAGCCTTTTCCCTTTCATTCTTTCTGGTAACTTAAAGCCTGCTTGTCTCTGCATTCACGTTCAGGACTTTGTACAGCATGAGCACCCTCGCGCTCTCCATCCTTCCCTTAAATCAGTCTTGAGCTAGTTTGCCTGGAAAAGAAGATGAGGAGAATGGCTTGTATGTTGAGTCCCTTTTGTTGTATTTTTGGGAATCAGTGGCTCCGCAGGGGGCGGATAGTGGGATGATTGGGCTGGAGAGCTGTGCAGCAGACTAGGGGAAAGGGACCTGGAAGGTGGTAGGCTATGAGGCAGGCCCCTGAACTGGAAGTGGGGCCTGGGACCATGTGTGCACCACTAGACCTATCTTCGCAACCATGATATTAACTAGCTTTGGGTATCTTTTTTGGACTGGAAAGGACAAGAACGCCTCCCTGAATGCAGGCACAGGTGGCAGCTTCATCTCACAGCCATCAGCCCCCTCCTCTGACTAGCCCTGGGGACCACCCCCACACACGCACCCTCTTGACTTCCTCACTCTCATAGATTTAATGCCATCCTGCTGGCTTTACTGCATCATGCAGCTTTAGCTAAATGGACTTGTTGAACACCAGGGAGTTCCCTTTGGGATGTGGAGAAACTCAAGTTGTTCCCTCCCTCGTACCAAGCATTCAGTTTCCAAACCATCCCTACAAGTTTTCTATGAGGCCCAAAAGAAATGAGGAAAGGGTGGCTCAAATGTACATCATGAGCTCTGTTCCTTGCCTTATACATCTCTTAACTTGCTCCTACTCCTCCCAGCCACCTCGCTGAGATAGGAAATCAAAGGAAAACCCCACTGTTGGGACTGTCTATAACTGGAAACAACCCTATGGCGTTGAAGGCAGATAGAGCAGGTCACCGCTGAGGTCGTCTGCATCTTTGAGGTCTGTGCTTTGCTGGGTTTTAAACCAAAACAAAAAAAAAAATCCACACTGCCACATATGCAGGAGGGGCCTCAAGAGCATCCCCAGTGTTTATCCCATAGTGCACTCATTAGGATTGGAGATAGGAAGCCTTAAAGCCATTTATGCATCATTGCACACTGATCTCACAGGGCTCATCCATCCCTCCACGCGGGCAGCTCCCAGCACCGGGGGGCATGACTATGCTCTGCCTACCTGCATCTGCTGTTGCTCCAGAAACACATTAGTGAGGCTGCTCCAGGCTTGCCCATCAGTGCCTGCTCTCCCCTCCAGTGGTCCCAAGAGGGGATGGTGGGTATGAGACCTTGGTCATGTCAGGTCACAGGAGCACAGACAAGCCCAAAGGGAGTTAGCCTGATGCATCGGGAGCTGCCCCAGAAGGTGTGCCGTGCTAGGAGTCGAAAGGTGAGAGGTTGTGAGCATACCAGGCAGGGCTCAAGGCCATATGGCAGCAGGCTTCTGAAAAGGGGGCAGCCCCAGCACTCACCTTCAGAGCTCAGATTTGCTCTCTGAACTCAATGGCTGTTAATACACGCGGGGAAACAGAGCAGGGCTGAGCCAGAAGGGGAGGCAGCGAACAGTAGCTGTACAAGGT
>NW_017728994.1:53322800-53330146 GCF_001723915.1 Gavialis gangeticus | reverse complement strand
TGCCCCAGAAGGTGTGCCGTGCTAGGAGTCGAAAGGTGAGAGGTTGTGAGCATACCAGGCGGGGCTCAAGGCCATATGGCAGCAGGCTTCTGAAAAGGGGGCAGCCCCAGCACTCACCTTCAGAGCTCAGATTTGCTCTCTGAACTCAATGGCTGTTAATACACGTGGGGAAACAGAGCAGGGCTGAGCCAGAAGGGGAGGCAGCGAACAGTAGCTGTACAAGGTACGTTCATTTGGAAAAGGAATATAATGCAACAGCCTAGTGTGGCAACAGTCCCTTTAATGCAGGTTAGGACCTTGTTACCCTTTGTGCTTCAGCTGCACCTTCCTTTCAGGGATTTCCAAGGATCTTACAGGCACAAGTGAGCTGAAACACATCTATCTACCTAGGGATATAGCAGAATGCTGTTTTTTCCTGTGATACAAAGCCTGAGATACAGCGAAATGACTGACTCAAAGCCAGAGATGGTTGAAACCATAGGGCCGCTTTTTGAACACCCGCCCGTAGGACACTAATCGTCTACAGAGAAGGAAGGAGGTAGATGAGCCAAACCTAATGACAGTAAAGCAGGCAAGCGGGTTGCCGTGAATGCAAGTGGAAAGAGTTGTTTGGAAAGCCATGTGGATGCATTTCGGCCGTTGGATTTGGGACCTGCATTTCCCCGAGATCCACAACCAATGAAGCCCCATGCTGTCCACACCTGGAAGCCACCATCCTCACTGCTCCAAGGGCACGATGCTCCCAAGTGGGGGAGAGGGCCACGTGGGGGGCTGAAGTAAGCTTTCCCCTCTTGCAACCAAGGATGATGTTACACAAAATAATTTAGCTCATCAGAAATTACACCCTATTCAACTGGAAATGCTTATATGCTCGTTGAGGGCAAGACCTCAATCAACCTACATGCGATTGCGCTAAAAAAGAGTTAAACTGCAGCTTCCTGGCCTAAGCACAGAGTGGGTTTAAACAAAGAAGCGCTACTAGTTCATGCAGGGTTGCTGTGATCCCTCGGCAGGTGTCTCAGCAGCTCTGATGTGCCTTGGACCACAGCAGGCCAAAGGAAAATGTTCCCCCTGGGAACAGCAGCTTGATCAGGCAGCACGAAGAGGCGAGCGCTCACGAAATGATTTCGTCCAGGAACTGAGCTAATCTGCAAAAAGAAAAAAAAGGGGTCCCCTGCTACCCCAATGTCTTCCACTCTTGGAAGAAGAGAGAAAAGACTTGACACGCCAAAGCTTCGGTCCTCTCCCCAGTTTCCTCCTCCACTTTTCTGCGGTGTCTGTTACTGATGGGAACAGGAACTGGTCCCGGGTCTGCAAAGTGACATGGTAACGCCAACTCCCCTATTTATTATCTCTCTCTCTCAAAGACGCATCTCGGATTTGTAAGACAAAAGGCTGTGCTGTGAACACTTGGGCTCTGAACGGCAAGCTGTGCTCTGCCTGGCTCAGCCATCACCGCGATTCTCCAAGTCCCTCGTTCGGCTAGCAGGCCTCGTGCTAGCTAGTGTTTTTCCTAAAGCCCCTCCTTCTGGTACCCTGGGATTGATTAGGAGAGACCCTCAAGCATCTTTGTTCTCAAAAAGTCTGCTTCTAGCCTTTGTGGTCCTGGAGACAAAACTTGCAAAACAAAAGAGTTGAAAAGCTCAAAAACCAGAAGGCAAACATGAAGAACGTTACATTCGATTGTTGTGTTTGACCATCATGATTTCATAGCAGTCCTGTGATATTTTGGCGGGGCAGACGCATCATATTTAAAGGCTTGGTGTCCAATTAATAAAGACTGGTGCTTAGCTGGCATTTGATTGCTGAGGTGTAAGGTGGAACAACCCGTTCCACCTTGTTCCCCCATCGCTCTAGTAGCAATGCACAGCTCTCAGGAGAGAGGACTTGAATTCACCTGTAAGGTGAGCAGGTGTCACCCAGGAGATGCACACTGCTGGAAAAGGAGGTGCCCGTAGCTCTCCGACAACATCCTTGTTCTCTGCTAATGAGCAAAATCCAAGAGGATTGGTTAACTTGCCCTGCAGAGGTTTCCCCCAGCTGACCGCTTCTTCCCTTGTTCCAGTGCCGTATTTTGGGGCATGTAAAATGAACTTCCTGAAAAAACTAGAGAAACGTTTAAACCTGACTTGTCTGACTACACCCTCTTGCCAGATGCACTCTTTAGCTACCTTCCTCATAAGATGAACTGTGCTGCTGATCCCAGGTCATTAATTCAGCCTGCAGCTTTCATGTCAAACGCCTCTGCCGTGAACTAGGTCAGGTAGCTTGTTTCCAGACAAGGCCACTATCTGACTTTTTAATTTTAAAGAGAGCAAAAGAAAAGACTCATACCAACTACGTTCTAGTAATGACATAAAGGGTAATTATATATGGTAAGAGATTCCCCGGAAACAGTAATTAGGGCAATAGCTAAGAAAATACTTGGTGCCTGACAGGTGAAATGTATGTGGTCAGGCCAACAAAATCTAACATCCAGAATTGCTGGAGAGGAAGGGTCAGATCCGACAATGACAAAGCAGCTTCTATTCGTCGAGGGTAAAACAGCAAATTTCAAGTGGTCTGCAAAAAAAAAACCCAACAGTTTGAGAACAACTGCTCTAATCCATAATGATGCTGAGGGTCTCGGCGGACCACTTAATAACCTTTTCTTGTTCTGCGGATCAAAGCGCGCACAAGTCACATTGGAGTATCAGTAGTCTTACCTTTCGAATGCAACGGATGGACCTGGGTTTTTCTGAGCAACGTTCGGGGAAGTCGGGTGTAATGTTGGTCAGTGTTAGCCTTAAGTCACCTTTCTGTGGACCACCTGGATGGAGCTGGT
The DNA here is from genome assembly GCF_001723915.1 of Gavialis gangeticus. Taxonomy (NCBI): domain Eukaryota; kingdom Metazoa; phylum Chordata; order Crocodylia; family Gavialidae; genus Gavialis; species Gavialis gangeticus. The sequence goes on along the minus strand of NW_017728994.1, from coordinate 53,327,322 downwards.
GGACCAGTGGCGGTCCACGGACCACGGTTTAAGAACCTCCGAATTGGAGGAAAACAAAATTCGTCCCTTAGGAGCTTAGAAGCGACGAAGGATTTCTGACGGGGACCCAGACCTCACAGCACAAAGAGTAAACACGGGGCACAGAACAAGAGATCTAGAAAAAAATGCTGTAATGGTACTTGCCAATTGAAGCCACCAGAAGAGATGGATGCAGCAGCACCTGAGGGCTGGATGCCCTGCTGGAAGTTACGCTGCAGACATGGGGCTCAAGGCAGGGATCGTAGGCTGGAAGTGAGAGGCCAACATTATACAGGTCAGACTAGATGCCTGAAGGCTGCCTTCTGGCCTTAACGATGAGTTCACTGTATGTTCCCGCCCATCCCCGTGTCAACAAGTGATGCCGCACATTGGGCCTTGCTCTTTGTCCTGTTGAAGTCTTCACTGGAGAGAAGAGGATCAGGGGCTCCTGTTAGCGGACAGGATTCCCTCCTAGAGCCCGATCCTGTAACATCACTTACCGACAAAACTCTCACCAACATCAGCAGGATCACTGCCCACGGTTGGATTGCAAGATGTCACGCGGGAGGCACTGCTGATGGTGCTGGAAGAGAAAGGCAAGACCCGGGTGAAACGCATGAAGGTTCATGGCGCGCACAAACGCCGATGCACGTTTTCCTGCTTAGCTTAAGGGTGGGCGCTTGGGGAACACAGGGTGGGCAGCAGCCACCAAGGAAGTTGGCCTTATTCCTTTTGTGCTGATTTCACCTATTTGTGTGGTTAGCTGCTGAGCCTGCTGCACAACCATCTATTTCGACCCTGCCTGGGGGTTCACCAGCTGGATGGGCTTTTTATGATATGCGAACAAGACAATAAAATATATCGCTTTTGCTCTTCTGTGCAGATGCTTAATCCCTTTGATTTTCCATGCACGTGGGGACACTGTTTATGACACGCACCGATCAGGAAGCAAGGAGCTACTCACCCACGTGAACGTTCGCCGCTGCTGGAGCAGCTCACCCAGACTGAGATCCATCACAACAGTTATCCCACGTCCTGCCACGCCAACCCTTGTGCATTGAGGTGAACTGGCATGAATTGCTTTTCTGGTCTTTATAGGCGAGTTTCCTGCCGCCTGTTTCTTTGGTCTCCTTCCCTGTCCTGCTGGAATCTCCTCGTGCAAGGTTTCATTGTACAGCCCAGCAGATTTTCTTAAGAAGTTCTTTGAGAAGAAATGAATAGCTGTCTGGACAACAGAAATAGCTCCATGAGATGGGCTGCTGCTTAAAGAGGAGAGTGCTTCGGTGGTTCAAGATATTTCAGCATGTCTCCCCTCAACTGTATTCATTCCATGGCTTCTCCATCATAACCGCACAGTGTCACCATTTGGGTTTGGGGTGCATCTCTCTTTGAAGAGAAGTCTGGAAACAAGTGAAAGGCTAAGAATGGTCATGTCAATCTGTTAGGAGCGCAGGACTGTAAGGGACCCCCCCTTCCCACCCTGGGCCTGCAATCATTTATCCAAACTGCTTCAACCCTCAGATACAGCTACAAGGTGCAAACCCAGGAACACCCTATAACATGCCACAGGCAAAAGCAGGGGAGACAAGGACACTGCCAGCTCCCTGTCACTGCAGAAATTGGAAATAACCAAATGAAACCATCTAGGCACCCCTGGGAAGGATGTTTCCACATGAACCCAGTTGCAGGGACAGACAGGGGTCACACCCCAGCAAAGGAAGCGTATGTTATAGGTCCCGTCTGAATGCACTCAGAACCACTTCCCTAAAAGAGAGCCAGACGCGCTGCTCCTAATGTCGCCAAAATCGGCTCCACGCTCCTGCCACATTCGTTCTCCACCCAAAGAAATCCCAAATTCACGGGACAGCTTTAACGGCAAAACAAGCACCACCATTCTTTGAAGGCTGGCACACAAAACGGCCAAAGACCGAGTGGTTGTAATCGCAGGCCCCCGGAAAGCCGAGCGCCCCGGAGCAATTTCAGGACAAAGGCGGCTCCGCAGCAGAAGGGTGCGAGCTTGGGTGCTTCCCTTTGTTTCTGGTTTCACCATCTCACGGTAAAAGGAAATGATGCGGAGAAATCTTCTAGTAGCCTTGGAAAACCCTGCTCTGAGCACAGCCATTCCCTTGTGCACGTGGCTCTCAGGTGCCCCCTGAGAGCCCATCTCCGACATCTTTCTTGGCCACTGGGGTCCTGCAGACCCTGGGACCGGTGCCACTGCCCTCCCAAGCCTGGAGTTACTTGGACAGGTTGCTATCAGAGTGCTGATTTCTTAATCACATCCTTCAGCGGCAACGTGGTGATTAAGAAAACCTCACAGGTTTTAGCAAAGGAATTTCTTCACCACCTGCACTCGGTAGTCCTGAACCCCCCACAACCCACAGCTTCATCTCACCCTGTCTGAAGCCTGGGTCCGAGACAGAGATGGGATTGAAGGGAAAACCGAGTGCCCTTCACCCAGCCGGGTCTGCTTAGATGTGCAATATATTGCTTGAAAAAGCACCTGCCCTTCTCTGTTTTTTTGGTGGGGAAGTGGGGATCAGAGGATCGTGGGAAAGTAGGGCTGGAAAAGGTCTTGCAAGGTTTAGTCCAGCCCCCTGCTCAAGGCAGGATGGTCCAAACCTAAACCGTCCCATCCATGCATCTGTGCAACCTGCTCTTGAAAACTTGCACAGATGAAGATTTCAGTCTCTCCAGGCATCCTGTGCCACTGCTCGACCATCCTCAGCCAGAAAGTTCCTCCTATTTTCCAACATAAGTTTCCCCTGCTGCAGCTCGAGGTCATTGCTCCTAGTCCTGTCCCCTACCATCCCAGAGACAAGCCCGTCTCCATCCCCTCTCTAGTCGCCCTTCACGTACTTGAAGACTTATCACATCCCCCTTCGGTCTCTTCTCCAGACTGAATAACCTTTGTTCTTTCAGCCCTACCTCGGGCTTCTCGCCTCCCAGGCCCCTACTCATCTTTATTGCTCTCTTGAGAGATGACCTGACTCAAGCCACTGCACCCCATCCCACAGGCACTTGACCCAGATAGTAAGTCCTCCAAAGTCAAGGTCCTGCTAGTAGAAAACCCATTGCTCCACTAAGGAAGAGTCATTCATCATCACACATGGCCCTACCTGGCTTGGTTAGCTCACCCCAAGATGCTTCACACCCCGGCATGAGCACGCGCTGTCCAGAATACAGCGACCCAGTCAGGGCTCGTGCACTTCCCAGCACCACTTGGACAGCCAGCTGCCATACGCAGGTGATAATGCAAAGCACACGCTTCAGAGAAGGTGACAGGCAAAACACAGTTCACCCACCCAGACAGAGCTCACTGCTTAGCACAATCTGCCATAGAGGGTCTGGAAACAAGAGGCACCCCTGCACACAACCATGCTCAGCCAGAGGACTCAGCAGCTACTTGCAATACTTGCCATGGGCAAGATAACAGGAGGATGAAAACGAATGAATCGGGAAGGGGGTGCAAAGGATCAGTGCAATGGCATCATGCATGCATCTCCTTCATGCTGTCTGCCATGGCTGGTGGCATCATTGCTGTGGCTTCGCATTGATGCGCAGGGGCCCAATTCTGGGAAGGGCTAAGCACTCATCTCCTGTGGACATCCAGGGGAGTACCCACCTCCTGGTACAGGCAGCGACCCTTTTGGAAAAGGCGATGGCACCCAGCTTTGTTCTGGAGTTCACTCTAAGCCCTCCACTTCTGCCCCATCGGACCCTGGCTCCATTGAAGTCAAGGGGAGTTTTGCCATTGTTGGCAGTGGCAAGAGCATTTCGCCCAAGAGTTTGGGGAGAAATTGGAGCCAACCCCCCTCCCGCAAATGCACAAAGGGTGATGGCAGGCAGTGCTCTTCCTCAGCCTTTAAGTGTCACAGGTCGCTTATGAAACCTTGGATGGAGGTTACGCCAGCAAATTTCTGCTCCCCTGGACAAACCATCCTCCCTCAGCCCCCAAAGATGCATTTCACTGCAACACAGAGGATCTTAGCAAACCCTCCTGCCTCACTTCCATCTTTACCTTCAGGCAACTGCTGCCTTGAATCAATCCTTTCAAGAAATTATTTCACTGCTAGCATCACAAATCATCATGCCCACTCTCCCCATATGATGCTAGGAGTAACTCCCATTACAGCTACTGAGAAAAATTATTGCTTTGCTTCTGAACCTGCTGCTCGATCTGTCAGTGTGACTCGCATACAACAGCATGAGCATTAAGAGGAAAAACAGCTTCATGAGAAATGCTGCAAGCTTCCTGTGGCTGGTTACAGCTGAACTCTCTCTGAACTTGACTTTCTACTCGTTTAGGCTGAATGACAGCTGGGGCTACACATGCAAGGAAGTGGCAACTGGAAGCCCAGGTGTAAATGCTACTGAGCACATTTAGAAAAGGGGGATGCCCAAAATGTCAAACCAGGTACAACGGCCTTACAGTGCATCCACATCAGCAGCTTCCCACCACCTAGACTGGCAACTCAGGTCAGAGTACAGCTCATATTTAGGA
>NW_017728994.1:53311720-53317800 GCF_001723915.1 Gavialis gangeticus | reverse complement strand
CGAGCATTAAGAGGAAAAACAGCTTCATGAGAAATGCTGCAAGCTTCCTGTGGCTGGTTACAGCTGAACTCTCTCTGAACTTGACTTTCTACTCGTTTAGGCTGAATGACAGCTGGGGCTACACATGCAAGGAAGTGGCAACTGGAAGCCCAGGTGTAAATGCTACTGAGCACATTTAGAAAAGGGGGATGCCCAAAATGTCAAACCAGGTACAACGGCCTTACAGTGCATCCACATCAGCAGCTTCCCACCACCTAGACTGGCAACTCAGGTCAGAGTACAGCTCATATTTAGGAACAGCACTGCCAAGGCACCAGGCAGGGAAGCTGGTAGGAAATCTGGCAAGTTTCTGTACAAACCCAGGCCATGTTGCAGCTTTTTCAAAATTAAACAGAGACTGCACAACATTTCATAGATCACAAAGCGGCTTCTCCAAGGGACACATGGGAATGAGCATTTTGCACCTGCTCTCTTCCCCTACCCTATTCCCTTCCTCTGCTCAACTTCCTCTGCCTTCAGAACAGGCCTTTCATCTTTGTAAGGCCTGCGCTCTGGATGAAACAAAGAGCCAGGCAATCCCAGTGAGAAATGCTTTCCCAGGAGAAGACAAAAAACAGAGTTGCAGGTACTTTGGTACTTTCAGATGAAGGAATCCTACTGACAAAAGCAAAATGCTTTAAGATTATTCTGGGAAGTATTTCTAGTTGAATTTTGCACCCAAAGATCATGAAGGAATGCATTTGCCCACAATAGCTGGAGCTGATAGTACTCAGTATCTTACAATATAAATGGCTGTTTGCCTGGTAAATATAGTTAGTACTATTGTTAACTATTGCTATAGGGTTGGCAACCTCTTGCTGGCAGTAGTTGCAGTTTGGAAGCTTTTGCTCAGCTGTCTGTATACACCCCAGCTGCAGATTCCCATCCCCTTTGCAGCAAGGGAAGCGCTGCGGAGGGGATGGGCACCACAGCCCGTGTTTTCACTGATCCCACACCCTGGATCAGAGCTCCTCATTGCCTGGATCCAGCCTGCAGACCCCTTCTTTAACATTTCAAAGCCTACTTTGATTAGGATTTAAATATTCACTTTAAATGTGGAGTCCACCGTTAGCACTGTGTTAACGCTTTTATTGCAAGATCCGATAACTTCAGATACTAGGGTTCACATTCTGCCTCCGGCAAAGGGACAGAGACTGCCCTGCCAGGGCTGTTTCCTACCGTCACTGATACGTACCAAGAGAAGCAGTGGGGTATTTTTCATGTTCATCAAGACATCTGGTGGGTGGTGCTGTGCAGGTTTCATTTTGTCACGCTTATTTCTCAAGCCGTTCCAATATGCGTAGTTTTGTACAAGACAAAGCAAGGAACTGTTTCTGCCCCCCAAAGAGCTGAAAAAAAATCTTAATTACAGGCAGAGAAGGGAGGTTGGAGGCTCAGTGGAAGGAGTTCTTCAAGTTATTCATGAGGAGTAGTGGTTGTTTGGTCATTTTTGGCAGCCCTGGCATTGGCAATTTGTTCATCTAATTTCTGGATGTTAGGAAACAGTTGACAGGAGAAACAAGGGGTAGGGAGATCGTAGACGGAGTGGACACATATAGAGGGTTGGAATAAATAATGCATAGAGCTGATTTGCCTAGACATAGAAGAGGGGGGTAGACACGCGCCATTGACCAAAACAGAAAGTGGGCGATTGTTATCCCTACAGAAACTGTAATGGAGGCCCTCCAAAAAGGCAGAAAATTGAAACTTATTGGAAAAAAAAGAAAAAATGTACAAAGAAAACTTCAGAAAGAATATCAGGTGTGAAGAAAAAAAAATGTGTAGTCAAGCCCCTCACCCCCCCCCCTTTTTTTTTTTTTAAACTGCGAAAGTTTGGCAGGACTTTTTTTTTTTTTAACCACTTATATCACTGGCAGACTAAACAGGAGAGGTGGAACCTAAAAGGTCTGAAATGTAATCACAGAAGTAGTTCTGCTTTTCATCCTCTGGCACAATGAAGTTTAAACTCCAAACAACAGGAAGCCAGTGAAAGAAACTGGAACGGAGTCGTACGTGAGAATGGCAGCTACACGTGGATGGAAGAGAGGGGAATAAGGAGGCAGCAGTGGATGTAAAAATCAAATTATTTTTCATTCTCTAACTTAATTCCATATTTTTAACATGTGCATATGTGCATCCAGGGAGATGGGTAAGACTTTTCTCAAGTGTCCTAAACCTGGTGATACCAATTAGATGTTTTACCCTATCATCAGACCCATGTGCCGCAGTCTCTTTCCCCAATGCTTCACCAAGCTTGAATCAGTTTGGGTGAAGAAAAGCTCGACCCAGGCAAGATATATGGGACAGTGTAGGTAAGTGCAAGCTTCTTGGCATCAGCAGTTGTCCACCGTCTCTGCCCACTGTCTGTTGAGAAGGTTGGATATTTCTGTACGAGCTTCTGCCCGAATTGCCAGCCCGTAATGACCCAGAATACTTCAACCTTTTCTTTCCAGAGCAAATCTCAAGATCACCTAAATACTGGATGGCTGCAATGTCTCCTAAATGGGGCTACTGGCATTTCTGGAAATGCCAAAGTAGCATTAAAATTCCTTTTTTTTTTTTTTTGTCTATTTGCTTGAAGAATAAAATGCAAGCACTAGCTACTTGGAACAGTGGCTATGTATTGTAATAAGCTACACAGTTAGAAGATATCCTTCAATGCTGCATAATGTCAGTTTGGAAATGTTTTCTTTTATTAAACCAAAGAGATTAAATCTAGGTGATTTCGTGTCTCTTACGCACTTTAGGCACCTATTTTGTTCACAGGAACTCATTTTCCACTAAAATCCACAGTCAAGGTTTGTTATTCCTTCTGAAAAGAACAGTGACCCTATCCTCTTTATGTTTTACTGTGATACTAGAACAAAATGAAAGTAAAAGGTTGTACAAACATTTGCTTTATAAAGGTGTGCAATTTACATATCTGATATTTAGAGCAGTTACCGTCATGCAACTTTTGGAGTTTCCTGAAGTCAGTATACATTTCACTTTGTATTTGACTTGGAAAAAAAAAATATCTTCAAAAGAGTGAAGAGGCATATATAATGAAAACGCAGTTCACAATCGTCATTGACACTGCAAAATTATGATTCACCTCCAAGTTAAATTAGGCTTTAACACTAGAAAACTTTCAAAAGACTCGGTGGCAGCTCATTTACAAATATATTTATAATGAATGCATTGATACAGAATGACTTTATAAAAAAGCAAGGCAATCTTTTATATAGACATAATCAACATTACAATAATTCAGATTAAAAGTACATTTTTGTAGACTGTTTACACTCTTATTTAGCTTTTGACCACAAATTATCATGGTCTGGTATATTCCCACAGCAAAAATCCTGTGCAGTCCCAGTTAAGACCTAAATATCATAATAATAAACATAATCTTCTGATCTTTGCTAGAATAAAAACAAAAACCATTTGATACCGTTTGTAGATGCTATAATTTGTTTGTAATTGTCCTAACTGTGCCTTGAAGTTTGTGTGTTGTGCAAATCACTGCCAACTGCACATCTAATTAAAAGCAAGTTCTGGCATGCCGGTTCAACATACAACTGAGGTGCAATATTGACTATACAAAAGCACTCTGCTGCATTTAGATTCCTTGGTTATGAATGAAGACATCCTCTGTCCCTTGATATGTTAATGAGTTTGTATTGATCCTTCAGAGATTTAAAAAAGAAGAAAAAAAAGGAAAGGAAAAAGTAACAAAGTAACATCTGTTAACAAAGCTTTCCACTTTAAAAAAAAAAAAAAAGCTATTTTGCAGACTTCCAGAATTAAATATGGTACTGAAAGTTTTTGCGCTTTAGGTGATGCAGTGGGTTTAAGTGCTAACCAGCTAGAGTACTGCTTTTTAAACCATTTACATGAGCAAACACTACCTTCAAGAAGTCTGAACATGCAATTTCTTACACAACATCAGCTAAAGATGGACAAAACTGCACAGAAAGTCTAAGAGAGAGGCACTGAAGCACCAAATATTCTACATTACTAGATTGTTTTAAAATAAAAGAACATGGATTTAAGTTTCCAATAGCATGTGGCAACCTCAAAGTGCCAATTTTGAACCACGTCACCCTACTTTCACACACAGTATTTCTACTGCAGTTACCAATGTTTGGATATTCATCTAAATGTTCCTGTTCAGAAAGCTAAATGAGGTGGTCAGAGGAGCAACTTCAATATTTTTATAGTGTTTATAAACAAACATGTTTTTTTCCAGCCAAGAGTCCGCAGTCAACTTTCTACTTGGCCAATGAAAATGCAAGTACGTGCTTCAAAACAACTCACGTTGACAATTGTTCCTCCTTTACATTTAAACGCTCCCTAATCTATTTTCTACTTTATCAGATTTCCATAACACTATATTCTGTAGCACAGTATTTTGCTTGTGTTAGTCAAGGCATGCTCCATGACAGTGCCCCATATGGTTGCCAATATTGCCCAAATTAGGCAATACAAGTCATGATTTGCTTTTGCATCCAGACCAGGGACCTAAAGATTGTCACACTTATTATAATTATGGTCTCTCAGGCTAGGTACAGACATTCAAGAAGTCAGGGGCAGAATCGAACCTACAAAGTTTTTCTGTAAGCAGCTTAGTTTAGCTCAGTGCTGAACCAAACACATATTTGCCCTTGGGGTGGGGGGGAGGGAGGAAAGAAAGGAGAGGGGGCAAATCTTAGACCAGGTACCACCATTTTTAAACCAGTCTGTGCACCAGAACTAATCTGTTCTGTTATGGGTATACACTGGTTGTGTGTGCTGAACTTCTCTGACAGGTACAAATTCATTTCTAATCACTTATACCAGTTAAAGTGTAATGTCTGTACCTGGCCTTAATGCATTTCAGGAGATAACGCTAGTCAAATCAGTATGACAAGGGACATAAAAGTTTTAATCGAAACATCTGGAACAGCCCTTTGTCCACCTGCTACTTAAATACCCTTCAGAATCCTGTTCCTCCAACTTGCTCATGATTGAATACACTATATCTTATTTTACTTATTTTTAATTTGACCAGCATGATGTAAAATCTTAAAATGTATACAAGAGAGCACGAATTCCAGCATATGGTATTTGGCAGAAAAAGACAACCTAGAAACCTAGGTGACAATCTAACACCCTGGAAAATCAGGAATTCAGAATACAGAATTATTTTGCTTGCTAAAGCTTATTCCCAAATCCAAGATACTCATTTAATAGCCAAAGTACATCATTCGAGTTATAGGGAAAACCTTCTGAACTCTTGAAGTTTCTTTTCTGCCCCAGAACGTGTCTCGTGCTGCTTTGAATCATCTCTCCCTCTAGACACTCCCAAGCGTTCACCTCCGAATTTCTAAAAACTTAAAAACACTCCCAAAGATGACTCGGGAGTATTTAGCATTACCACAACTACACTAGCACAAGGATACTCTGATAAAAAAAAAATCCTCTTTTTAACATCACTATATTTTGATTCAGTACTTTATTCATTCCTCTAAGTGAAATCAAAAGCCTGTGTGTTTATTTGTAAGACTGTAACAAGCACTTTTGGTAACCACGTTCTCATCCTGTGGAGTATTATAAAGGGAGGGGTCAGCTCAATCAGAGTCATTAACCATGCATCTTAACTAATCCGATCACAATATTTACATCCTAAACAATCTCACTTCCGTGAATACAGCCCAACAACATCCATACCTGAATCTTTCTAGCCTATGATAACTGGAAGCATGTATTCCACTGGCAGGGGGCAGGAGGTGGGAAGGGCAGGACTGGCACCCTGCTGTTAGATACACTACTACTTCAGGCTTTTGGGAAGTCTCTACAATGATTCTTCTTGTATTATACTTCATTGTTAAAATCTTGCCCTGTTGCAAAGGACAGAGACGAGATGATTTATAAGTTAAAGGATAAACTCTCATTCAAGGGGAACTGGAGGAGCAAATGGGGGAAGACAACCAATATAACTTAAAAGACACGAGGCAAAGTCATCTTTGTTTTGAGGAAATTCATCAACTAACCAAAAAAAAAAAAAAAAAAAAAAAAAG
>NW_017728994.1:53308583-53311482 GCF_001723915.1 Gavialis gangeticus | reverse complement strand
AAAAAAAAAAAAAAAAAAAAGGTTGTCCCCAAATGAACTGAGAAGTACTGCGTAGGTTTTAACAGTAAATTCAGAAACTCCATTACAGTTTGAAACGACACATTTCAGCATCTCAATTGTTTACCAACTTACTGCTGAGAAAGATCAACTCCAGGCAGAAATGTAACATACACTTTTCATAAACTAAAATCTAAACTGAAAAGCTACAGTAGATGTAAAAAAAAAAAAAGTACAAGGGAAGAGAAAGGACATTACTTTGTAAAATCCAGTGACATCTACGATAGTTTTACAGCATGTTTAAGTCCTCTAAGGTTTTATATCTCCACCTGCCTTTCAAGAGGCTCCTTGTTAATGAAAAGACATCAGACAAAACAGAACACAAGTGACAGTCAATGTTGGGAAAACCGGAACAAGGCAATACATAAAATTAAGCACAATCTTAAAGCCAGAAATCATATCCTCAAATTTCTGCATGGGAAATACATTTCTCATGGCATCAACTATTGCATTTTGTTCAAAAGATACACTAGCTCATGACACCCCCGCAGCAATCCATCATGCAAGTCAACTGGACAGTTTAGTGAACAACTGGAATGCAACTGCCCTTAGACTTTCCACCTTCTTAAAGAAAAGAAGGGGAACTGGCACTGCATGAGCAGCAGCGGTGTGCATTTCACTGAAGCATGTTCTGCCTTGAAGCAACCAAGATAAAGGGAACAGAACTGTGTGTGAACCACTTACAGTATTCCTATGGAGCTGCTACCATCTATGCACAAATGAAAAAAAAAGTGCCTCTTTATAACATCGGTTTTAATACTGAAGTTGACAGGATGAGGTTATATAAAAGCATAACCGTGGTACTGAACTGAATATTTTGAAGCAAGTGCCCCAAGCAGTGGGGAAAAGTGCATTTAGTTCAGCAGCAAAACAGCACAGTGTGAAGATATTGTGCTTGGACACAGAGGTTCCATCATGGAAGGAGGTACAAGGCAAGTCAAGATATAAAACCATAGTACATTGTTAACCACCTTTAAAACTTACATATAATAACTGCAGTGTTTAAAAGTAAGACACATTCATTTTTTGTACAAGGACTGTGAGGAATCCTTAAAATTGCTCATTGTAATTCATGATAACATTATAATAAAAAAGGTTTGTATATATTATTTCCTTGCCATTCAACTCTATTGTTAGACCTTATGGAATTGTAACTTCACAAAATGAGAACTGCTTTTCACTGAGACCATTTAATATTTTTACCAATCTGAAAAGGTTAATTGTGCTAGAAAAGATCAACCGCAAAAGGCTCGGTTCAGATATGTTATGCCCACAGAGAAGCAAGACTTAAAAGAATTCAAGCTCTTTTTGACTGCATCTTTTCCACCCTACCAGTTGTTTTGATGAGTGAATATTTTTAGTATATAAACCGGTCAATAAAAATTTTTCAGCAGAAGCATATAAATTCTAGATATGATTGATTAAAACAGAGCAAATCAAAACAAAACAAAATCCAGTGATTTACTCTGACTGTAAACAATATAAAAACACCGTTTGTTTCAGATCTCAAAATAAGTTAAAGAAAATCCCAACTTCAGGACATACGATCCTACTGGGTTCAACACAAAAGGAGGAGGGAAACAAACGTTCACTCTATAAGATTGTGTGCATGTTTCTTCACTGAAAGTAGATGCAAGCAAAATTATTTTTCTCCTTTAAATTTAATTTTTTGAATTTGTTGGCAATCACTTTATGTGAACTGGCATTTCCAGATTACTCAGACAAACATCCATCAAATTCAGCAAAGAAAACTTAGACAAGCATTTTTACAGAATAAAAAAAATCTAAATGGCTATGATTCCTCTATTAGCAGAAACACATAATACAGTCTCAGATTTGCCTTTTACATTATTTATATATATAATACAATACATGATGCACATATTGTATATATAAATAATGGTAACATTAATGCAGTTTGGATTTTGTACAGTGTATGGGACAATCCGATTTGCATCAGACCATGGCACGATATGGTCCCTGCATTTTTAGGAACTGAATGATGAACGAGGGTCCCCCAGCAACGATCTGAGGCGGAAGGTGGCTGAGCGGGCAGTTCTCAATGCTCATTATTGATAGTTTGCTGCAGAGAGCCAGCTCAAAAGGAAGGCTGTGTAGATTGGGGTTGTCATTCAAATACAGTTCTTCCAGATTCTCCAGTGTACCTGGTTAAAAGAAAATGTTCAAATATAAAAGCAAATCTCCCTCTCCAAATCAAAAGGATTATTTCATTTGGAGACTCCTTGCCAAGGAAATTATTCATGTCAACTTCTGGTCTCAGATGCAGCAACCTTCCTACCCATCTGTACCCCAGTAAGAGCCAGGGCTGGCTTGCTTCTCTGCAGCAATGGGCAGATAGATCAACCCAGTGGTGCTCAACCTTTTGGCCCTGTGAGCCAGATGAGTAGCAAGGGGCTGGCCAGCAGACTGGATCAGCTCTGCACTGGTTCCTGTACACGCAGGTCAGGCCCTGCACCACTGCGCAAACCCACACCCCCACAGATCTGGAAACTGGGCAGCAACCCACTCCCCCCCTGCAAATTTTTGGACCTGTAAGCAGCCCCAAAGGCTGGATGAGACGGCACTGGGAGACTGGGTTTGTCCACAGCCCCATGTTCTATACCACTGTAGTGGAAACTACCCTGACTTTGAAACCTTAACAAACCAGGTTTACAGCTACAGTGGTTTCACTTCCAGTTAAAGTAGATGGATGGAACAGTGATTTGGACGAGGGGGTGAAAAGCACCCTGTTCAAATTTGCTGATGACACTAAGATGTGCGGGGACGTGGGCACACTAGAAGGAAGAAGCAGGCTACGATCGGACCTGGACAGGTTGCAAGG
>NW_017728994.1:53287865-53307929 GCF_001723915.1 Gavialis gangeticus | reverse complement strand
TCAGAAGGCGCTATTTCACAGTCAGGGCGGCTAGGGTCTGGAACCAACTTCCAAGGGAGGTGGTGCTGGCTCCTACCCTGGGGGGTTTTAAGAGGAGGTTAGATGAACACCTTGCTGGGTTCGTTTGACCCCAGTACTCTTTCCTGCCATGGCAGGGGGTCGGACTAGATGATCTTCTCAGGTCCCTTCCGACCCTAGAAACTATGAAACAGTTACAGAGGCTCAGCTGTAAAGTGGAATAATTTTAAAATGCTATTTATCCACACACACAGGAAGGCAGAAGGTAGAGCAGGGTGGCCCCCTTCAGGACTAACTGCTTCAGAGAGCCATGCACTGTCACAGACAACAATCTACTTTATCAGGTGCTAACACAGAGAAACATATTACTCCATTTTAGTTTTCCTCTGTAAAAACTGTTCATATACAGAATAACTAATCAGCAAAAAAAAAAGATGATTTCCTTCACTATAGTTTTATGAAACAGTTACGAGAAAACATGCTGCAGTGCTCTTCCCAAGACAGTTCTTCTGGCGATATGTTTTTCATGTGGAGAAACTTGGAAATGTTTCTTCTAGCATCTCTAAACCAATAACGGTGAATGCCAGAAAGGATACCAAATAGGGATAGGTCACTCTAGCGATAAATGATTCAATGCTCTCTCTCTACAGCATTGATTTCTGCCACTGTCAGAGACAGAATGATACGGAGCTAGACGGACCATTGGCCTGACCCAGTATGGCACTTATGTGCTTTGTGGACATATGAGATGCATATTATATGGTCTCTCTCAGGGCTCTAGGGCAGGGCACCTTTTAGGAACAGGAGGCTAAATTAACAGACTTTGGTCCAAAGGCAGACAACGTACGTCCCATCTTCACAGGCTGGATGAAATAAGTTGGTGGGCCACATGGGCTGCAGCCAGAGGTTGCCACCACCTGGCAATTATTGCTTTATCATACTGTATGTGAAAGCAGAAACAGCATCTTACCAATTTCTTCAGGAAGGTGTGTAAGAAGATTCTCTCCAAGCCCAAGATGCGTCAGATTGGTAAGGTGACCAATTCCTCTTGGAAGGGTGGTCAACTGATTATTAGTCAAAACTAGTTTCTGGAGGGGAAGTTTTTAAAAATACTAAATTAATACTACATGCTTTCAAACAGACAGAGAAATATCAGAAAATCTAGCCGGTAAAACAACAGCTTGCAGAAGAGGGAGCAATCCCTACCTCTTGACAAAGTTCAAAATTTCTGTTGAATGTTATTAAATATAGCAGTAAATATATACTTTTAGACCTACATTTCATCAAAAAAAATAACAGCTTTTTATAAACATTACTGAAATCTTGAGCTATTCCAGTAATGACTTTGTTATTTTATTCAATGTTATATGGTCTAACTGGATCACAGAATTAACCAAGATGATGGAAACAGTGGGAATAAAACTAAGAGTCCTGATAACTGATTGCCTACACTAATCTGAATCCCTTCCTTAAGCTTTCCTAGGAGTGATGAGTACAATCAGTTTAACAAAGAACTTTCAAATTGGCTTGGTATAAATGAAAGGGTTATACAATACATCTCAATTCATTGCTTTACCTGCAGATCCTTAAGGTAAGCTATTTCATTTGGCAAGGATTCCAGTTTGTTCTCCTCTAGATCCAATTCTCGCAGTTTCCGCAGATTTCCAATGCCATGGGGAAGTTTCCTTAGAAGATTGTTTGACAAGATAAGAACCTTAAGAAAAAAATGTGTTTTCAGTAACATAATAAAGCAAACAATAAAAGTCTCTCTTTACACTTTGGAACTACATGACATTCAGTGCAAAACCGGCACATGCTAAACCTATGGGAGTAAAAAATAAGGAAACAAAAATCAGCAATTAAAAAAAATATTCTACAAAGTTAAATTACTGAAATTTAAATTGACAAGAACAGATTGCAGATCAATGAAATTACCTGAAAAATGCACAAGACTACAGGAAAGATAAAAACAAAACAGAGCTAACAAGTGAAGAAAACCAGACCTACTACAAACTTCATTTTCTTTGCCTTCCCCACTGTCCTCTTTCTTGTTGTCCCCTCTGCTTTCCATACCCTCCCTGATCTACCAAGCCTCACCCCCTCCTCAAGTCCATCCACAAGTGGATTTTGAAAAGGGAGCCCTGAAACCTTGCATAACGAAGCACTTGGGAATTCTCTACACACATGCACTCATCTCTCAAGTGATCATTTATCAATCCCCTTCCCTAGTCTTCCTGGGGTTGCCACCACCTCCTATTTGTTCTAATTTCAGTTAGATGAAGCTCCTCTGGGCTAAAAAATCCATCTTTACCTATGCTTTCAAGTACCAGGGTCACCTATGATGCCGCATAAATAATTATATTATTCACAGTTTGCACTAATACACCACCTTTCACCCGGGGAGCTAAAAGATCCCTAAAAGCAATCAAGCCTCATACCACCATGAGGCAGGCAATTATGACATTTTACTAATGAGCAAACTGACATGCAACATTTAATTTTTAGTAGCTCCAAGTGTCCATGACACCATGTTAATTCAGTATGATCTGCAAGTGCTCAGAGCCCAGTGATCTAATCCCTAAGGAGCCCTCTGTTTTGCACTGCTGCAGAAACCTTCAGTTTTTGCATTAAAAACATTGCATAAAAAACTCTTTGTACCCACATCTTTATTTTAAGGGAAAATAAAGCTAATGGCCTTCCAGGCCTTAAAGATCTCTGGCTTGAGTAGCATGGCATTTCATTGTCCATTTTCCAGAAGTTGCTGATTTTGATATTATAAACAGAAAGATTCTTGAGTGAAAGAGAACTGGATCATTGAGTACACCCTACCTACATAAAATTTTAACCTCCCCGCAAACCACAGAAAATTATCAGCTGATTGGAAGGAAAGTTACAGCACAAACAGTTATACTGGAGCATCTTTAAACTTTAAGTGTGCCATTTATTATTGGCTCTATCAACAGATTCTTTTCAGTGACCTGCTGACGGTTTCAGAGTTCCCTTAACGTGCAGAACTACTTGCTCAAATGCCCTTCTGTCCCTTTCAGGCAATTAAACTCGTCTGTCTTTGCTCACCCTTACAGGGTTCCATCTGAGTGGGCGCGTCTACACATTCATTAATGCACCACAGTTGTTACACATTAAGTTTAGTACTTGGTTAACCAAGTACTAAATCCATGTGCAGCAAATCATGCTATTGTGCACTAGTGCCAGCGCATGGGATTTTAGTGATGCTTACTGCATAATAGCCTAATACTACTGCACAGTGGCGTGTTAGCATGGTTTCTGCCCAGCACACTACTGCAAAGTGTTACTAGGCTACTGAGCAGTTAGCGCCTTGTGTAGACGTTCCCAGTAAGAACAAAAGAGAAGGCTCATCTTAGTTCCTGGCATCTGCCTACATAATTTCCTGCCCAAAGAAGGTCCAAGAGAGTACCAAGTGTCCACCTTTATGGTTAAGGCTTGGTCCATATGGTTAAGGCTTATCCCTTCACTGGATTTTTTGGCTTCCTTTACTTCTATGCTGGAGCTTCTGAGCACTGAACCTAGTTTGATTTCATTTTATTTTCCATAACACTATACATATGGTTGGGAGGCATTTCTTTTTCAAAGCAAATAATACATGAGATGTGTACGCACAGCATTCAAGAGCACCAGACTCCAAAAAGGTTATTCAAGTAAGACCTAAGCATCTGAAATGTACACATACTTCTTTACATTTTTTTCATGGATTACCCAAAATAACATCACTTAAATCAGAAACAGAGAAAATTATTATCTGAAGATTTGGTTACTCAGATATTCACTATGTTCTCACCTCAAGGGAAACCAGCCCAGAGACATCCTCAGGAATTTTTGAGAGCTGATTAGTGGCTAAGTTCAGGTCTACCATACTAATCCAAGTTCCAAAGTCCAAAGGAAGAGAGGTCAGCTGATTGTCCTGTGATTGAAGACATGAAACATTTAGATTTTGCATTTGAAAAGCAGCCAGCTTGGAGAATGAATTAAAATGGAGCACTTACTTTAAATAAAAAAAATATATATATTTATTTTTACTTAAAATCTACAGGAAAAACTTTGATAAATATTAGAACATTTAAAAAAGAAGAATTCCAAAAATGTGATGAGCACCATCCAATCTTGAGATAGAGCTTTCTTTGCATTACCAACGTGACAAATGGAAAGGGCAGACTAGAAGGGCAAGAACTCTTGACATTTCAGTTGTCGCAGTTGTCTGACACGTTACTTTCTTCGAGAGAGTGTATACTTGGGTCCAATATGAACACTTTGGGCATGAATACCTGCCTTAAGGGGGAACTGGAAGAGAACAAAACAAAACTGACCCATATTGGGCACCGATGCTATTAATGACTCAGCAAAGTCAAGTACACTTAAATTGCTTTCTAAGAATCAGTGTTATTTATGGTTCAAGGCCTATGACCGGCAGCTGGAACACCAGGACCAGTCAGGGACTGAACCCGCGTTATAAAAACTCTACACCTGGTGTTTGCAAACAACAGATGCACCAGAACTGCTGATGCAGTACAAACATTGGGAATGAATCACAATCTCGAGTTACCCAGACTGCCTGAAATACGATTAGGTCCAAGCCACTGGATAGCGGGAATTCAAACTAACCAGTAGCCAGGCTGTTCAAACTATTGGTAAACAAATTAAAGACTGCCTGGTACCTTTACAGAAGAATAATTATCTACGTTAGAGACCAACAAACATTTCGCTAAGTGTTTAAACCTGACAACAGCCAACCTTAACTGCAGCTTTCACATGGCCTGATACTCTCTCCCCCCATGTGTATTTTCTGAAATAATTTTAAAAACGCAAATCAATTCAGTCTTCCACAGAAAACGTTTCTCCTTTCGTCTCATTCTCCTGCACTGCAACTACAAACAGAACGCCCTTTCCAAGGTAACACATCAAGACACCAACTTTAATAATTCAGTTATCTTCAAGATACCATTTTATCTGAAGTCAGCACGAATTTAAGCTAATGAAAATGGATCCAATATCCAAAGAAGAGTTATAGAGTTTTGGTAATAATATTAAAACCTCTAAAACACGTTCCAGCCAATGCCTCGAACCTTTAATGTTGCACTTCCATTTAAGTTTGTATTTCAGTCCGCAAGCTCTTTGAAGAAAAGACAGTTTGAAAGCTCCTATCTTTTCAACGCTGTCCAACTAGGAATAAACAACTTGCGTCATCTATCAACAAATGCGTTTTTTAAAATTACATCAAGAAATTGTTTGTCATGTCTAAGAAACATTGTTATCTCTGGCTGTACTTGGTCATACGTTAAAGCAATCCAACTGCTTCAGTGTTATTCAACTGTTCATACAGTCTATTTTCTGCATCTGTAACCTGTCTAGCAGTCTAGAAACAAAAATATGTCCTTAAATCAAACACATACAGCACCTAGCACAGTACACAGAAGGGGCAAAGTACTCCTATTTGTTCTCACTAGCTATATTCCCCACAACACAATCCCAATTTAGATCATTTTACAGAAAGCCCAAATTTATACAAAACCAAAAAGCCAATAATATTAGTAAATTCCATAATTTTCTATTCCACTGAAATGAACTATTGCCTTGTAGTATTCCGAGACTCAAACGTGTGTGCTTGGAAATATGAATCCGCAACTAATTTAATGCATGATGATTTTCATTTAACAAACTGAAGTCGAAGCTGCAGTTAACAGCAGAAAAAGGTTTAAAAATTAAAAAACATTTTACTTTCAATAATCTCGGCTTTTTTCTTTTAAGTCAGTAAAATATTTGGTAACGGATTTGTGCCTGCAATATGCAACTAAGGCAAAAGTGCCTTTCTTTAGGTCTTATATGTCTTCTGTTCTTTACGTAGTTGGAGTTCACAGAAATCAATTCAATCCTCTGGTCTGGATTTTAAAAACATTAGCATGACAGTGCCTCACCTTCATGTTCAGCTTGCTTAACACTTTCGCTCTAGAGAAAATTCCAAAGGGGATTTTATTGATGCGGTTGTGTTCCATGTTGAGAGAGTAGATTGTAGAGAATTGTGATGGACCACCCACAGGGTACGACTGGAAGCAATTCCTGGCTAGTGTTAAACTAGTCATCTTCACAAGACTGGATAAAAGTCCCTGTAGAAAATGAACACATGCACCCATTCAGCACATCTATTTACTCAAGTTTAGGATTTTACATTTAGTTGAACATGCATCCTTTCCCCACTAGGTCACTTTAAGAAACTTCCCCCACTACACCCCAAAAATAGAAGTGCTGTAATATTAGCTAGCCTTAAATTCAGTAAAAGCCCACCCAATTAATTTCTCTCTCTATCTCTAGGTGTTACCTTTATTTCTGTGCTCCCACACATAGGGCACATCTAAACAAGGTGCTTAATGTGCAGAAGACAAATTCTACTGCGCATTAGTGCAGCTGGCAAAAACCGTGCTAAAGTGCAGTAGGATTTAGTCTAATGAGCATTAATGTCACTTTAAAAGCATGCCTTTGTGCTAATGCGCAGTAGCGCTGATTACAGCGCATTAACTTAGTACCTATTATTACTAAAAAACAGGTCCTAAATTACTCCCTGTAGTATTACAGGTACCAAACTAAACTTAATGCGCAGTAACGCTGTTATTACAAGTGCTAAACCAAATGTGCCATAATTACAGCACATTAATGAACTTGTTGACATGCCCACATTGTACCAGTATACAAGAGGGCAACATACCAGCATTTGGAAACACAGCTATTATTTTTCTTTCCAAATGCTACTTCTGAAAAAAAGTAATGGTTTTATAACCTGTTGCTCAGTTTTCAGCAAACACTGATAGCTCTGTCTAGAGCAATCCAGAGAGTGGACAGCTAGAAAGCTCAGCCAAAAATACACCATGTCTAACCAGCATTTCCAGTACTAAATGAAGTGCAGCCTGTACTTCTGAACTGGGACAAGCTTCATGGCAATTGTGTAGGAAGTACAAAACTAATGGTGCTAAACTGTTGTATGTGGACTCAAGTAGACGGTAACCAATACACTGCTTTTCAATGTGTTATTATAGTAACACAGATGTGTATTTAAAAAAAGTCTATTTTATGAATAGACCTGACAACGCCAAATTCCCTTTACAGACTATTACAACTTCAGCCACTGCAGCCAGGCAAACAAGTATTTTAAAAGCATCTCACAGTTCAGGTAACACACACTAACCAAAACAGTCCAGAAGACATCACATTCACACACTCACCCACCCACTCGCACACCTCTGCCACCTTCCCTGCACCAGCCCCATATCTGCATTTCTCAGAAATGGGGGGGGGGAGGGGGGGGATCGTATTCCTGCCGTAAGTTTAACTATATTTGCCATTTTGTGACAAACAAAGAATAAAGAGATGCAAAAACAAAAAGCCAGCATTAAACTGGTTGCTGAGCTGCTAGTCAAACCCACTGCTCATCTTCTCATCTGCCTTTCTGGGCTTTCTTGCATGTAATTAGATTATAAGGCCGTCAGACAGAGACCGCAGGTTCTTACCGGGCAGTAAATTGCTAGGCGCCCACAGTTGGCACTACAGAAATAAATAGTGAATGCCATTCTACAGCTGAAATTTCATCTCTGCTTGTTATTATGCCAACCTTAAATTCAGCCCTATTTGCTTAATTATGGCAGGGATTAGACATTTATGAATGATATTACATATCATAAATATTGTAATAACTAGGCTCAGGACAGAAAAGCTGCAGTTTCACAAAAAACTTCAACCTCAAATTCAAATTTCTTCACTTTTGGGTCACAACTACATCACAGCTGCCATAAAATATGCCTCAATGGGCTTTACCCACAAGTGTTTTTCGGCTGCTAGAGAGAATTAAACTGCAACTTCATCTACTGCATGCTGTTGTGAGCCGATAAACTTGCAGACATTTGAACACGCACACACAAAAGACTTATCTCAGTCAAATCACTGTAACAATTTTCCCCAAAAAACTTAAACAATAGACCTTTACATTGCAGAGATATTAGTCATATTAAAATCTAATCATTATTTAACAGTCTTCTAGGAGGATATCCTCCTTTTAGCAAGTTTTATATGGTTGGAGTTCCTGGTTCTCAACTTTGCAGTAGTGCTCCGGGGTTGCCTAACACTTAAACCTTATTGTTTCAAACAGACCTTTGCATTTCAAATGCCACTTTTTATATCTATGACTATGCAAAGACATTAACAATAATAATATATATTATCTGGTGCAGTCTAAGAGTTCACAAGTAATTAACAATTAAAATGTTTTTGAAAGGAAAGAGGAAAGCTTAGTTACACATTAGACAAGAACAATGCATTCAATATTTATGGAAACTGTGGAACTTCTTTTCCTAAACCATCCTTTTACGATATAATATTTATTAGCTATTGTGTAATGAGTTCTGGCTACGTTTTGCAATTCAGCAATTTTCACTACAAACAGAGTTTCTTTATACTGTAGCCAAGGATGCTTAATTTTAAATGGATTACATTACCACATGAATACTTGAGCTGCCCCTTTGTACTTATGTGTAACTAACTGTCAGGTTAACCCCTATGGGTAAAGCAGAACTATGTCTAGGGAGTTTTGTGTTACAAGTCAGCTTACTTTAGAAGACGTAATCAGTTCTTTAGTGAATCACTTTTGTATCTGCAATCACAGGGCAGTTACTTCCATAAGAAGCCTGGGTGGAGTCGCTAAGCTTTGTTCTTAAAAGCAGCCAGGCTACTTTCTCTCAAAAGTGAACATAAGTCAGTTTTACCTCAATATTTATTCAATTCTGTTTCTAGTCAATCATTGCTGAACTTAAGATAATTACTCTGCAGAAAAGCAATTATTGTAGTTGGGTGCTTCTAAAGCTTCCCCAATTTATTTTCAGCTCTTTTGTTGTCTGTAAAGCCTCCCACTTCACTCATCCAATTGAGGTAGATTTTAATTATTTGATACAGGCAATTCAAGAGCAACATGTGGTTCTTTGTAGAACAAGTCCAAAAACTGAAATGATGTGGTGGTAACATTTAGACGAGGCTTTGAAATATAGTAGAATAAATTCTGTTCAGTGTATTCTGAAATCTTAAGCTCCAATCAGTTCTACAAGATGGGAGGGACTTTCCCCTAGAAAACATAAGGGAAAATCCTGAATCCAATTAGGTCTGTGGCAAAACTCCTTCCGTCTCCAACAGGATTCTCCTATAGTGAAGTATAAATGTGAATTGTAAAATGTGCTGTTTATACTTGTGCCATCATAGAAAGACTGCCATAACAGGGAAGAGTACCTTTGGGCATCGTCTGCCTAACCTAGCAAGGAGGGTTTTCAACTAGATTCCACAGGGGATGGTGGTAACAGAGAAAAAAATCCAGGGGCGGAAAGGACTGGAAGTAGCTGCTCAATCCTGGGAAAGGGCCAGAAAGTCAGAAGACAGCAACAAGAGATGCAAAAGAGAAACAAGTAGGTTAAAATGCAATATATGTCCAATGTATGTATACAAATGCAAGAAATATGGGGTGAAAAACCAAAATGAGCCAGAAGTCATAGCCCAGCGAAAAAGAACTATGAACTGATTGGTATCAAAGAGACTTGGCGGGACAGCTCTTACGCCTGAAACGTCAATGCTGGGAACTACAATTCATTTTGTAAGAACAGGGTTGGAAGAAAAAGTGATGGTGTCACCTTGTATGGCAAAAACATACACTTGTTCCCTGGTTCAGAAGGCGAAGACAGTATATCAAAATATTTGGGTGAAGCTATAAGATGAAAGATACAGCCACAATATAATTTTGGGGATTTATTGTAGGCCACCAAGTCAGGATGGAGAGGTGGATAAGGCACTTTTCAAGTAGATGACAAAACAATCCAAAAGTTATAAGATGGTACTGGTAAGAGACTTCAACTTGCTGGATGTCTGCTGGAAGAATAAGAGAGCCAGATATAAAATGTCAAGACAACCCTAACTTGTGTGGGGGACAACTTTTTGTTCCAGAAGGTTGAGGATACAACTAGCAAATCATCTATCTTGGATCATGTCCTGACCAATAGGGAAAAACTGGTGGAAAACAAACATGATGGGAAATTTGGGAGGAAGCAATTGCAATTTGATAGAATTCATGATCCTGAGACGGGGAAAGCACAAGGTCAGCAGGACTAAGATGCCAGGTTTCAAAAAGGCAGAATTCAACCCACACAAGGGGAGTTAATAGACATGGTACCATGGGAAGAAAGACTGAAGGATAAAGGCACCCAGGAGGGCTGGAAGCTTTTAAAGGGCACAATACTGGAAGCCCAACAAGAAACCATTCCCACACAATGAAAGCACATGAATGGTAGAAGACTAATGTGGCTTCTAGGATGTCTATGTTGTATTACAGGTATTTCCCATGCTTCTGGGCTTTGCTGGTTGCCCCATGGTGCCAGAAAAGAATGTTTTCCCCCTTCTATGACACAGTTTGTTCACTCTTTTTTCAACTTCCTCAGGACCACTGGGTGTTGGCAGCAGCCAAGGCTGGGGATACTGACTGGGAAGCATCAAAGCTGCTGCTGCGACTTAAACCCAGAGGTTCCTGGCTAGAGGGTCTTGCCCTTCTGTTCAGGGTCAGACTGACTGCCATATCTGGGATGAGGATGGGCTTTTATGCCATGGCCAGATTTGTAAGGACTGTCGGGGTTTCTGCTTTCCTCTGTACCAGGAGCTGCGGCCCTCTTCGTTGGATCTCTCAAGCTTATTATTTGCAACAGCAAGACACCAGCCACCATGGTCCCCCTGCTTTACCTGTGGCAGTTGAGGGTGTTATGCCATGTGGTTGTGTCAGGGTTTATGCTGTAGTTTTGTTAATAGGTTAAACAATGGATTTGCATAGGATGGTTTGGATATGGATGAATCTGCCTCATATGGGCAGCTTGATTGGATGGCCTCTGAAAGGCCCTTCCAGCCCTACTTTTCTACAAGTCTAAATAGAAGCAATATGCTTTGCCAAGGAAGCAAAGAAAACCCAAACAATCTGCTGATTTTAGAGTGAATTCACAAGTTGAGCGATTCTTACTCACACACTAAGCTTTAATTTAAAAAGTGGCTTCTAAACATTTGCCAGTGCAAAAAGCCATCATCACCATGAAATCCGATGGACTGCTGTCCTGTTATGTCAATCTGAGACATGGGAAGAGCAAAGGTGCAAACTAGCAGGGCTCTGCAAACCCCAGTCTAAGATTGTGCTCTGACCTCTTTGAATTGCCAATAACAATCTGTATCACAGGCAGAAAAAAATGGGATGTTTGTGGGTATTTCAGAGTAGAGAGAGTACTTAAGTTTACTGGAATCAGGCCTCATCTCTCTCACCAGCTCCAAACCACAAACTGAGCTGAAAAGTATTCTTTCTAGAGGGAAATTAGGTGCCAAATCCCTAGGAGCATCATGTTCCCTGCAAAGTCAAGTGCAGTGATGGTTAAGGAAACTAGCATATCCTATGACTGGGATGGGGCAGGAAAATAGTTGGACTGGCAGTTACTGGAGAAGCACAAAGCAGAAGAGTCGCTCCTTCCTAGCCCTGTGCACAATCCCAGGTCACCAAAGAAATGCTGATGAATTTTCTTTTTGCCACTGGGTGGTGTGTCGTCAAGAAAGACGTACTGCAGTGGTAAGGTAACACTGGTATAAGACTGCACTCGAGCCCGCATTACGAAGATGCTAAAGACAATTCTTTGCGTGCAGAACGAACAGGACATTCTTGCCTAAGCCGAGGCAAGAGACCAAAGTGAGCCTTCGGCACCTTTTTGTCTGCTTTATTCTGATGTCCTGAAACTGAAAAATTCCTGACCACATTCACCCCAACCTGCACCTCGTGCCTCTCACCTCTGGTAAAGTAGAAATGTTGTTGTTCTCCAAATTCAGTTCTTCAAGTTCACTGCATTTTGAAAACGACTTCGGAATTGACGACAGCCTATTGTACCTCAGGCCAAGACGACTTAAACTAGACAGGTTTCCTACAAATGTAAAACAACATTATTAAGACATAATTAGTTCAGTGGTTAAGCTCCAGGTCTGGGAGCTGCGTTGCATTTCTGATTCATCTGTTGACATGCTAGGCAAGAAATTTAATTTTTCCGTACCTCCCTCTTCCCATACATCAAATTAGAATACCATGCCCGTAAGAGGGATGGTAAGAGTTCACAGAGCAGCTTTACATGCAGCACAAGAGCAATTCTTCTGTAAGTTTTGCAATAGAGAGAGTGAAAAAATCAGCAAGCGCCGTATTTTTTTTAAAGTTTTCCCCCTGTTACAAGCAGTCAATATTTTGGGGGTTCATGGAACATCATGCATAAGTAGTTTCAGGAATTGGGTCTCTATTTACAGTTAATGTTAAGATTTACCATTCAGTATTTGGTACCTATTCATAGCTAATGTTACGCAGTGTTTAGTGTCTGGTATGCTGCCTGTGAGGTAGCTTCTATTGTGATGGCCAAATCTACTTTTTCTTCTTCTATTTGAATAGTGGTGTATAATCTTTTGGCCCTGGGCGCTAGATGCATAGCAGGGGGCCCACCTTTGGGCCAGATCAGGCCCTGGGGCTCAGTATCAACCCTCCCTGCCCCACATCCCAGGATTGGGTCTTGAGGACCTGGCACCTTCCCCCCCCAATGGGACTGGGTCCCCAGCAAAGCAGGGGCTGACAAAACTGGGTCTGGGGGACAGAGGTAGTAATGCCCTTTCCTAGCCCCCACACCAGGACTAGGCCCTGGGGCCCAGAGCCACCTTTGCCTAGCCCAGTGCACTGGGATCAGGCCTCACACACCTAGAGATATGGCAGCAGGCGAGCAAATTTCCATTCCCCTGCCACCAAATTTCTGGACACATGGGGAGCCCTGCAGGCCAGATGGCAGGCACTGCAGACCAGATCTAGTCCACGGGCTGGAGGCTGTGCACCCTTGTGTTAGATGGCTGTCATCAGGTATTTTCCGTCATATGTTGTGTCTGCTGCATTGTAGCCAGCAATGTCTCCTGGTTAATCTCTCTTAATTTAGTTGCATAAATAGGATCCCTTTTGGAGTAGGTTAGGTGAAGAAAATGGTTTCTCAGTTTGTTTAAGGTTCTCCAGCATAGTTGTGTTGCATATATGAAGTTGAATGTCTTAGCTAGAGGGCTGCAGATAATGAGTCCTTTGCAGATGTTGTCGTGTTTCTTCACAAGCTTAGAAAGATGTCGCTGTGTAATCTGGCAGCTTTTTTCCCCTTAAAGATTGTGCATTTTCCACCTGAATTGCCAGATTTCAGTATTTTACACATTTGGTAGTGTTGGAATGACACAAGAGTCATGATGGTGCAGGAATAATCCAAGAGGCAACTCTTGCACCATCACAGTTTAAAACATCACTCTGACACTACCAAACTATAACTGGAGATACTGAATTAGACTAAAATGATATAAACATTTCCTAAAAATAATTGGATTAGGACTGGCATGATAAACAGATGTACATCTGGGACCTGGAAGTTACATGCTTCCAAGTATTCAGTGGAAAAAATATGCAAGTAATCAGGTGCAAGAAAACGTACTTAAGTCATGCCTAGAGAGGCAAATGGGGTCTAAAAATTCCCAGCCATTGGGTACTTTAGTCTCCCAATAAGAAAAGCTGGGTAACACAAGGGACTTTGAGCTTCTACTTCTGACCAACCTGATTTTTAGTGCTAAGGCATCGGGCGTAAGATCAAATTTTGTTATTATACCTTTTTATTTTTTTCATATCCCTGTCTGCCCTCAGCATACGGTTACTGATTATTATGAAATCCCTTGTTTTCACAATAAGTCTTTTTGCTATTTCTTATAGCTTATTGTTGATGGTAAGTGTGATTTTCGGAGCACTTGA
Organism: Gavialis gangeticus; assembly: GCF_001723915.1. Classification (NCBI taxonomy): domain Eukaryota; kingdom Metazoa; phylum Chordata; order Crocodylia; family Gavialidae; genus Gavialis; species Gavialis gangeticus. Next base: position 53,294,038 of record NW_017728994.1, on the reverse strand, counting down.
CCTCATAGCCAGGCTTTCCCTACTGGGAAGAGGACCTATAATTTCATTGCACAGGCTGGAGTAAAGGTGGGATTCTGTAAGCTGGCAAAAGTCAATGCAAAAGGTCAGGAATCAGTGGCTGTTGAGCTGGTCAAACATCTATAGTTTTTAAAATTCTCCTCAGATTTCTTTTTTTCTCTGAACATTTGTCCACTTTTTTTCTTAAACATATTGAAGTAGTACATTAAAAATGTTCTTTAATAAAAGCTAGATTTTTAAAAAAGATCTAAACTGGCAATGTATAGCTTACGTGCATAAGAGGTGTATTTACTGGGTGAAATTCGTTGATTAATGTTATGTAGATTCTGTTCCAAATTAAATTAATAGTTATAGTTGTCTATCATAGTCTTAAGACCCACTAAGCTATGCATTTATTTTCTTTATAAATAAAATGTTTGAATCACATGCCTAGGTAGCACATTTTAACTACATTTATAGGAAGCCGCATGTAAGATGAATACCCCGTCAGAGGATATTAAGATGATCAAGGTTCAACTCTCTAGGAATGCATTAAAGCACAGGTTTTAAATTGCCCTTCTCAGAGCTGAGACAGCCTTTAAAGTCTAGTCTGTAAGGAAATGACAGGCAAACATCACACAAAATATAAGACATCAATCATTTTTTCTTCATTGATCAAACCTTTAGCTTTTGATAGATTCTGAGCCCAAGTCCATTAGGCACTTCAGCACAGACTAGAATATGAAGTAGCAGAACGAAGGATACATGGTGCCGACTGCTGCTTAGCAATATAAAATGTAGTTATGCCAGTAACAAGGCCGTGAAAACAGGGTGCATGTGTGTCTGTTCACAGGAACAATGTGATACTGAGAGCAAAAATGAATGTCAAAGCAGTTCCTGTCAGAGGGGCAGAATTTCACCATATTTCCTAGTAAATAATAATATATATTAGAAAACCCTTTAATAGAAATCACCAGACAGTGTAAAAGTAGAACGTCCCAAGCCACCTCCCCCCAAGTCTCATCTTTGCTTCTCTTTCCCTGTAATCTTTCTTCGTAGGGAAACGCACAAGCAAGTGAAGGCAGCAAGTAAAAAAAAATCCAGCAGAACACAGCAGGCCCAATACCTGTTCTGACTGCACAGCATCGCCACGCAAAGGTATTTCTGACACTAACAATACAGTCACTAGTTCAGGCTCATTAACTATAAAACAGTCGTTCTGCCAAGGAACACATGATTGGAAAGGATTTTTTAAGACGAGTCTGGTCCCCTGCTGCTACAGGCGACTGCATCATTACAGCCTTCTTCACAACCACTTTTAAGATGGCTGTTCCACTTTTTTGCTCCACTGCTCTTACCAGGAGGCCGTTCCAGACCCTTACTGCTGTAATAGTTGTGAACTTTCTTCAATTTTCTTAAATGTATTCACATGCATTTGTGCCAACACTGTCCATTCACTTAAATAGTTCTTCTAGCTCTCAGACTGCATTTTACTAAAAACTGAAGGCACCTATACACATGCAGAGAGGCTGCTCTGATGCACTGTAATTACAGCGTCAGAGGAGACATCATTAATTGAGTCTGCTGGAGTGTGGGAATTACTGTGCTCCAGGAGACTCCAGCATCATGTGCATCAGCGTCCCTGTGCTGAAAAGTGGCGGCAGCAGTGCTTTCACTAAAGCTCATTCAACAGCCTTTAGTGAAAGTGCCTCTATGGCCATTTTTCAGCACAGAAACACTGATACGTGCGACACTCCAGGCACTTTAATTGGAGCAGCTCTCAGAGCCCCCTCAAGAGCACGTCTATAAATGCCCTAAATGAACAAAGCTCTTTCAGTCTCTTAAACACAGGACCTTCATTCCCTTGATCATCCACTAGGATTTAATCTTTCTTAAATGTGGGTGAACAGAAATGTATACAGGTGAGATCCCACCAGTGCCTTTTAACCACACCACTATCACTTCTCTCTCTATCCTGGAAATCACTCACCTGGAAATATATTTGCCACTTTTACTGCCCAATAATATTAGCTGTTCATACTAATCCTGTGATCAAACCAGCATATCCATATCGCACTCATTTCCAAGAGATAAAACTACCCGCTTGTAGCAGAAACTGCTATTAGTCCTGAAGGGAATTCCTTGCATGCTGCAGTACTAAATTTCATCTAATGTCTATCATTTCAGTCCTGAAGAACATCCACTTCTGCCTTTACATTATAAGCTTCTCTGATAATGCCTCCTAATTGCCTCATCAGCAAATTTTATTAGTACATATCCTGCTTTTGTGCTAGCTGTATCAAGAGAAATCCAATGATATTAGTAGAAAACCAAAATATTGGTCTCCAAACCAGTCCTTGAGAAACTCCTTTTAGTAGCATTCTCCAGTCCAGTAGTTCCACTTTCAACCCAACCTGTTGTCGTCATCTCCCCTTTAAGTCAGTCCCTCTCAATTCTTTGCACTAATCTACTCTTTTCCAAATTAACTAATGATTTCCAACATGGCATGGTATCAACTGCTTTGCTGACGTCCAGCTAGATTACATCTGCTACAGTTCCTATGCCAAGCAAAGCAATTAGGCTTAACAGTCAGATGTGAACATGGTTGTACACATAGTACTGTTAGCACATTTTGTCTCATCTTCCATTTATATAATGGAATTGCGCGATAATTAACCATTTATTAATACTAATTCTTTCCTTCAAAATTTGTTCCAACACTCTGCCTACTACTCGGGTCAGACTAACAGACCTGTATTTGTCCCTCCTTCTTGAACACAGAGTACTATATTTACTATTCTTCAGCAATACACAATATGACCCCCAGCTACACAGATTTATTAGAAGCTTTTCCTACCAGACTTACAGTCTCATGTACCATCTCTTTCAGAATTTGGTGGTGGGATCACACCATTCCCTGCCACCCAACTGGAGAGCAGTGTGCAGTCTGAGTTTTCCTTCCACCTTCGTCGTGGTCATGGGGGTAAAGATGCAATATTCCATATTACCATCTTAAGGGAAAGTATTCCCCTGCAACAGTCTGACAGTTCTTTGGGTAAATGTGAGATCTTTTATTAGATCAACTAAATAGTTGGAAAAATTGTTCTTTGCAAGCTTTCAGGCACAACCACCCTTCTTCAAGCACAGGGAGAGTCTGCTGGTGTTGTGTGCGCTTTCCTGGGTGGAATGGAAGGCAACATGCAAAATGCAGGTCTGTGAAAAGGTAAATGTGCAGCAGTGAGGATCAGAGGGAATGGGAGATGATAAGTTTGAGACAGGTAGATGGGGTGGGGGGAAAGGGGAATGTTGACCTGGCGACAAAATGTAGCTGGTTAAAAACAGACAGGTTACCTGGGGTTATCAGATGGCAGGCAGGTTATAATGTGCCATAAATCCAATGTCTATATTTAGTTTCCCTCCCTATGTCCTTAAACCAATATGGCTACACCCAACAACCCTCTGCAACAGTCTGTTACTTTCAGTCCCAGCAGACAGATAAACTTAAAAGTCACAACTTAATTGCCATCCCCCCTGCTGCTTCGCTTCTATTTCTAAAATAAATTCAGAAGCAGAGCTACTGGAGTGAAAAGGCTGGATTTTCAGAGAAGATAAGTGTGCACAGCTTTCCCTAAAGCCAGCTGGATCCCTGGGTTCCAAAGTAAGCCACACTACTTCTCACAGAGGAGCACATGTAATCAATACAAGTACTATTTTAAAAACCTACATGGAAAAACATGAAAAAGTTCTACACGTGACACTGAAGTTATGTTACTGTAAGCAGAACTTTATTTTTAAATATATATTTTTTTTTATTGTGGACCATCTCAGGCAGCTCAAGCCCTATACAGACTAAATATCTACTGGCTTTACAAGCCGTAAAAAAATAGTAGACAAATGCAAATCCCTAAACCAGAACACCTTCATCCAATCAATCCAGTGGAGATCTGGGTTAATTACATCTGTGCACATGCATCTGCCAGTAGCTATTTGGTGAAGGCAAATAAGCTATTACTTGCTTCCCTAATGCCTGCTGACAGTGCAATGAGAGAGCTGCCTATGTGCAAGTTACTCTGGGATAGCCATAAACATGCCTGGTCCTGCTCCTACTATAATTTATGTTGGGTTTATGTACTAATGTACATTACATCAGGGTATAGCTTCATATACCCATGCAAGTAGTTAAAGAAACACTGGTTGCTGTTTTCTGATGATCCTCAAAAGGAGGGAAGGGCTAGAAGGCCTGCAGAAATGCAAGCCTGTACAAATAATGTATTTACTCAAATATAAGACAAGGCTTTTCTCTCCCGCAAGCAGCATGAGGGAAAAAGCTTCTCACCTTACATTCGCACACAAAAAAGCCTCATTAAATACACTGTCTACCATTAAACTGCTGCCAAAGCAGCATGTGCTCCCTAATGGAAACCAACTATGAAGCTGATTAAATGCAGCCATAACTAAGCATGACTAAAGCACACTGAAGGAACCTACCACAAAGATAGGTTTCGGGCAGCCCACCTGAGTAAGACACATGGTAGTGCCCACTGCACTCAGCCCCCCCATAGCACTGATTCTTTCCCAAGTCATGGTGAGCCACTAGACTGAATATATTTTGATTTTCTGTTCACTCCCACAGCTGAGCTGTGCCTTTCTTTTCCATTTCCAAGGATTCCCATTTCTTCACCAGCTTTAAATGTATGGCAAACATTATAAAGAGGGATCCCAAACAGTTCATCCAGAATCCCTCTGTTACCCTGATCTCAGTCTGAAGCATACGAATAGTGTGACCCCCCCCCCCACTCTCAACTGGACCAGGCTGCCCTGTGCCTCATCTCATATAAGTTTTTGGAGCATCCCAGAATCTGTGACAAGAACACCCGGTTCCTGTCATGAGTAGGGGAAAAATTAGTATATGGATCCTCTGTGGGACTTATCTAGAGTATACAAACATACTGAGCAGTGCTAAGCTATGGGTTTGCCATGGTTTGAAATGCTGTCAGCTTTGCTGGAGCCCAGCCCAATGACTGATAAGGTAAATAATGAGGGGCCGCAGGGGGAAGAAGTTGGGGGGTACCTGATTCCCTTACCTGATTCCATGAGATTTATTCTCCCTGTGATAGCAATGGGAAGGGGTCAAAAACAATGCAAACCTCCAATAAACAGATTCTATACCTGGAAAATTATAACATTTATAAATTTCCCATATGTCAAATCTAATTATTGGGGGCGTCATCTTATATTCCAGGTCATCTTATATTACCAACATGCAGGATGGCTACTTTATGTAATTCTCCAATTACCGATACATCATTTGATCCTGTCTGGGAGAGGAGGAACAAAATCTGGCCTACTGAGAATATTTCAAAACACTAGAGGCATGGTCTAGCACTCTGAGCAGCAAGAGCTGGGAACTCCTAAATGCAACTTTTAATTCTACCACCAACTCCCTGCAACGAATGCACAGACTTCCTCATCAACCTGCTTGCCTCCCTCCATCTGTTAGTATAAGCCACTGAGAGCTAACCTTTTTGGTAGGTGCGTAACAAATTAGCCCTGCACCCTCCCAAAGCGCCACCCCAATCCCCATCCCCTTCCCAATCTGCTACTCTGCTTTCTGTGCCATCCTATGCTCCCTACATGATCTGCTGCTCTGGTTTCTGCTCCCAGCCCTATCTGCCACTGTGCTACCTATCCTTTCCCTGGTTTGCCACATGTTACACACAGAGGCTCCCTGTGCCACTTGCGGTGAGTGTGTCACGGGCTGCCAACCCCCACTAAGTTGTTTGAAATTCTTAAATGAAGGGTATGGCAGAAGTGCAAAGTATATCATTAAATGGGAAAGAGTCACTCTGCACTATGCAGCTTAACGCACTAATGCAATGAAAGCACTCAGACCCACTTAAAAATCTGTTCACTAGAACCAAGTCATTTCGCTAAATAATTGCATTAAAATGCAAAGCTCTTCCTGTTTGCAAAGAAGGCCCATCTCTCCTCCCATTTCAAGGTTTTTATCTAAAACAATATACATTTGCTGCACACTATGGTCTGTATCACAAAAAGCCCTATATTAAACAAATATAGTTGGAACCACACCTTATATTCTGCAATTATTAAAGATACTTTATTTTCAATTCTGATTTGATTCAACTTACCATAAGGAGTTGCATTAGAACACACAT
>NW_017728994.1:53281521-53282865 GCF_001723915.1 Gavialis gangeticus | reverse complement strand
CATTTCAAGGTTTTTATCTAAAACAATATACATTTGCTGCACACTATGGTCTGTATCACAAAAAGCCCTATATTAAACAAATATAGTTGGAACCACACCTTATATTCTGCAATTATTAAAGATACTTTATTTTCAATTCTGATTTGATTCAACTTACCATAAGGAGTTGCATTAGAACACACATCATATAGTTCACCGACAGATCTTTTTCTACAAAGTGTTTATCTTCTTTGCACATATTAAATGGCACCAGATGCCATCTTTAACAGACAGGAAACCAGAAGCACATATCAAACTGTGTGTTATTTTTCAAAAAACAAAACGAATACTGCCATCAGCTTAATATGGCATCTTGACTTTATTCATTAGAAAGAACCGAGAGATGGCACCATGTAAGAAAGGTATCAAACAGGTTCACAGAGTTACTATGTACCACAACTGATTACAAAACCTTCAGCAGATAGGATCTAAGGCAGGGGTGGGCAAAATATGGCCTGTGGACCAGATCCAGCCTGCCAAAGGATTTTTGTCCAGCCTGCAGTGGGTCCCCTGGTTGTGCCCAGGCCAGGTACAGGGGGCCAAGGGCCACTCATTTCCTAGAAGCCCTGGGGGCAACAGCTCCTTCCAACTGCTGTCACTGCCGGACCCAGCCCCACTGCCCAGGCACCCCGGCTGGCCTGCCGCACGCCCACTGCTGGTGGTGCGAGCCGCACAGGTAGGGTGTGCAGCCAAGCAGATGAGATGGGGCTGCAGGTGGAGGGGGAGCAGGACAGGTGAGTGAGACTGGGATCAGGAGGCAGGACTGCAGGGTAGTGACAGCATGGGGCTGGGCCAGGGCAGAAATGCAGTCTGCTGCCCACATGCCCCTGCAACAGGCATGGGTACCACGGGCAGGGACATGTGGGAAGCAGATCATAGCTCTGCCCCAAGCCCTATGCTGTCACCACCCAAAGTTCCTTCCTGGACCCAGCCCCCTGCCTACCTGCAGCCCCATCCCGTCCAGCAGGCTGGATGAGTCCCAGCTCCATGGAGACCCCAGGACCTCAGGGCAGCAACAGGACAGGGCTGGGACCCAGTACAGAGGCACAATCTGCTCCCCACATGCCCCTGCCTATGGAACTGGTGCCCATCGCAGGGACATGTGGGCAGAAGATCATGGTTCAGCCCTGGGCCCTGGCCCCGCACCGTCACCATCACACGATCCCAGCCCCAGCTCCACCCACCTTCCCTGGTCCCAGATGATGCTCCCCACCCACCTGCAGCCCCACCCCACCCCACCCCATTGAGCACCCTGAGAGTTTTGGTAAGGTATTGCAGTGCAGTACGGTGCGGGGGGGGGGGGGG
>NW_017728994.1:53246060-53281408 GCF_001723915.1 Gavialis gangeticus | reverse complement strand
GGGGGGGGGGGGAAGAAGAGCGCTCACCCAGCCCGCAACAGCTCACCAAAACTCCCTGTGTGGCCCATGGGCCCAAATAATTGCCCACCCCTAATCTAAGGGCTTCAAAAGAGTTGAGAACTAGTATTCTACTGAATGTAGCAGAGTTTGGGCAGTCTGCAAAGAGACTAATAGGTATATAAGCCACAAAACTGTGTTTTAATATTCTTAAAAATATTACTGGTCTGGATTAGGCACAGTGCACTGCAGGAAGAGCTCCCTACCCCATACTTACACTTCAGATTTCAGTCACTAGAGATGTCAGTCGAACAGTATCTACAACCACTGAGCAGCTTCACAGAGTTTAAGTCTCAAAGGGAGCATCAGATGATCTATGGTAATCTGATCGCCTGCATGATCACAAGCAAGCAAATATCAGCCAGATACCCCTATATCAGTGGCTCTCAACCTTGTTAGACTCAAGGCACCCAGCCATCGTTTGACGCAAGGCACCTCTTGAAAAATGCTTGCTCTTAGCTGTCACTTGTTTTTGAACTATGGAAAAAATAAGAGAGTAATCCTTCTGTTGCAAAGACCTCAGGAAGACCACAAGTCAGAATGAGTTTTAACACTACGGATTCCTATTTGACATCTCTGGGCATACCTTGTGAATCATATTTGCATGCTTAACAGTGCCCCAGCACCGCATGGCATTCCACGGCAGTTTGATACTTTGATATACGTATGGCATCCTGGCTGAGACTCTCTGCTCTATATTAAGCCCAAAGACTTTAGCTGCACTAAACAGAAAAAAAACAAGGTGATGCCAAAGCCCACCGGCCTTGCAACTGCAAGGAGCCAATTAAGTAAGATAGAGGATGCAAGCAGGCAAACCATGCCCTATGCCACAGAAGAAAGAAAAAAAAAGAATACCCAAGGTCCCTTCCCATTTAATCTAAGGAAAAATTCCTTCTCCAGATCTGGTGATCAGTGCAACCCTAAGCATGTGAACAAGACACATCACCCAGCCACCTAAGAAAGAAGGTTCTCTGCACTTGACCTTGGGAGTGGTGGTCAACCCCATTCATTGTCCTGTGGCCAATCTCAAATACCTCCAGAGACGGGGGAAGAAAGAAAAAGAGAACCCAGGTTATACGTCCCAAGGAAAAAAAAAAAATTCTTCGGAAACCCTGCATGGAACGAATAGGCCCCGAGGCATGCAATGGGATTAAGACACCCTTAATCCAAGCTGCGACTGTTCTGAGCATGCTACAGTAAGGGAAGCAACACCCCACGAAGAATGGGAGTTCAATTTATAGGTTACAAGGTCAAAAGGTACCATCACAATATTCCTACTCACACTTCTCCACCTTGTGTAAAGAACAAAAAATTTATTTCAAAAGGTGAATTAAAGCAAATCCTTTCCTTTAATAGTCGCCCTGTCTTAAATTAATTTCCTCCATCAAATTTGTTTTATTTCATGTGATACCCACTCCTTGCAGGAATATGAGTGGGTTGGGTTTTGCTTTCTTCATATTTGACAAAACAATACCACACACGCCAAGTTGCACCTTGATTGTTATGTATGTATAAACTGATCTCCATATCTAAATGCAATCTGATAACACTATAATTGCTAAACACATTAATCCTAGTCCCTCATTTAACAGAGGGAAGGATTTGCAAATAAAATGTATTATATGGGAAATAAGGAACCTTAAAAACACGCACACATCAAACCAATGAAATTCTGAATTAGTAAACCACAGTTAAGACCAACGAAGTGAAACCTAATTTATACAAAAGATACTACAAATATATTGAGCATGTAATATGCGTTTGTTCAGCTAAAACAGATAAAATTTAAATTTCCTCATGTATAAAATTGATGATAATATATTCTACTGAAAAAAATATCTTAAATTGTGATGTTTCATGGCAAACTGACAAAATTCAGGATGGCAACTTCTTCAATTTTCAAATGAATCATTGAACTATACAGTACTAATTAAGCTGTTCCTGGTATTTTTACCTCTTGGTCCATTTTTTTCCTTGTTAACATATAATATGCTATATTTTCTGAAGTGGAAAAAAAATCTACTTAAATAGCTTTACTGAGAAATGATAAATACCTAGAAAGCAATGTAGCAAAATGGCAGATGCGTGCCTGATGTGATAAGTGCACGTGGAGTTCTTTTCCCCTTCCCTCAATTTCTTCATAGGCTCATTTCATTTCCCCAATTACGCTGCAGGGATTAATTGTATATTTTAGCTAATGAAAAAACAGTTCTTATGGCAAATACTGAGATACCATTTACTCACTTGCCAGCTGCAGTACAAATCTTTCTGGCAACCAGCCGAACTATAAATTCAATTTATGTTCTGCACAAGTTCATTTGATAAAAATGTAATTTCTAACCCACACACTTGGAAAACTTTCCAACTGAAAACCTATGTACTGCTGTCTTCCTTAGCCTCTGGACATTTTTCAAGTCTTTACGTTGGCTCAAAACTTTTCCAAACATCAGCACGGAAACAGATATTACTCCAGTGAATTTCACTATTACTCAGAAACCAGTTTACAGCAACGAGATGGACCAGAAACAGTCATTTCATTCTGATTCTGTTTAAGGATGCAATAAGGAGGTAGATAAAGAGGACAAAACCAAACATCTCCACACTGAACAGTGGAAAAGGGAAGCTCCCCTTTGCAGGCAGCCAGCGAATGGGTATAACACCATGCTTGTTAAATGCTAGCAAAATCTGGTAAAAAATACTGAACCCCAACAGGTTCAGAGACAGTATGATGAGCAGATCAGGTGCTGCTGACTGGGTCTCTCATGAGTTCATGGAAACGGGACCGGACTCGACAAGATGCTGAGCACTCTAGCCCAATCAAATAAAGCATCTAACTGTGTGCTTAACCCCAAGTATCTGAACAGTCCAACCATAACCAGTATGCATGCTTAAGTGCTTTTGCTCAATCAGGGCTAGAAAGATCAGTAACTAGCAGTGACACTTTGCAGATCGGCACAACCACACCGAGCAATGACGGTCATCCAGTGAGAGCGTCAAAAATGTTCTTTGCAATTGTTCACAACTGATGCAAATGAGACCTTTCTGGTGCAGACTGTTTAAGTGTTCCACTTTCAATTCTCAACAACATTTAATTAAGGTATAACCATAAGTCTGGGGTAGAGGCAGGAAGTAGAAGCTAAAGGCATGAGGAGGAGCCTGGAGACCCCAGCCGCTGATGCAGCCAGAGCACTAGGGGGGGAGCAGCAGTAGGGTGAGAGCCTAAGGGCAGCAAATTAGCACCCCCCCCCCATGGGCTGCATGTATCTGATGGACAGCCATAAGGACAGCTGTCCATGGGATCACACTGGTGTCACACTAGACAAAGTCCCCACTGATGCATTTCTCTGTATTTTTAAGGAATTATTTTGGAGTATCTAAAATGCATTACTCTGTTTTTCCAGTTGAAACCACTGTTGCACTAAAAACTCATAAATAAGACATTTCATAGAATCATAGAAAATTAGGGTTGCAAGGCACCAGGAGGTCATCTAGTGCAACCCCCTGCTCAAAGCAGAACCAGTCCCAACTACATCATCTCAGCCAAGGCTTTGTTGAGCCAGGCCTTAAAAACCTCCAAGGAGGGAGATACCACCACTTCTCTGGGTAACCTGGTTCCAGTGCTTCACCACCCTTCTAGTGAGAAAGTTCTTCTAATTATACAACCTAAACCTCCCTTACTGCACCCTGAGCCCATTGCTTCTTGTTGTCATCTGCCACCACTGAGAACAGTCCAGCTCCATCCTCCCTGAAACCACCCTTCAGCTAGATGTCATAGACATTAGGGCTGGAAGGGACATCAGAAGATGCCAACGGGCAGGAAGTCAGCTGGGGTCAAAGGACCCCAGTAAGATAAGCTAGTTAAAGCTTGCTATTAAATCCCACCCCCTTAGCCTTCTCTTCCGCAGACTAAATAAGCCCAGTTCCCTCTGCCTCTCCTCATAAATCATGTGCTCCAGCCCCCAAACCATTTTTGTTTTCCTCTGCTGGACTCTGCAATTTGTCCATATCTTTTCTGCAGTGGGGGGCCCAAAACCGGACACAGAGCTCCAGATGTGGCCCCACCAGTACAGAAAAAAGGAATAATTGCTTCCCTTAATCTGCTGGCAACAAACCTACCAATGCAGCCCAGGATGCTGTTAGCCTTTTTCCACAGTAAGCGCACACTGCTGGCTGCTATTCAGCTTACTGTCCACTGTAACCCCAGGTCCTTTTCTGCAGCACTGCTGCTTAGCTAGCTGGTCCCATTTGATTATGTATAGCTTGATCATATCTATACATAAACAACTGGAAAATGATGAAATAGGCTTGTTACTTTAAAAAAAATGCATTTTGAATTTCTTTCCCAAATTTTAATGTTACCTATTCGATTTCTCTTTCATATTATTTTAATACACTAAAAAAATAAGAAGTCTGCAAACAGATCTCTAGTTAGAAATGGATTTACTTATCTTTTCAAGGGTAGATAAATTTAATGTACTTTTTAAGGACACTATTTTAAACTATCTTGCAATCAGATGGCTAATTTATTTATATATAAAAGCTTTGCTCTGTTTCTCAAAGGTCAAATAAATCATGAATTTTAAAATAAAATGTTTTTTTCTTTACTTAATTTAGGTACCTCCAGGAATGGGCAAGATAGCCATATCAATTGTATCTGTTAAAAAAAATATATAAATTAAAAGTAATTAAAAGCTTATTTTTCTCAACCTTTTCATCAGAAATAAAAATATTTCTTCAAAAGAAACTCGGAAACACTAAGAACCTATTGTATTGTGACTTTAATTTTGAGCCTAAAAATTCACTCTTTTGCTTTATGGCGCTTGGAACGTTATGTTGTTTCACAAAGCATATTTTTCTTACAGGAAGTGATCTAATATATAAAAGTACTCTACTATTTTCAATCAACAAAAATACTGATATGAAAACACTAACTCAATATCTACAAAGCAAGACATTAGCTCACTTCCTGACAAGTAATATCTAAATTGCCATTTGTTACTGTATGAAAGCCTGTGATTAAAAGAAACTTAGACATGTTTCTTGAAACAAGAATCACAGGCTGCTACACCATGAATAAACTGGCTTTGTTACCTCTTTAATCACTGCTGGTACACAGGCCCTTCCCTACCACTCCCATAACCCAGCAATACAGCAAGATCCTTTCCCTTCAAGGACTCGCTACTCCAGCACAGTTCTACCACTACATAAAACTTTCTCTTACTATTTAAATACCTTGTAGGTCACCAGGAAAGCCGTCCATGATAAAACCAGGTGCAGTATGCTAACTGGGTAGTGAGCATCTATTTATGAGAGAACAAACCAACATGTAAAAACAAAACCTGACAAAAGTTCCTTTTATAAGCAAAACAGGATTTCACATCAAGCTGTTCTGAGGAAATTAAAGACAGGTCTAGCAAAAGTGACAAGTCAAACAATACTTTCTATAATAGATCAATGCTAAATTAAACACTGTGTTTATGATCAGCAGATGTGTTTGGTCGGGGTGGCGGGGGGGTTGTAGACTAAGTTTGACTGAATCAGTGAAACTTCAACAGTGCTCATACACCAAACAAGCTGGAACTTGGCAATACGTGCATGTTGCAAGAAACACTCATCGTGGCTTGCATCAAGTGGATGTCAAAGTGAAGAGAGAAAAGAAAAAAAGAGAGAGAAAGGGACTAGTGAAAGAAGAAATATGCAAAAGTCGGAAAGAAAGTTCTCCAGCTTTATTAATAAACACAGAAGCCTGAAATAATGCTAACCAGATTTTGGACTCCCAGGTCAAAGTGATTCACCCAGTTTATTAATCTTGGTGCTGAAGTTACCTTACTGAATAATTCTAGCAACTAAATAAGCTGTAATCTAAAAATCAAGCCACAACTCGCTTTAATGTTGAACCAATCTGATGACTAAGAACTGTGCCAACGCTGCTGAACTAGCTGCGACCGACTCTGTGCAACGTGCAGAATGTAGGTTGATCATTATCAATTGCTGGAATTTATTTTCTTCCAAGTATTTAAGTTCCGATTGCTTGTGAACTATAGTTCATATGGTACACATACTGCATTCTGAATTACATACATCTTCTAACAGAAATGCTCAAATATAATTGATACTGCCCGATAAGAAAGAGAGATGTTTTCCAGCAGCTCAAAACTATAATCTGACTTCGGTGGTTTGTTGAAATGCAAAGCAGTGATGTTCTGTTCAGATAAGCACAGCGTGGGTATAGCTGTATGTTTGGGGTGGGCAGGGCCATGGAAGGGCTACCAGCATGTCTTGAAAAGCTTTAAAGCAATGCTGCTAGAAAACAAAATATCACAAAAATGCAAAGACAAACTGTCTCTACCTGCTAAGAGTTGATTTACTGATAGCAATATTATAAAGGTGACCCTAAGTTTTCAGTATCACGATTTACAAGTCTCCAAATTATTTCAACTGAATTGTCAGTTCAGGAAGTATTGAACATGACAGAACAACATGTAAAACAGAAGGTCTTATGCCTCCGAATGCTGGAAGCTGCAATGGAAGAGGAGCAGGAGTGGGGAGGAGGGAGACATGCCCTGTTTACCTTCCCCTTGAGCATCCACACTATCCCCAAGTGAGACAGGTCTCTGTTACACAACGATGGCGGGCCTAAGCCCACCAGAAACTATAAACCCCCCAAAATAGCTAGAGAGAGGCCACCAAATGTGCAGTTCCTGTATAATGCACCCCCGCCGCCGACCCCCAGAAACCAACTGGTAGAAATTAGGATGTACACGTATGACAGAAATATAGATCCATACAGGTCTGGAAATTTGGCAGTTGGGGGACCAGTGCCAATATTAATTATCACAGCTCCATTTAATTGGAGCAATTTTTTTTCATAGTTCTCTAGATAAGCCACCTATAACCATTACAAAGAGTTTCCATCTGGCTGGTAAAGGCATAATGAAGTGCATCTCAAATACAGCTCCACTCAGTAGTCATTCTTTATAGTAAACATAGTAAAGGCTAAAGAAAGAATGAAGAGATCCCTTTACTTGTGCTTGTTCTAGAGATAAGCCTTATTCCAAACGCCGGAAAAATCACCCAAAAAATTGAAATGAGAAATTTCAGTGAAGACTATGTCAAAAGATGATTTTTAAAAACATCTAAGACTGCCTTCTGGAATTGATATGCATCAGTCGAAAGATTTTATACAGACCGTAGAACTTTAAATTTACTGAGGATGATAATTAAAAGAATATTTTCTTGTAAAAAGTGGAAAAACCCAGAAGGCAAAGTTCGAGAAACAAGCAAAGAAATGCTTAAAAAAAGAGAGATAAACCTAAGCAGCTTAGTTAAAACAAGAGTAATGCCTGCACTCATTTTGGTTCAACTTAAGTCAGCTAGGATTCATTCCAAACTCAGGCAGAACAAGCCATTTGTGCACTGCAATAAGGATGACAATACAGTTTAAGTTAAGGGGATGAAACTTTCTCCATTCTGTATCAAAGCAAGATTGTTTCACACAATATACTTTCTGGTTCTTTTCCTAGATGAACTATACAAGGTTCACGCTACGAGGTTTCCACCCTCTCACTTGAGGGATTATTCCATAGCCTACAAGTCTCGCTGTAGGCACATGTTCTATCCATCCTCATTTTCCTGTCTTCTCCTCAGCGAAACACTGAGGCATGGTACCTAACTTTGTTCATTTCAGCTGAACTATTCATGGTCTTAAAGTACTTTTGGATATCATGGAGTCAAAAAAAAACAAAAAAAACAAAAAAAACCCAACAACAAACCAACCATGGGGGGTGGAAAAAAAAGGTGGAGCAGCGCACACACAAGCAGCACACACTGCTGAAAAGCAGCGCTAGGCCACCCAGAGTTGCACTGCAGCTGCTGACCAGGCTCCGCAGGGCAGAACCACCACTGATGCAGCCCCGGGAGGCCCCCAGGACCCCAGGTAAGGCTGCTGGGGCCAGCCCAGTGCTGGCCTCAGCCCCCCATCCCACCTGGGGTAACTTACCGTGTGCCAAAGCACATGTGGCACAGGCATTCCCTGGGGACAAGTAGCAGAGGTGCAAGGTACACCACTGCTAGTTGTTCCCAGGGAACCAAACATCCACACTTGTCTGGACATGCACTAAGTGGCTTTTAGGCATCTAAGTCGTTAACTACAAACCTACTCCAGCCTGCTCAAATCCCTGGAAAAGCTAAGACATCTACTTTTGTAATATGCATTCTTCCTATTCTTAACATGCCTAAATCACAAAAAAACCAAGGACAGGAACCTACCCATCCTCCCTCCGCCTGGTAAGAAGATACTCCCCAGGGTCATTAGAGATGGCTTTAATATTATTTCCCATTTGTTTGTCACTTGGAGCTTTTGATAATGAAAATGCATTGAACAGGGCACTTGTGCCTTCTGTCGTTATAGGCTACATGAAATTCATTCTTAGATATACTGTTTTTAGTGGTCAATGCCTTAAATATTAGGAAACAAGCATTTTCCCCCTCCCAAACTCCTTAACACATACCTATAGTTTCTGGCAGGTCCAAGAGTTCATTGTGCTGCAAGTCAAGTTTGGTGATCTGCGTGCAATTCCCAATCTCCTCTGGAAGATGTTCAAGCTGATTGTGCGCTACATCCAGCGTTGCAAGGTTACACAACTCACCTGTAAAAGCACAAAACCCCTAATATATCAGACATATTTTTAACACTTTGGGAGATATATATAAATGATCAGATATGTTCAGCTATGATTTTAAAAGAAAGTGTTGTGCCACCCTTAAGTTTTCAGATGAGGAATCAGCCATAATAGGATAGCAATCTAAATCAGTCAGATTCAAAACCTCATCAGCAGCATCCCTGGAACGCACAGTTAAATATAAAGCATAAATTCCCAAACACATTTCAACTATCTGTGTACATTTTGATTTGGAAGAACAAACTCAGGAATGACATGAGCAGTAAAACAGCTAAGTATTATGTTATTAATTGCATCTCTGAGGCCACCAGAAGTGGAAACATGGACGTTGAACTGAACTCTAAGAAATCCCACTCTAATTTTACAGTAAGCTACAAGAAGATAAGGGCACCTAGACATTTTTTCAGAGTGCAAAGAACACACAGCTTGGGAAACAAAATAATACTAATTCTTTTGCTGAATTCTTGAGCTGAAAAACCAAGAAAATTATTTGACTGCTAGTTCAAAGTGGCAGCTTGTAAAGTTAAGTTTCTAAAGTTTAGAAATCTGTCCCTACAGACTAATATATTTTAAATAATCAAGTACAGCTAAGAATGCAAGGTTTAAATAAAACCACAAAACTGTGCGTTAAACCCCCCCCAAAAAAAGTCTGGATGATTTTCTGACTTATATCTGCTTTTAACTAGTAAAACTACAGTTCTGGCTCACATTTCTATGCAGGAGATTATCCTCAGAGACTTCTGCCTGTTTCTAAAATGTCATCAGCAACACACAATCCAAAGTTTTTAAACAGTTCTGGGTTCCCCCTACCCCCCCTTTGTTTCTCTGGAGCTGAAAGTAACATAACTGATTTTAACAACTTCTACAATGAGGTCAGTGTTTTTTTGCACAGCATCACTGTGTGAATAACACTTTGGGACCATGGTGAATTCCTACTGCAGAGAAAACAGCTATTTTAGGAGTACACCCTGCAATGCTATTTTCACTTCCTTTTTGAACTCTCCCCCTGCCTGGCACAAAAGGTCTCTCAGAAGAACTACCTTGGAGTAGGCCTTGATATCATGCACTGCACCACCTCTTTGATTATTAGGTCATGGGTGACATTATTAGGATAAACTGTAACTGACATTAAAATGCCATTAAATTTGATTATGTCTCCTTAGGACTATAGTAGGGATTTGTCTGAGATACAAAATGGCAGAGCAGACTTTCAAAAAAAGATAGTGAAGTGAAACACATGCCATCTAACAAAAGTTGTATTACTCTGCAATTCTCCGTTTGCTCACAAGTATTGATCTTATGCCCTTCACAGCTCTATCCTGCTCGGTGCTACATAATGCGTATGGCATTTCGGCACCAAATCCCATCTGTGTTCACCATGCCATCAAGCATGGAAGTGCTCACAGTGCCCCTACGCTCCCCTCTCTCAGGTCTGCATTCCACCTCGCATTCATCAGAAGCAATCTCAGAGAGAACGGGCCTCAGATACTTATGGAATATAAACAGCAACCCAACAAAATAAAGGAATGGGAAACAGGAAAGAAACTGGTTATGCAAAAATTGTGTCATGCCACCCATCAGATTTTTGGGAGCCTGTCTCCCCACTGGACTACAGGGATGTAGGATGCCTGTTTTATGGGGCAGGAGAAATGCAGCGGTGTGGCAGGGAATCATTTAACACTTTGTTACACCATAACAAGACACCTACAGTGACCTATGAATCCTGGAAGCATCTTAAGACACGGATCTACCACCAGCAAAATTCTTACCTGGCATAAGATTCAAGTTCCAGGAGACAACCTCAAGTTGGGAGACCATTCCTTTTCCAGGAAGGCCCCTAAGTCAATGACTATATTAAATTCAGCATACGGGACAATTCCCATTTCTCAGCAAACTCTCCAGAGCCAGAAGTAGGCATGAAGGGTCCAAAACATCTGCTAACCTTGAACATTCACTTGAACCTCTGCAGTTATTTTCATGCAACTCCCTTCCTTACATCTACTGAGATTTTTGGCAACAGTAAAGCTTGGTTGCAACAAATGTGTAGGCAATTCATTGTGCTTGACACGGCTGTCTTGTATCGTAAAAAATATTTGGATTTGAGGGAGAAAAATTAAAATTCAGTGTTTATTTAACCGACCGTGGGACAGCTGGCCTCCGACCTGAAGGTCTGTGTGAAATTAAGCACGCTGGTTATATTTTAGGCAGATTTTTAGTTCAAGTAATGACATACGTAGCAGACTTATTTTAACTAAACATAACTAAATCCGAGGTTGGTCAAAAGTAATTATTAGATTTTAGAAAGATAGCAGACTGAAACTGAAGTCATATCATGAAGTCATTAAGCAAGTTCAGGGAAAAAATGGGAGATGTAGTATAGTAACCATACAGTATGACAATGCTATTTGGTCGGGAGTTTCACTCTGTACACATCTTGTTCTCAGGACGTGTGTGTGGTGAGAAGCTGTCAAACCACCATGGCCCAAAATTAAGTAAAATGAAGTGAAACCACATTTTACTTTTTTTTTTTTTTTTTTTTTTTTTTTTTTTTTTTTTTTTATATAAAGGAAAGCTGTACACACACAAAAGTCTTTGGAGCGTTTTGTTCACCGTTGTCCTACCATTCCAAGCTGACCAGAAATTCAGCAAAAGCAAGTGCCTGACAAGACATGAAAGGAAGGTCTTCCTGAGCCACAATGGACAAGGAAAAAAATTCTCCCACAAGGCAGGGTTTCTTACCCAGATGGGAGAAAAAAAAAAAGAGTGAAAGTCAACTGCTTGTGTCACTGAGAATAGTGGTGCAATTACACTAGTCAAGATGAAAAAAATATCCATCTTCAAGGCACACAAGTGATTTACCAACTACAGTAGGACAGAGTACGTGGACCTGCTGAAAGACTTGTAGACCAGCGGGACTACGACTAGTCAACAGTCATAATGTGGGCACGTTCAACTAAATGCTGTAATCTGCTTGATGAATACAGATACTATCTAAGAGTATTTTTTTCAAAAGCATAAGACAAAAGGGATAAGTCAAGTAAACAGTCATTATGAAAAATAACTGTTGGTGATAAATATTTCCTAGCACCAAATAGTCTTTTGCACAGTTCTTTCTTCTGAGGACAGGAAATGTAGTTATGCCATTTGTTTCAGTAGCAAAAAAAAATTAAAATTGCAGCAATGGTCCCTCCCTGTACTCTCAGAAAGAATTTCTTGTGGCCTGAATGGTGCCCAGTGAAGTGAATATTAAGTTTATTAAAACACAGCATTTTTGCCTTACTATGGGGGGGGAAAAAAGTAGAGCAGAGCATCAAAAATTTGGTACTGCTGAAAAATGATGCTTTCCTTCAAGGAAAGGTCCTGGCAGGAGATTAAGAAAAGAAGAGCTGCAAGATCTGAACTATTCACGGAATCCATATTTTGAGAGCTAACATTTGTGGGTGCTCTCATGTGGTTTCTGGTGTGTAAACTTCAGTTGACTTTGTGGAAAATGTTCGGGTATCTGAAATCAGCTGAACACAAAATGTGCACAGTGGTGATGTTCCTGGTCTGATAATCAACAATTAAAAATAAGTCTTGTGGAAAAAAGTAGCAAAGGAAAAACTGGCATTCTCCCATTATCTGGTCTGGCCAGTTCTCAAATTGCACAGAAGCCCACTGCAGAAGCTGTGATCCAGCAATGCAAACACCACAGGTAAGAAAACTTGTTCATATGAATCTCCCAAGTTGAACTGAACTCATTTTCTAACATACCTATAATAGGCAAAGTAGAACATGAACTACGTACTGAAGATGGTATTGGTGACACTGTTAGACAAATTCTAACTAGGGAACGAGCAACTTGAAGCAAAGAACGGAATAAAGTATCAAGTGATTGTCTTTGCTTTAAAAAAAATCCTCTCCTTCAGCATGGCTAACAAAATGATAACTAATGTACAAAATCATCTGTCGTTAAAACAAACAAAATTGTGTTTCTTAACTTACTTAACAGAAAAATCCACTAAGTTGGAGCAATTTTCATATAAAATGCATTATCAAAAGTGTATCGTTTCTCTACAATTAAAATGATATCTATTATAAAGCCGATTTTCAACTTCCCAAAAGCTATAGCATAAGAAAAAGGTCTACTTTTGGCAAATTGTCAAAGGTTAACTCTTGGTACAATACCGCAGTTTACAAACTTTCTGCAAGAGTAACAACCATCTCACCATCTTCTCCTCTCACCGAGGGCATGTAGTATTACAGGCACCACTGAAGAGCCAGACCTAAACACTGACTGATGATTATTAGGGACCTACTTAATTCACGATTTTGCAGCTTTTGAGGAAATGGCAAAATCCACGACTGTCCACAATATCAACTTAAAAAAAAAATTAATAAAAATAAAATGCTTGCCATCTTGCAGCCCGCCCACAAGGGGAAGAGCCGCACAAAGGGCAGTCACAGCAGCCAAGATGGCAGCCACCCTCTCATCCCTCTTCCTCCTGGGAGCCTCTCCACCAATCAGGCACCAAGGGTGGGGTCACACGCAGGGCAGCCAGCAGCCAAGATGGCAATTGCCCCCATATCCCTTCTCTCCCTCCCCAGGACCTCTCTGCCAATCAGCAGAAAGAGGCAGGGCCACCAGGAAATGCCAGTAAAATCAGTCCTTTGTGCTGCAACCAAGACATAAACATTACTTTGTCTCACTGTGAATTAAGTAGGTATCTGATAATTATATTGTTATTCTTAAAGAAGTGTCTTCATATTTGAGAGAGAAACCTTGGTCCCACTAGCACTAGGGGCAGAAGTTACACATAAACCAGTTTAAGTGATCAGAAACTGGTTTAAACCTGAAACAGAATAGAAGTTGAGTGCACACAAACCAGTGTCAAAATGGCTGAAAGTGGTTTAAGATAAACATGGCTGGAGCTAGTCTCACACTTAACGGATTTAGATCAAACCAGTTTATGAAACTTCTGTCCCAGACCCCTTCCTGATTCAAGTTAAATCAGAGTCCCCAGCACCCCAGCATTTTGCAGCCCTGGGCTGGGCTGTGCTATCTGCTCCAGACAGCAGGACTGGCCCTGCCCCTCTGTTCCCTACCTGGAGCAGTGAGGGCTGGCTCACTGGCTGGTTTATTGGCCGCTGCAGGGAAACCCCTGCTGGGGCCTGGGGCCAGGAAGGGCGGTTAAATTTCCCTTTTCCCAAATACAGAGCTGCCCTACCCTGCTAAAAATTTAGTGCTGGCTGCAACTGTGGACTACAAATCCCAGAGGCACCTGGAACCAGGAAGAGGAAGTGATGAGCAACCTTGCAGAGTCCTGCCACTGTGATTCTGGACTGCAAATTCCAGAGACCTCAGGGGCAGCACGAAGAGAAAGTTAACACACAGCCCATACTGGCTACATGCCATAGAGCCATGCTCTAGCACCCCCAGCTGCTGGCTTGAGCCACTGCAGGCATATGGCTACATTTCCTGAATCAAAAGCGAATGTCTGCTCATTTGCTTATTGGTTCAATCTTTGCAGTTTAGACTAACCTGCAAAGACTGAATCAATTCAGCCTCAGGCTTCTTGACTGTCTGTACTTAACCTAGGAGACTGGTTCTGAATGGCCATCACAAGAACACCAAAAATGTATTATCAATCATTTGTTTACACATAAAAACAGACCATAAGTGTTAAAACCACATACATGGACAATACACACTAATACTCATAATAAGGTAGGGAGAAAAAGTGTGTGTCAATATCAAATGAGCTACATTATCTCCTATGACAATTCACACATTGGGAAGGAAATATTCTTGGGTTATAAACATGATTTGCAATGTAGTCCCTTTTCTACTCGATTAACTCTCATGACTGTTCACTATCTGCCTATACTTAACCAGATTGAAGACTATGAAATCCTTTACTACATGATAAATCCTAGACCAGATGACACACCAAAAGGATAAAGAGTTCTTGTTGGACAGCACAAAGAGAAAGAAAATGCAAATTGCAAATATATGTGAAATCTATGCACTCTAGCATTAATTAATGCTTTATTTAGGGATGCATCAAAATGTCTAGCGTAAAAAGTTATTTTTAAAGTAAATAAAATCTAAATTCACCTGTACTGGCAACATACTACAAATATTTTCCATAGTTTTGATATTTATTAATCCCTCACTGGGCTTTCTTGCTGCAGAATAAAGCAAAATAATCTTTAGTCTGCCTATGAAGCTATTTGAGAGGTATTAAAAGATAAAATGTCCTGACCTTAGGAAAATATTACAAAGCAATCTTAACTTCGGCAAAATGTACTTTTCTCCTATATCAGATCTGACTGCATCATTACAGCGGTTAGCAGAAGGTTCATTCTGCTTATTGCTGACTGCTGTAAGGAATAGGTAAGAGCTACCAGCTAATGCTCTTTGATTAATAAACACCCTTTAAGTAGAAAAGTTATTGATTAGAAAGCATTTAGTCTTTTAAACCAATGGTCACAATTACGTTTTGTCAGCATTCAGTGCAATGACTAGTAATATTTATATAAATATTACACCATGGATTAGTTGCATCTAGCACTCAAAAAAAAATTCAAAAATAAAAAGCATAATCCCTGCCCCCCTGAACTTGCACAAGCCAAATACATAACAGAAATTAATTATTTTCTTGCAAAAGTTGAAAATCTACCCCAGCCACCCTTCTACTCCCAAGCAACTCCATCTTTATTCCACACTAAGGGCTAAATCCTATTTCACCTTAACACACTTAAGTGGTGCTTATGCAGCCATGTAAGAGCAATTCTTAGCACTCATGTGGGCTTTTATATTCTACCTGTGAAGGAATTGGGTCACCCAGGCCTGCATACAACTGCCCAAAATAAAACCTAGGAGGAAGACCAGATAGATCAACCATAATGTGACAAACTATCCCACTATGGCTTAGCCGCTTTGTCTAACAAACAGATCATATATGGTCCAAAAGAGGCTGTCACAGGCAGGGGCCAGGACTGAAGGTCTCCCCACTTCTAGGGCAGCATCTCTCTCACTAAGCCACCCTCCCTCCGGGTCTCTCTTCTCTTCACCTCTTGACTGCCCGGTGGTTAGCTTCAAAGGAGGACTAGAGAGTGCTCCATGTAACATGTAAGCTATGGGCTGGTGATTACAGCAATATGCTCAGCAGTGGAAGATGCAGCCTCAAGCCCTTCTGAATAACAACACAGATAGATCTCCAGCTTCTACGGTATGTGCTGTAACCACCAGTCTACTGAGTTAAAAGGTAGAAAGATCCACTTCCTCCTCCTCCTCCAAGGTCAGCTGCTCATGAGAATTTTTCTCCAACAAAACTTGCACAGCATCTGAGCAATGCATAATCTGCATCTGAGCAATCCTATTCTACACCTGAGTATCTGTGAGCACAGCGCAGCCTTCTAAGCATGGACCAAAGAGAAGCACATGACAGCCAGAGCTACACACATGCAAATAATCTCTGTGCAAGTACCACAACTTGCTAATCTCTGATTTGGAGGCTGGAACAAGTTCAGGGAAAGTGCAAGACATACACGTCTGCATCACATGCCCCTCCAAATTGGATGAAAATAGGACCTCGCATGCGTGGCTTGTCACTTAGCCAACTTATGTTAGTTTGTATGGAGGTCAGCAGCCCACTCACGGCAGAAATGGCAATGGTAAAAGTTCTCGATGCTTACCCTTTCCTACAGTTCAACGGAGCGATGAGATTTGGATCCAATACGGAGCTATGTGTGTAACTTCAGAGGAGCTGCCCAAACACATCAGTGCTGCTCTCCACCCCCTCTACCTCAAGCTCCAGGCTGGCACCTCTGACCTCAAAGATATTTTTACACTGCCCACTATGGCCATGCTGTGCTTCCAGATTACTGCAGCTGGGAAGAAAACCAGGCCAGAAACGCATCTTGGTTCTTTTCCGGTCTTCTGGAATGGAAAAAGGGGGTTCTGAGCATAAGCAATACAAACTAAATCAGTCCCTCTACACTATCAGATCTGCTGAAATGAAATGAAAGTTAGTGCTGGGAGACCCCTGAACTCAGATGCCATTGAACAGCTGCACAGCATTCTGGGACAGAAAGAGGATTGCAGGCTACACCACAGTGCAGCTGCTACACCCATGGCTTCCTGTCTAAACCAGTGAAGACTGAACAGGTGCAAGCCCAGCTATTATGAGAACTAGATGCAAAGTGGCGTAAAGCCAAGGCAGTCTCAACGTCTGGGTGAATTTTGCATGGACAGGGAAGTTTTAGACGCACCCCAGGTCTAGCATGGGCAGGCTCCCACTATTGCAATCCAAAAATATTTCCCTTGCAGCACAACCCAGAACAGCTTCTCCTTAGAATAAAGACTGCATTCACAGAAAGAAAAGACAATATTTGGCGCCCTAAGACCTAGAAGCTATGCAACTGCAATTTCAACTGTGTTGAAAATTTGCTGTAGATGCCTTTTTCCTTTTAGCACACATACATGTTACAAAAGGCACCATTTATCTTTGCAAAAACAAATCTCAAATTGTTTGTGCAAGAGTTTCCTTACCAGAAACATGGAAAACGTAGTAAAAACAAGATAAAAGGAATGCACAAGGTTAGCTTAAGTAACAGACTGCAAACTGGAGTGGCTTCAACCCAAGACATTTCCTCTGGTTCTTCATACTTCTCATACTCATGGTCTGACTCACTATCACATTTGCATTCTTCCATTCTAATATTCATCTTCAAAACCTCACTAGAATGGAGGGTTTACTTGGTATGCTTACTAAACTGGAGCCCTTCTTGAGCCAGATTTCTACAATTATCCCTGGATTTTATGAGTGGGTGGTAGCCCTGACATTTTCCCAGACGGCTGACACCCAACCTAGCTAGGTAGAGAGACAATAAGCCTTTCTTAATGTTTAACTTCAGCTTTTGAGGTAAGAACAGAAGGGAACCAAAGGGAAGCTTTCAAGACATTGTTTAGGCTTAAAACAGTTTACTTTAGAGATGGAAATAAAGCCATAGGGTATGGAGAAATATAACAGTTGTATTGATATCAAAGGACACCAATGTAATCCGTTACTTCTGCGTGGTCCAGAAGCATAAGTGTACCAAAAGCAGTCCAATTTTAAATGCGTCTACTATTTCATTCACATCAAAACTGGGGAAATTTATCTAACGTATAATGCTACAGGACAACTGGCGACCAAGAGGGGAGGAACAGCAGGGCATGCAGGCGGACAGGCAGCTGTGGCCCCAGCCCCAGGTTGGGGCTCAAGCCACAGTAGCTGCCTACCCACCATCCCCTCCCTGTCAGCTCATTCTCAATTATAAGGCGAGAAGCTTTTCTCCCCACCACGTTAACTAGTCTGCTAATCACATACATATGGTATTTCTAAATTCTCTCAAACTGAAGTGTCCAAGGTGCCAAAAATATATTACCTTTCTTTTAAATCAGTTGGAATGCCAAAGAGGAAACACACGTGCCTACTTCCTAATAACGTTGGGATGATCCTCGCAGTGAAGACCAGCAAAACTTCACAAAAGCAACAGTTAAATGAGAATTATACAGAACTATTAAACAGTTACACAAGTACAATCAAATATGGATAAAACAGCACAGCTTCTATTAAAGAAAACCCTCTCCCATATCTGCAGTAATTCTTTAGGTGTGTCAAAGTAGTGGACAACTAATTTGGACTTCTGAAACACTTTCAACAAATATCCTTACAAAATTATTTTGGGATGTAGGAGGAAAAAGGAAGCAAAGACTCAGTAACTGTTTTACGGGAATTCATTTTCTAAGATGGGAATACTGCATTCACATTTGGGGAGAGGTGGCAAGGTGACCAGAGCAAGGGGTAAAAGTAGCATGTGCGTGTTGGTTTGACGCAGAGGAATCCTGACCGCAGTCATAAGCTCTCCTTGCCGTCAGGAATAATAAAAAATTTGCTTCAAGTTTGGGAAAAGGCACAACCGAACCATAACTAACTACCAGGGAATAGTCCGATGGGCTACCCAAAGGAAAACAGAGAAAGAGACATGGTGAAAATGTCGATTAGTACATTTCTGATGCTCTCCTGTAGACAGGTCTGGCAATTGGTCCTATTCAGTCTCCAAAATATCAAATGCATTTTGGTGCTTGGTAAAAAAAATACTAACATAACTATTTACAGACAACCACATGTTCACAGACAAATATTTTTAAGAGGAGAGTAGAGAAATAGTGAAGAAACTTTGTTTTTTTCTAATCAGATTTTTAAATAATCTGCCTGTATCGAGGCCTAAACTTACGACAATCAACTTAAATAAAATAGTTTTCAAGCAATATGTTTGTTGCCAAAGTTTTAAAAACATTTAACCACCGAACGATTGACCTGAGGGCAGACACTGGCTAAGCCGCCTCAACCTGAGTTTGCTGAAGTGCTAAACACAGCTTTGGACAGACGTAGCTTCTGCAGATACAGAAAACAACACTTTCTTCATTTCAACTTATTGGCTTAGCTCAGTTCATTGACTTTAAAACTAAGAAGCACTTTGGGGATTGAAGGCTAGGAGAGCTCGTCTTCCTCTTACCGTCTCTGAATAAAGCGAGGCAAAGGAAAAACACTAGTTCTAAAAGCCTGACAGACACTTTGACCAAAAGCAATTAGTCTAATTAACTAACTACTGGTAATACTTCCTTTGTTTAATAAATCAGCTTGTTTAAAATGCAAAACCTATTCTGATCATTTTTTCTTACCTGCTTCCTACACTGAAGGTAATTCTCTATTTTAATTTTTTTTAAATTGTGAAATAAAATTGCAGGTCCTTCCCAATTAGAGCTCAGCACAAATAATATATTAAGCTAGGAAAAAGGATGAATGATTCACCTTTTTCCAAAAACATACTACAAAATAGAAATTAAGAAGCTACATAACTGTGAGTTAAGCGAGTTGAAGGAATCGAGATACAGCAGGTCTTCCTTGTTACCAAAAAGTAGTGCTAAAATAACTTACAAGTCAACTAGTTACAAGACAGGACAATAAACCTCTCTAAGAAATTAACTAAAATATAAAATTAAACAAAGTATTTACATTAATATTTACTTAAATACTAATTAAAATGAGTGATTTAAAAACAAACAACCATCCTTGAGAGTCCTTCAGTCTTGATGATTCCTAAGTGCTATGAAAACTTTTAGGTGCTACAGAAATAAAACAGTGAAAAAAACCCTAAATGTGAGAAACAGCATCTGAGTGAGAAGTTGCCCCTAATTTTGCAGTTGACAATTAATTGAATTCTACAGACAGGTGCTTGGTATCTAAACACTTGTCAGGTAGAAGTTTACACATTTGCACTACACCCACAAAAATGTTTTTAATTAAAAAAAAAAAAATCAGTGGCACTGGAGAAGAAAGAGCAGGAACTGTAGTACATTTGTTAATTAATAAAATACTTCAAGTTTTGCTAAAACATCAGCGAGGTCCATCAGGTGGGATGATAGATAAATGCACCACAACCAAACTGGTCCCCGCATATCTGTCCACTGGGTCAGAATTAGCTTGTTCTAACTTTACCAGCAAAAAACTGTCACTCCCAAGAGCTATTCTAACACTTGAAAAGCAAACCAGGCTTACAGATCATTTATACTCTTGACGGAAAAGCAGGTTAAAGATAGATATGAAAATCAAACTGTTCTCTGTCTCACGCTGAGTTTTCAAAAAAAAAATCCCCTAGGGAAACAAATACTGTTGGGTTTTTTATTTCCAAAATGAATGCATGTGAAATCCATGTTTTGATAATATCTGAACAATGTTTTTGCATTGGTGATTTTCTAACTACGTATAAGGATATGGTATTAAGATCAGTGCTTAATTTTTCTTTTACATAAAAGTGAAATTTCACACCCACTTGCATTATTTTTCTTTTTAAATTTGTGCCACATTAGAAATCCATTTGGGAGTTGCAGCCCCATCAGCAAGCGTCCTTAATGAACAGATCTAGAAAAATCACAGGTGCCATCATATGACTGGAAGCAAATGTAGTATGTGGACTTGAGAACGGGGAGGTGGAAACAAACTGATGATGACAGAGACATAATCTGACCTCAATCGTTTTCAAGACTTTCAAACAAAATTTTGAAAGTGAGAATAATCGAAGATATGGAGTTAAATGGAAAATGGAACATGGTACAGGGTACAGAAAGCCAGACCTGATACCTTAAAGAAAGATAGCTAATTTTCAAGAAAAATGTAAGAGACAGCACATTTTCCAACCCGTTTTTCAGCTTTTGATGGAGTATTACATAGACTTATCTGGAAGGTGAGGCACGGTACAAAGATTGTAAGAACTCCAGACCTGCCAGAACTGACTAACAGGGCGATAACAGCTGGAAATGGAATATCAACCAAGAGGGATGCTACTGGAAGACTTCTTCAAATACCTGACTGGAGACCAATCTTCATTACTGTTTTGATTAATGACCCCAACACAAAAGGAAGGTACTAATGAAATGTTATGATAGTAAAAAATAAGGAGGTCAGTAGACAGGAGGAGTAGGATAAAGTATAGAACTGGAAAAATGGAAATGGGGTACCATTTAAAAGTACAAAGTGCAGCCATATACTTAGGGAAGTGATTATCAACCTTTTTAGACCCAAGGTACCCCTTGTAAATGCCAGCTCTTAGCTTTCACTCATTTTTTGATTAAGAAAAAATAATAGAGCAACTCTTTTGTTATGAAGAATTCAGAAAAACCACAATAGGTCACAAGATTTTTGACATTACAGGCTCCTATTTCAAGTCTCTGGGTTTACCTTGTGAATTGTGTGTAGATATTTGCATACCTAGGAGTGCTAATATTGTGTGGCACCCTGTGACACTTAACAAAACGTCACAACATCCCAGGGTGCCACTAGCACTCTGGTCAAGAATCACAGACTCAGAGACGAGTAAAAACTTCTGCTAGAAGTTGTTGGGAGTTCATTCTAGACGTTTGGAAACTAAACATTAATGGGAGTTCATTATTTGGAAACTAGAGAAGAAAAGGACCACCTTGTGCTAACTAATCAAAGGATGCCCGCGATGCCCAGTGATGATGAAGCCACCATAGTCAAAAACAGTATTACATGCTGGACTGGCATGAAGGCCATGACAATGCCCTTTCATCAAGAGGACAAAAAGATGCTGGAGCTTCATTTTTGCACCCAGCCACCTATGCCCTTTTTAATACAGCCTCTCATGATAGAATAGGAGCACTATCCCTCTGCTTCATGGAACAGGGTGAGTTTTTATTTCCTGTTCAGACCAACACGTTATAGCACACCCACTACCATATGACAACGTGGGCACAGAACGCAGGACCTTCAGCACAGCTTTCTAGCAGTTTTGCTAAATCAACTGCTCTTCACTGACAGCTGTAGTTGGCACTCCTTCCCTGTGGACAAGCCAGCAGCACAGCATGTTACATAAGCCCTGAGTTTTAAAACCACAATGCTTGCTAACTAAAGACAATTTAAATACTCAGTGTGTTCTGTGCAAAATACAGTAGGTCCGTGCTGCCTGCTTTGGCATAGCATAACACAAAATGCATGCATTATTTACATACTAATACATTAGCGTTTACCTTAAAGATTTTTCCAGTAGCACCTGCAGAGAGCTAGAAACTGAAACCGGCCATCAGCAGTCCTATAACATTTGTACATGCCCAAGTTATTCTGTGGATCCAATTTGTTTGCACTGGACGCTGCCAGTCAAATGATCAGCAGCTTCAGGCTGGGAAGTGTGTAGTGGGTACTGCTGCTATGGAGGTGAGCAATCTAGTATCCTGGATTGCAAGGGCAAACTGACAAAATGCACAAATCTGACAGAGGTCATTTAAGGATTTAAAACAATGGTCTTCCCCAACTTTACACAAGTTACTGAGGGGACCCCCCTAAACCAATTTTTGCACCCCCTAACCAGCCTAGGGGAATATTAACAGAAAGATCCTTTTTGAAAATGGGACTCAGGAAAGACTACTATCAGTGAGGCAAGGCCAAAATACTTTTGAAAATCTACATTATCTTGCTGGGATCCTATGATCCCTGCTGACCTCCTGTCCCGGGGGCAGAGGGCTGGACTCGATGATCCTCCAGGGTCCCTTCCAGCCCTAGTGTCTGTGAAATATATGAAATCTATGCCTAAATGACAAAACACAACCCTGAAAGATTTCCATCTTCTTTAAGATTCCAGTTTTTAAAATATATTAATTAGTGCCCATTTTTAAATTAGTTGACATACATGTGTAAATCCCATTAAGAACCTGCTTGAAAATCATTTCCTGAGCAAAGATGCTTTTCTGGATCAGACAGCTTGGGAGTTATAGTATCCCTGTACATAAATCATCACTTGAAAAGATCAAACTACTTCAGTACTGATAGTTTGTCTTCTTTCAAACTTTCATAAGGTTTATTTACAACCTATATTTTTTTCTTTGAAAAGAGGTATATGTTAATATACCAGTTATTTTATATTATTACAGCATCCAGATTGCTTATAATTATGGCACACAACCACCATAATACTTTCTACTGACATGCACACACTTACAAAGCCCTATAACACATTACCCAAGACCATAACATTGTTATACTATCTAAACATTTATATCCCATTAAAAATGGAAACTTAACATAAAATGCGACCTAGAATCTTTTCTGCTACATCAGATAGATCAGGGTTTCTCAACTGGTGGGACGCAAAGGTCCTCTAGGCAGGACTCGGGTCGCGGCAGCGAAACCAGAAATACCACAGCAGCTTTAGCACACTTCAGTCTGTCCCTGCGCTCGTTGACCGGTGGGACCAGAATTTTTTGACCTTATGTAGGTGGGACATAAGGTGCAAAAGGTTGAGAACCGCTGAGATAGACGATATAACAGGATAAGACAGGTCTCTTTATGCCAAAGAGCAAGGCACAACAGGGTACAACCCTTCCCCTGCCACTCTAGTTGCAAGACTATGAACCAGAGGAAAGATCTTTCTAAACTGAGATACATACATTAAACGGGTTATATCCAATGTAATCAAGTATTGCAGTAACGCAGGTGAGAGCTAAACGACCTACCACACAACACTGCAAGTTTGAACTGGGGGGAGGAATTTCATAGGTCAATCTTCCATACACGCACTTGTTTCAATTAGTGTTAACTTACAGATTCACCAGAAGCTTCTGAACAGCGTAAGTGCTTACCAATTTCAGCAGGTAGTTGCTTAATTTTGTTCTCTCGTATGCTAAGCGTGGTGAGTCTTGACAAGTTTTTGATATCCTTTTCCACAGTAGTTACACGATTAAAGCGTAGATAAAGAGTGGCGAGAGAACATAGCCTGTACACCACCGAAGGAATTTCTCTAAGTTTGTTATGCCGCAAGTCAAGCATGGCCAATTTCTTCAAGTTATCAAGAGAGTCAGGCAAACTGGTAAGCGAGTTCTCACTCAGTGCCAGTGTCACCAGATTCACGAGACAGCCCACCTCGGGCGGTAAGGACTGCAGTTTGTTACCATATAAATAAAGTTCCGTTAGCTGTGTCAACTCTTTGATAGACGATGGAAGCATGTGTATAGACCTCTTGGCTAAGTCCAAGCGAATCGCATTCTCTTCCCGGCATTTATTTAGCTCTTTGATCAACTCAGCATTGCTGGATTTTTTGCGAGCGCCTGGGGCTGGATTAGGTCGTTTTATCGTGTTGTCCACTGAAAAAGCCACCCCAGGCTGAACACTACTGGAGTCCTTTTTTCCATCTTTGGCATCTTTCCCTTTGGTCTTAGGCTCCTTTTCTTTACTCTCTTTCCCAAGCCCTCCAGACGCCTTGGCCTCCTTCTCTCTCTCTTTTGCAGATGGGACTTTTGGATCCTTCTCTTTACAGTCTTTTTCTTTTCCTAGATTACTACTCATGGCGATTCAATGTTTTGCAAGCACCACATGAAATCCACTTTTTTAATGTGACAATTTGCTGCTGAAGCTACAAGGATCCTTAAAATGCAAACAATTGGATTGAGGGAGGAGCTTCAGTAGCACAATACCCTTTTGCTACATATTGATTCTGAAGGCACTCTTTTCTAATCCTGATATTGGAAGGTTGAAGAGTTGGAGATTAGATGGTCAAATGCTCCTTACTAGAATTTCTGCAACACAGGAGAAAAAAGAAGCAAATGTTAATGTGAGCATTACTTAGTCTTAAAATATTAAGCACGTCAATAGCTAACATAGGGTTGCAGCATCAAATCAGTAACCACCCCTCTCATGACTGCCCACAAGAATCAAATCCTAACATTCAAACAAACAACATTGTTGTGGAATACCTACTCGACAGCAGAAGAACTATTCTAACCTTTATGACGAAAGCACAAATAAGTTGAACATCTTAAATATAATACTGCCTTCATTACAAGGCGCAAGTTGCGAGCCCTTGCTAATGCACAACCACAAAGTGCCTCCCTCTAAACTCAGTCCATAGAGCATAAAGTCCAATGTTAGAGCATAAAGCATAGAGCATAAAGTCCACTTCTAGCATGAAGGACTGGCTCTGCCTCACACTACAAAGTCTCCCACGTCCAACTCTGGAAGTCCTCAGTTCAAATCTCCAATGCCAGATAATATGGCAGACTTATGAACAATTCTTACCAAGTGATCTCTTCCAGCCTATTTTGAATTACAACCCTCTACTACACTCCTACATAAGACAGGACCTTGCAACCTATGACAAGGTTGGTATTTTTTGCAATACAAACAAAAGGAGTTGTAGACTTGAAATAATCATGCAACCCCCCTCACCCACCCCACAATATCTAAAAGAACATAACTCGATGCCTAAAACACAAGCAAACCTGCAACCAAGGTAATAAGGAAAACCACTCCAAAAGGCAGGTTATTCTGCAGCTATGCATTCAGAATATCTTCCATTTTTCTATAAACCATTTGATAACTGGCTTCTGGATTAGCTCTCCCTATATTCTCTACAACAGTGTCCATGTTTCGGGTCCAGTTCCAGTTTTATCCAAGCCTGTGAATTAAAGTAAATGATTCCAAGAAATATTCAGTAATTGCAAAATCCTAATCAAATTCTAAAGCAATCTTTCAAAAATAAATGGTCAATTGAAGGGAACAGTGTTTTTATCCTTCCATGTTAATCAGTCTTTTTGCCGACAAATGCAACATTCTGTTGTTTTGCATTATTTGTTGATGATGGGGAGTTTCTTAGCTTTTAACAAAAGGGCCTTGTTGGTCTCAGCCACAAAAGCTGTTTTCAATCTTCTCACCACCACCACCACCTTAGGAACTACATCCCCTTTCTGGTGTTTGATGTTCTCTATTAATGTTACAATGACAGAAAAAATAAGTGATATATACTTAAGTTACTCAATAAGAACTGAACACATCAAAATCTTACAGGCAGGCTCATCCATCTATATTTTAAAATGCATATTTGCATACTTATGCATAGCTCTCTTGTGCACGTACACTATTTTTTAAGCCAAGAAACAGTCATTCATATTAAAATAGGATCAGAGATTAGATGGCTAAACCTAAAATTACATACTGGTTAGAAGGCAAATATTTCCCTACTATTCTGCAGATCATGGTATCTAATAACAGAGCTGTGAATAAAACTCTGAAGACAACTTCCAGGCCTCTGCTGTAACTTGTTACTGCAACAGCATCTCGTGTGCGTGCGCACACACAAGATGTTCTTGTAATCTCTGAAATTGGAGTTTACAATGCCTTGGAGAACTCGGATAAAGGGTGTTAATATAATACTTGGCTCCATCCAATTCTGTCTGTATACAGTATCTCATATGACACCATTAAATGACTTAACACTTACTTGACCTTGTCTTCTTTTAATCCTTTTGCAGGTGTTCTGTTTGA
Organism: Gavialis gangeticus; assembly: GCF_001723915.1. Lineage (NCBI taxonomy): Eukaryota > Metazoa > Chordata > Crocodylia > Gavialidae > Gavialis > Gavialis gangeticus. The sequence goes on along the minus strand of NW_017728994.1, from coordinate 53,254,809 downwards.
TTTTTGGGGTTCTTAAAGAAATACACAGAAGAATCAACTCTTAACACAAACACTGGTAACCGCCTCCAACAGTTTTTTAACAAGTCTCTGATACAATTTAATGCCAAACTACCATACTTTTCTATTGTATATTTAAGACGCATCTTTTAAACTGTTCAAAGTAGGGGTGCTCAGTCTTCAACCAGCCCACCAAGCCATGGCAGGGCTCCCCACCAGATGGGGAGTTGCAATTAAATACTGCCACCTCTTCCATGATGCCAAATTCCAAAGCCCCGTACCTGAGCCAGGGCCGGGCCACCTTTCTTCCCCACATTTGGCCAAGCCAAGGCCGGGCCATGTCTCCTTCCACCCCACATAGCCAGAGCCGGGACACGACCCCTTTGCCTCTGCGGGGCCAGAGCCAGGGCTGGCCCACGCCCCCATACTGCCCACGGGGTCAGAGCCACGCAAAACACTCAGAAATTGAAGATTTATAGTACAAGCCATACACTGAAATTGTTACACTTATCCACACCGTGCACAATTAAAACAAAACAAGAGAAGATTAAAGATAAAAGATAAAGCACACCCACACATTTACCTCATCTTCCTCACTTTCTCAAGGACTTTTTAAATTGGGACTGCAGTTTTCTGCTGGATGTACAGCAGACCTTCTCAGACCTTGCCTCTCTAGATTAAACATTTCTCCTGTTCCAAGAAAGAGCTGCCATGACTACTTCCTGGACACACTAAGACTAAGAATAAGTGGTGGGAGAAGAAGCAATGGCGGAGATGTTCTACCCGAAGAGCAAGCTTTCCAAACCAGACCAGACACGATAAATGCATGCAAATCTGAAAACAGGATGATATACAGAGATAAGGAGAGGCTACAGCCAGATTCTCAAAACCTGGTTATTATGAAGGCAACGCAGTTTCTTCTTATGTGTTAACAGTTCTACCAATACGCAATTTAGGATCAGAGGTTAGGAAGAGACAGATATAGTGTCACCTGCTGAAGCTCTGCTACACTTCCCAGAATTAAGGACCCTGTCTGTAGTAACCTGTAACAGCCAAACTTCAACCAACCTGGCTGAAATTATATATGGTGAGCTGAATTTTTTCTGGAAAGATTTCAGCTAAACTGTTCAGTTAAATTCAAATAAGAGAAAAATGCTGTTCTGACTGTACTAAAATCAGGCAACTTTTCTTCTGCACTGCTCTAGTGCGGCAATTTTCAACCTTTTCCACCTTACATCCCACCAACCATTGGCCCCAGAAACCATAGTCCCACCAAAATAAGCAACAAGCCGGGCCGGGGGGAAGACTCCCCCAGCAGCTGGCTGATGAGCAAATCTGAAAGTGCCGACAGCAGCAGAAGTGCCAGCAGTGAACCTGGAAGTGCCAGCGGCGAGCCCGCCACTTCTCCGTGTCCCCCCTAGACGGCCTTCACGTCTCACTGGTTGAGAAACACTGCTCTAGTGCACCTATGCTTTAGACCAGGGACTTGACACACTTGGCAAGGGGAGAGGCCTCTTGTGCCAAGGATGAAACTCTTACCACCCCTGTAAAACCAAGTTAAATGCCTTTGAAAAACTGCAACCTGCACATGCTCAGAGGAAACTGCTTGAATTTTAGCAAATAAAAATCTCCAAACGATTCTGTCCTCATTGAGAATTGTCCATCCTCTCCCCCCTCCTACACCCGACTAGATTATGCATAAGGGGTCTACCCAACTAAAGGATATGCTCAATTCTGCAAGCAAATCAGGAGGTTGGCCACTTTTTACAGGCTTATCTTGGTGCTCCCCCCACCACACACCTCTGATTGGCCAAGGGGCCCAAGTAGCCCCACCCCCACCCCGATTGGGGGAGAGTGCTGTCCATCATGGGGCCACACCCCTTGTCACTGTTTGGAGGAGAGGAAAAAGGCTGTACAATAGGCAGCCCTCTCACCCAATCAGTGACAAACGGCAGGGACGACAGCCATAGTATAGTGCCTGCTCGCCTTTGTGCTGGCAGCCCCCTTTGTGCCAGGCTGTGCAGCCAGCATTTTTAAAAAAGGTGGTTGTTGTTTTTTCGGGTTTTTCTCCCCCACGCATTTCCTGCAGATTACCCAATTCTGCGGTTTCTGCAAAATCCACGCCATGGCGATTTGAGTAGGTCCCTAATTATACACGAACCAACTTCAAAGTGACTGAGGGCCTGGAAGGGATCCCAAAAGATTTCCATTTTTTCCATTCCCCTGTTATCAGAGAGTACCTGCAAATCCCTCTGGTAAAGGTGTGTTCAGGTTTATTACCCTCCTTCACCTTTGGCTCAAAAAAATGACAACCTCTATGGCTCTCCATTACTTTCTCAGCTCAAGTGGCAGGGATTTGTGTAGTGATGCAAAGGCACTAGCCCAGTGGATGAACCATGCAGAAATCAGCAGAATGGAACCCAATTTGTTTTTTTCCAGTTTGATTTTTGAGCCTAAAAAAAGTGCCAGAGACTTATGGGTGACTGAAATAACAAAAAAGAAAAATAATATTTTATTCAATCGGCATGAATACTGAGAATACAGACCCTTGAAAAACTGTATTAAAAGATGGTTATTTTACTACTGCTGAATACAACCTGCAATATTTATATAGTATGTAATAACTGCCCTATAGTTTGTGCAGTAGTAGCAGCCTACCAGTGATCCTCTGAATCATGGCTAGGCTTGGCAGGATTCAGTTTTTACTGCTAAACATTGATAAATGTCAACTTCACCTCATACTCACAAACCAAGGGAAATATTTTTCCACCAGTAATAATAGAAATTTCCAGATAGGGAACCCTTACCCCTGTTACTGGCAGCAGAGAAAGCGGAGGAGCGGTTAAGGAGGAAAGCAGAGCGGCCTAACGACAATTAGCTGCTCGTTCACAGGTGACAGGAAGCAGGCTAGAGGGAGACAGCAGGGTACTTAAACCCCTACCCAAAGCCCAGAGGGGAAGAAAGGGCATTTGAGGCTCCAGCAGGGTCCTGCCAGGGCCGGCTAAGCACAGGGGCCAAGGGCAACAGCTGCCTCTCCCCATGTTCCCAGAGCTCTGGGAGTGCCACTGCCCTTGAGCTTTTTTAACTCAGCTTGGATAAAGATTACCATCTCCCCACAGATGGAGAGAACTAAGAAACATGAAAAAACAGTGCTAATTTTAAAAACACTAGAAGTAAAAGTCCCCTTCTCTCCCTCTCACCTTCTTGCACACTAGTTGGACTGCCCAACAGTAGTCTTTTTTAATGAAAAACTACTAAAAGGCCATATTTTTAAGAATAGTCGCTTTTCAGTTCCACTCCTGCAGCCCAAGTTACAGGATCATAACACTGTGTTTTTGGGTAAACAGATATTTTAAAACCAATAATCAATTAGGTGAACAGAATACTCCAAAATTAATACATGATTGTTCCTGAAGTATAGTATCATTACTACAGAGCGGATGAGCAATAAATCCAGGCCTTAAGAGAGAGAGATAAGCTCTGAGGAGTCAATTCTGTTTAATCGTATTTTATACACTTTTTAAAGTTCAAAATGCTACCTAGTCGTTTTAATACTATGACACTAGAAAAGAGACCCAAAATTTTAAACAGCTTGTCACACCTTTGAAACTATAAACTACATGGACCCCTTGAACTTTCACAAATGAACCGTATGGAAAATTGCACCCTCCCCCCCGCCACAACCTTCAATACACCATACGTGGGCACATATGGAAGCAAAGAACAAAATGTTTGAAAAGTTAGCTAAAATGACTGCAAATGATTTCCCTCTTCTGCACCACACACACAAGGCAGCCACTCTATTGTCAATTGAAAACCCAAACAGCTTAAGCCAACTAGTCCACTGCAAACAAAGCACATTCTCTCCATAATTTCTGAGCTTCAGACATGAGAACTACAGTCTTTTCATACGCAGCTGTGGCGCCCAGGCTTCTGCTGCTGCAGCCACCACCAGCTGGGACAAACTGCTGAATCAGTCCCTAGGTGACTGCACTTCTACAAACACAAACCCTCATTCAGAAGGGATGTAGACATCAGGGCTGCTTGTACACACCACGGGGATTTAATTTGATTTAGTTCTCCCTAAACTGAAACAGTGGGTTTAAAACACCGCTTCAATTTATGGGGAATTAAACCGAACTAAACGTCCGTGGCATGTACCCAAGGGTGGGGGCCCAATCCTTACCTGCCTCTTCGGCTGGCGGGTCTCACAGCCCCTGAGCTACACAGGGTCCGCTAAGCCCCAAGCACATCAGCTTCCAGCACCCTGTGCACTGTTGCACTTTGTTAGGTACACCAAACTAAAACACCTTGGAGGTTTTATCTTGCTCCATACCAAAGTAATTTAAAGTGAAATACGCCGCCAAGCTTGCAAACAGCAACACCATTAAAGTGGAGTACACCACTGAACGTGTAAACAGCAACTTCATTAAAGCAGTGCAAAATGGCACTTTAGCAGCTTTAAAGGAAAATTCTGTGGCATGTACAAAGGCCCCAGAACAGTAACTGGCTATCGTACTGCCATGATTTAAAAAAAGCCATTCATTTAAACTAACAAATTTGGTATTTATGAAATGCACCAGCCAATTTTGGAAAGTGAAAGCCCTGCTTCTTATTGCTGGCTGTTGATTGTTGTTGTGATGCAATGAGCTGAGACCGCTTAACTTGTTTCACTCAAGCCAATGACCAGTCATCCTATGGGAAATTTCAAACTACCCCCCTCACTGAACTCAGCATGGCAACACGAGCCCTCGCACATCCAGCTTCGTTGCCTGGGGATGGGGTGCCTTTTGGGGTGTTTTGCCTTTCCAGGGCAAATGAAAAGATGGAATCTATGCTGCAGATGTGCCCAACTGATGCCACCCTCCCCAATCCCCAGCCATACAACAACCAAGCGCAAACTGGTTTTCCATTAACAAAAGAACAGGAGATAGAGAGAAAACAGAAAGAAGGACAGCAGGACAAGGGGGAAAAGCAGTAACTAGGTTCTTAGAAACCAGCACATGCTTGACGGCCATTTTCACCTGTCCATATAATGCTATAAATTGTGAGGATTATATTATTCATTGTGGCTAAACCAATCACATCTTTAAAATCATGAAAAGTATTTCTAACGCTCGACTGATTTTTCTGTACCGCAAAAATGTCCAAATCTATCGCATCCTGTTTAGGTCTCCTACGTAACTATGGTTAGCTATGCCTGTGAAACCTAAAGTCTGTCTACTGCCTTCAGCAATAACTTCAGAAGGTGCTTGGACTGTAAGCGCTTCAGGGCAGAAATCATCATGTTTCATTCTGCATTCATGAAGCACGTGGCACAATGGGATTCGAGTCCATCATTGGGCACAATAATAAACGTACTATATACTCATGTATAGTATGATTTCAATGAATGTTATCATCTTTCTAGGAGTTATTTCTACCAAACAGCTGTTTCCCTCTTTTCTCTCCTATCCCGGACAAACAGAACTCCCCGATGCCCAACATAGGCTCCAATGGGAAAATACCATTTCACTGGTTTACTAAAAAAAAGTACATGTTCCATGCGTTTCACATCTGACTCATGGAAGCAGTTTGTCTTAATGCGGAGACAGACAGCTCTGCACATGTGGTTTTTCAGCAAGCAGGTTTTGAGTGCACAGTATATTACTGTTGCTATGGATATCTGTGATGCCGATCAGAATAATCTTTCACAGCTGTGAGACTTGAAAACCATGACTTGACAACTGAAGAAGTCTGGTGGCCTTAGTATTGTTCTGACTGTCTACATGGAGGGGAGAAAAAAAAAAAAAAAAAAAAAAAAAAAAAATGGAAGAAGGAAAATTCACCACCAAAATGGAAACTGCTATTGGCAGTCTAACCACAGGCCAAGAGCAGAATAATTAAAGTAGGCATTAGTCATAATCAGGGATCCGGGTTCTCCGTTTGCCATGGAAAAACATGGATTTCTTCCTTTAAAAGGAGAAAAATGTAATTTCCTCCTTTAAAGGACGCAAATGCGGAAAACGGCGGGTTTCCCCTCACAGGCTGGCAGAGCTTTAGCCTGCAAGGGACCGCTTGGGGCTGGGGGGAGTGGGATGCAGGTGGTGCCATGTGAATGTATGCGCATGGGCACGTGCATGTTACCAGCAATACAGCCAGTTTGCACACGTGTGGATTTGTGCATGCAGAGATGGATGCAGGCTGCCCACTGCAGGACTCCCTACCCTGCTGCCCTCCCTCTGGGGGTGTCTGCACGCCAGCGGACAGGAGGGAGAACTAGGTCAGGGAGGCTCAGTGCCCCACACCATGACCAGGCACCCCGTTTGCCTGGCAGCAGCAGCAGCAAGGGGGCACAGCTTGGCGGTGAAGGTTTGCCACCAGCACCAGGAACCCTATGCCAGCCACACCACCATGACATGGCACCCCTTGCCCACCTGGTGCCCACTGGTGCCAAGCAAACAGGAATACCTCGCCATGGTGGCACAGCTGGCACAGGGCTCCCAGCACCAGTGGTGGCAGCGATACCAAGCTTTCCTGCACTCCCGTGCCTGGTCCTGCCTGCTGGCCTGTGGAGACCCCCAGGGGAAAAGCAGCAGGGCAGGGAGCCCCCAACCCTGCAGTGGGAGGCTGCATCCTCTCCTACTCCCCATGGTCACTGTTCAGCTCTGCTCCAACTGTGCCACCTGGTGGGAGAAGGGGAGGAGCAGGCCGGGCTTGGCACTGCACTGGCCACAGCAGCTGCTCCATCCCATGTGCAGCAGCCAGGGCTGGGGCGCTAGTGGCAGGCTGTGGCTGGTGCCCAAAGAGCAGGAAGTAGGCGGATGGTCCCACAGCTCTGGCAGCTGGGGACTCCTTCCAACAGGGCGGGGGGGGGGACATGGACTGGACTAGAAGTGAGAGGCTGCGGGTTGGGAGCTGCAGCTGGATCTGCGTCCTGGTGAGTGAAGGGGCAGAGGGAGCTCCAATTTTCCAAGATAAAAGAACCAAAATCAAACACCAAAATGTAAAGGTATTTAGAACTGATGTTGTTATAACGATTGACCGAGGCACTGGTAGGCTTCCAAACTGCTTTAAAATTGTAAATGTTTCAACAGAACATTGTGTTCAGCTGATACCTATATAGATACTGATATCTATATTTACGTGGCATTTCATTTTAATTGAGGAAAAAAGCAGATTTGGGGGTTTTCAATCAAAGAATTTTGGGCTTTTTAAATGGAGAAAACCAGGATCCCTGGTTTTAATGCATCAGCTAACAACACTAAAACACATTTATAAGTGTGAAGAAAGCCGTACTGCCAGTGCTTGTGTTATGCCTGTTTTGTGAACAGTCTCCTAAACTGTACTTCTTGTGACATAAAAAATGCCATACAATCTGCCTTTTCACTATCTAATTTTCAAAGAAGGTTACCATCATTAAAAAGGGTTCCTTCCTTTCCTCTGAGTGAGATTTCACCATGGCTACCAATAAACTTCCAAAATTTGCCATGTTACCAAAGTGGCAAAGGAGGGGGAGGGGGGGAAGTGTGCATGAAACAAGATAGTGAGTGCGATGATTTATGTTTTTCATTATACATTTAATTTCTTTGAAAAGTGACTTGCTACCTTGTCCGCACAATACATCAGCACAATACATCAGCAACCCTAAAGATGTTCAGTTCTCGCCAGCTACTACCCCTTGAAACGCACGTAGCACTATTCCAACCACATTTCCAAACCACCCGCCCATTAGGCATCCATCTTTCACTTATACTGGCGTTACAAATCCTTCTGCCAAAAAATATGTTTCTTTTGGTTTCTAAACCTATCCATCTGACTGCAGAAGCTACTGCTCTGCTGCGACCCAAAATACTGAAGTTCAGTATTGGATGACTTTCAGTGCCTTGAGTTTTCTGTCCAGAAATAGCAAATCTCTACACGTCACATGGCCTTTTCTCAGAAAAGAAGAATTCTTAAGGAAAGCACATTAAAAATGCAACTAAGAAGTGCTTTTACGTCAAGTCTGAAAAAGAAAAATGGATCTCAGCAAGCAAACTATCTAAAGAATCAATGTCACATTAACAGAAGGCAGCTTGTCACTGCACAATATCTGCATACTGTTGCATTTGTTAAGACTAGGACTATTTAGGATGTTTGATCTTCATCTTAAAAGAAAGAAAACCTTGGATTAAGGTTAAGGGCAGTGGTTCAATACCGGTTTTGTTTTAAAATGAAGCAGGAATACCTACAAGAGATTTCTTTTCCAGTCAGTCTAACTGTACTATGTAGGGAGTATAAACTGCAGGCAGAAATCAGAAACTCCATATTTAGACAGTAGTTGTCTAATTCAAATCACTTCCTTCTAAGAGGCATTTATATTTTTTTTATCCAAATTGCTTCCATGAAATAAAGACCGACTTGAACAGACTAATATTCTTTATAAAGAAAACATGACTATCATTATCAGCTTAATTTGTACTGAATAAAAGCCATATTTGGTATTCATTAGACCCAAATTGAGAAATTAAATATTAAAATGTACTAAACTCTGTCTTCCCAGGGTTACTTCATTGGTTTAATTGTTTAAAAAACAACATTTGAAGTCTGCATATACTGTGACTATAACTTTAAAAAAAAAAAAGGGGGTGGGATCCTTTTCATATGTTTTATTTTGAAGACCTAGCAGTGCTGGGTATTGTTGACATGATGGTCAAGAAAACATGCAAGCAGTAAGAGCTGTTGTGGGCAATCACTTTTATTGAACCAACTGCAGGGTTGCAACAGATAAAAG
>NW_017728994.1:53237993-53241060 GCF_001723915.1 Gavialis gangeticus | reverse complement strand
AAAAAAAAAGGGTGGGATCCTTTTCATAAGTTTTATTTTGAAGACCTAGCAGTGCTGGGTATTGTTGACATGATGGTCAAGAAAACATGCAAGCAGTAAGAGCTGTTGTGGGCAATCACTTTTATTGAACCAACTGCAGGGTTGCAACAGATAAAAGCAAGCTTTTGAGCATCACAATATTTGCAGGTACTTCACGCCTGAACAACAGAATATTCTGGCTTTATCCTGTTTTGTTCTCCTCCATTCTTAAATGCTGAAGTCTCCAAGAATTCTTGTGGGCAATGCTTTCTATTTCTTTTATGAATTATGTATTCATTTTGTTCTGTTTAACTCTTTTTATTTGACTAGCTGCATGGTTTCAGTAGACACAGCAAAAGTATCACAGCACCCTTCCAGTTGGAACAGACATTTTCCCCATTGCTGCTGAGCTTATAGCATCCTTTTTTGTAGCTCTCACAATCTAACCTGGTACAAGCTAGAGTGGCATGTGGGTACAGTTAAGAGACTCGGGCAACTTCCCCAAGGTTTTTACCAACAGTTCTCAAGCTTTTTTAGATGCAAGGCACCACTCAGACTTGAGGCAGCCCTCCAAAAATGTCAGCTCTCATTTTTCACTCATTTTTGACTATGGAAAAATAATGGAGCAATTCTTCTGTTACAAAGAACTCAGAAAGACAATAGGTCAGAACATTTTTAACACAATGGATTTCTATTTGAAACCTCTGGGTTTATCTTGTGAATCACGTTCACATACCTAACAGCGCTAAAAATATGTGGCACACCGCCCCACCCTTGAAGGGATCTTAAGGCACCCCAGGCACCCTGGTTGAGAAACACTGATCTGCAATACTCTTCGCCTTAAGCAAATGCGTTATGAGCACCCCAATATCATGTGAGAGAACTTTACTACTAAAAAAGCTCTCAGTTGGATGGAGCAAACAGGGATTGTAACCACCTTACCAAACGAAGCCCATCTTTCTTGGTCAACTCTTTTCCCTTAGCTAAATGTTAATACTGAGTTAAGCAGTCAGTGTGGTATGTTTTATCAGACCAACTAGACAGTTGCAAAAAAAAATTTTATTTGCAAGCTTTTGGGCGCACATACCCTTCCTCAGGCATAGAAGAATGAAAAGATTGTAATGTTTCTCCCAGCAGAAATGAAAATTCATATTGTACAGGAGAGCTGGGGTGTGATGCAAGTTCTCCTTGCTGGAAAAGTTTGTTTTATGAAAACTAGGCTTGGATAAATGTTGGAGCAGTCTAGTTACCTCAAAGGTGTCTGACAGAAGCAAAATTCAACACCCTGCTTGCTTTTTTGGTAAGATGTCTCATATTATTGAGTGCATTTTTAAGGTCAATTACATTTTGCCTATTTAAATTCTCCTTGAAGTTTCAGGCGGATATTGCATTATTCACTTCCTGTCCTTATGCTTTTGCACTTTATAGCTGTGCATTGCTAAACAGCAGCCACATTTCCACCAGAACATCACTGTACTACAGGTTCTGCTTCAAGAAATTCTGAGGCTACAAATAGGAATCAAAAGAAACAATTTCTAAATTACTTTGGGAACGTTTTGAATTACAGGCACTACATGAACACAGGCTCACTATGCCCTGCAGTAAGAAAGGTGCAGAATAAGACTGCTAACAAACTTTTTCAGAAACTCCAAATATTTTTTACTAACAGCAAAGTAGATGTAAAAATGATAAGATAAGCAACAGTGCACACAATGGGTGGAACAAGCAGCAACACCTATAAATCGGGGTGCTCAACAGCTTCCATGAAAAGCTTTTCCACCCCCGTTTACTCATAACTTCATTATACAAAATCTTGAGGCTGAAATTTGTGTTCTAGGCTGAACTTTTCAGACCATTTTTTCAAAGATCCAACTTTGAGAATAAGATTTGGGAAAACATTATTTCCTCTTGCCAACATTAAAAAATTCTTTTAGCTTCTCAAAGAAGTGAATGCAGTGTTTTCATGTGGATATGAAATTTGGTCAAGAACTGAGCTGGGGTCAGGGTTGTGCCATTTGGCAACTAATGTCTCTGCCTATTTTGTAAGTACTGAACATGATTGAGCACATCCCAGTTCAGGGATTAAGGAGCTGAACAGGCTCTCCCATCCAGTTGCTCTTCCCATCTGGGGGGGGGCCTTCTCCCTTTCCACAGGGGCTAGGTAAAAGGAGAAGATAGATATTGGTCAACAGTAATACACAGAGGAGATGGATGGAAAGGAAAGAAGCATGGCAAAAAGGTGAGGAACAGAAGGCTCAAACAAGGAAGAAAAGTGGAGGGGAAGAAGGGATATAGGCAGAGGAAGCACCATGGAAATGTCCATGAAGAAAATTAATAATTTTGGATGGTATGCAGCAAACAAGTGGGTCAGGTACAGTGAGTACTAGCCAAAAGGAAGTAAAAATGTATACGGTGTAGGGGCTCACCATGACTTGGAAAAAAAGTTGGCAGTTAGGGGGACTGAGCTTCAATTCAGATGGGCTGCACTAACCTATCTATCTTTGTCGTAGGTTCTCATCAACATGTTTGCCCAATGTGGGGCATATGTTTTATAGGTATGCTCAGTGTTGGCTGCATTTAATCAACTTCACAGTTGGTTTCCATTGCTGAGCACATACTGCTTTTGACAGCAATTTAATGTTAGACAAAGTATTTAGTGAGATTTCCCTGTATGCAATTATAAGATGAGGGGCTTCTGCCCACATACCAAATGTGTGTGGGGGGAAGGGGGAAACACTTTGTATTCATGTAAATACAGTGGGTTTTTTCAGAATCTATACTTAATGCTTTTGTATTAAAACTCAACTCTTTGTAGCAGTTCATTTACATTATCATAAGCTGGAACCAACAAGAGCCTAAAGCAGTGGTTCTCAACCTTCTTTGAATTAGGACCCATTTGTAAGCATCGATGGCCAGTCCCAACCCAGTACATAATTTAAGCAGAAATTAAATTACCAGTGTCCCAACTCCTAACCCACTGCCCCCACCCTCAGCCCCACAGTTTATTGGCGGGGGGGGGGGGGGGGGGGAAACTCTGCCAGCCCGCAAC
>NW_017728994.1:53226415-53232993 GCF_001723915.1 Gavialis gangeticus | reverse complement strand
GCCAGCCTGCAACGGTCAGGGAAAACTTACCACTTCCCACATTTTTCTCCTTTAAAGGAGAATCCATTTTTAAGGTTTGCTGAGCCATTTCTAGAGTTTGTTCACGACCCTTTCGTATAGTCTTGCAACCCACTTTTGGGTCACAACCCACAGTTTGAGAAACGCTGGTCTTAAAGCAGGTCACAGACTTGTACCTCAAGACAGAGTAAACAAGAGAAAGAGGAACAGAGCACTTTCACTGGCTTGCCCACAAGGATGCATTCAATTCTAATGCAATCTAACACTGTACTGAATGTAGTCATCAAACCCCCATTCTTATTCATCCGACTGAAGAGTAACTCACCACAAAACATTTTAGGACAGCAAAGCTTAACTTTGGAAAATGGTTAGAAAGTTACTCTCAAATAAAAAAGTTTCACTTCTTAAACATGGAAGAAAATATCAGTATATACATAATTTCTTCTAATGGCCAAATACTATATTAATGCTATAAAAGTCCATATTGAGAGAATATGGAAGATGCATGGTAAAGCACTCAAAAGTCAGGAAATGACACAATTAAGACTGCATGCATCTCTTTATGTATACACAGATACTATAGCACAGTTTTCAATTAAAAGTTCACATACTAGCTCCGAAGCCATTTATCATACAAATTTTTTCCACATGCCTAAACACACGTGGCATCCTATAGATTCATAGATGTTAGGGTCGGAAGGGACCTCCATAGATCATCGAGTCCGACCCCCTGCATAGACAGGAAAGAGTGCTGAGTTCAGATGGCCCCAGCCAGATGCTCATCCTATGATAATTAACCTGAGCTTTTTAAATTAATTCCATTTTCTGGATGATAGTTTTATATAGTATTTTAATAAGTTAGAGATAAATCTTTCAAATACTTCTTGCTGAGCATAACCCTTTTATCACAAATAGCTCCATACTGAATATCTGCAAAGGGTTTGTGAAGCCGGCACCAATGTTGTATTATTTCAAAACCAGCAGCACAGCCTACATTGCAGCTGCAAAGGGACGCTCAGGGTTTGAAGCATTTAAAGTAACTTAGGTTACAGACACACACACACCATATACATATGCCACCCTCATTTTGTTATCCATAGCATGCCACTTACCTAGCTTAGGAACCTACATTTCTCTCCAGCGTTCATTAGCAGCTCAGAAGCTATGGAGACACAGGGCCAGCTGGGAAAGCTTGGGGAAATCCAAAACTTCGAAATTAAGAACAGATTTGCATGAAATACTCCACTGAGTGCATAAAGTTTTCCATATGCATCAGTGGGAGCCTTGTACCACCATAAACTCTGTAACAGTATTAATTTTTTTCAATACTGGGGGGGAGAGGGGAGGAACTTTAATTATAGAGTGCATAAAGTTTTCCATGAGAAACCACTAGCAATTTCAGCAAGCTTCTTAACCACAGTCCCCCACCTTATCCCCCTGCTCCTGGGCAGCTCAAGCAGAACGCAGAACCTCTCCTTCAAGCTCTTCAAAGTCTTTGCACCATTAGTCAAAACGCAGCACGCACATACAGCAGCAAGTTAGCCTGACATGCTGCAGCACTCCTTACCCTGTACATTATGCACTAGGCAAGAAAACCACAGTTTAAAATGCAGTATTATGTGTCCATCCTATTTTCAGGACACATCTCTGAAGTCTAAACCAAACTTAGATATGAACACTCAAGATGCTCTTCCACGATAATAGTTTCCCTGGCAACTGTTTGGGCTTTAAAACTGCCAGCAATGGTTGCTTTTTTGTTTTGTTATTAATTATGCTAATAGAAAAGGCTTTCCTTCTCCCCTCCACCCTCCCATTTCTCTAGAAGTAGAACTATTTTTGTTTAAGGTTTCAGAAGCAATTACTTACGAGATAAAAGTTAATTTGTGGAAAATTTAAACTAGATAAGCTTTCAGAAGAGTATGAGGGGGAAAAAAACTCTGGGATTTGCAATGGTAACAAACAATCTTAATTACAAGGCCACTGATGGACTATTACATTGACTTTGTTCACCTTTTCCAGAGAACTTAGTTGTGAACTCAGGGCTCTTGCTTTGAGAAGTGTGCCTACACTTCCAGGAATAAACAAGAACTATCCTTTTGTTCTCAACTTTCTCTCCTGAATTGTTAAATACCATGCAACTTGCTGACGACCTGATCTTTCATGTGGACAATCCAGCGTCATGAAAATCCTAATGGTTTGTATTACCATCTTTTAGTTCTCTTTTCTTGTAGTAATTATAGATGCCCAGTCTCCAATTGCTATGCTAGAAACTTGTGCAGCCTGGAGAACTCTTGCTCCCAGAAACTGCATATGTAATTATTAAATGCCATGTCAGCTTTTTAAAAATATCATATATTTAATCAGCTAATCATGCTAAATGAGTCATGTCAACAGGTTCACAGAACTGTAACTGCAATGATGGTTTTTAGAGGGCAGACTTCATCCCACTGCATTTGAAATCCAAGTATTCCTAGTGACTGGAGCAAAAGGTGCCTGAAAACATGAGGTATGGCCTAGAAGGGCCCTTCTAGTCCTATCTTTCCAGCACCATTCAAGCAAGGCTCTTTTTAGCATCAAGTTTCCTATATCATTCTGAAATAATTCTGGCATATGAGGGCATTGGCTTAGATCAGAAAGTTTGATCACTGCACAGAAGGAAGAAAATTCAAAATAAAAATGTTACCTCTCTATTACCATACCCTTTCCACTATTAACAAGGTATTGAAGTGGGACTCAGGTGAACCAAAAACGTGGGTAGAGATGGACATCGACTGAAACTTGTTCAGAAAAAGCATTGCATGGTTACTAACACTTATTTCAGGAATCTCGCATTAAACAGCTTGCTAAGGCCACCATACTGACATCTTAGCCTTTACATCACGGTAATGTGTGCTGACTTTAAACAGCAAATAAGAGCTCTGCAAACTCCACACAAGTTCCTTTCTCCAACAGATCCACTTCAGCATCCTGATATATAAAAGCTTTAATGTCCAATGGTCCAACTACAGTCAAAGACTGCAGCTTCTTCTGCGAGACAGCTGCAACAATCCAGCACAAGACAGCAAGCATTATCCCAGGTGCAAGCTTTGGCACAATACACTCGATCGTGGCCTAATGCTTTAAAAACAGGGATGAAAAAAGAACCCAACTTTCACCATCTTCCAGTCACAACACAAGACTTTATACATACCACCTCTGCGGCAGAGAGGGGGGCAGTGGGTGTGGAAATGATCCAGCTTAATCTACGAGGAATAAAACCCCCCAAAAACAACAGATCGGCTGAAGAGCAGAATCTCAATGTGGACAGCCCCAAGTAACTTCTGTAATTCATGCATAAATATGAGCAACACATATTTTAGATCAGTTGAAAAAGGAAGATTAGCACCAATAGGGCTTCTTCAGTTTACACCTACGTAGGAAGATTTCCACGACTAGCACTTGGCTGAGATATAAAGAATTTATATTTTAAAATGCACCAGGCATCCTATTCTGACTTATTTGGAAGTATTTAGAAAGCCAATGAATTTTTAAATAAATATTTGCTCACATTCTAAAAAGAGATCTGCCCTTTCTCTAGTTCTCCATTCTTTCCCTTAACTTATAAATAGTATTTTTGCCTGACCATTTTCCGTGATTTGATTTTTGGTAGTGGCCTGCACTGGCCATGAAGGGGCAGAGCCATCCCTAGGGTACAAATTGGGGTGACTGCCCCAGGCCCCCGTGCTTTGAGGGGGGGGAGGGCCGCAGATCCGGGCAGGGCGGCCACGGCCCCTCCTGTGGGGCCTGCCTAGAGCTGGCAGCTCAGCCCCACACCACAGAAGCAGCACAGAGAACAACCCTCTTTGTGGGGGTACCACGGCCCCACGTAGTGTTAAGAGCCGTGCTAGCAAAACCCTACTGGTATAGACGCAACTTACAGGTGACCTGCTAATGCTGCTGCAATAGTTTGGGGGTGGGGTTCATGTAGAGACACTGGGGAGCAGTGTTCATTTCTTAGCAAAGAAATGCTGGACAAAAAAACCCACTTGTACTATACAAACTACTAGAGACCATCACAACAGCACTACTTTCAGCAGATACGAAGCAAATGAAAACAGATCAAATTTCCACTGAAGAGGCCTAAACGAGATTAAAGAATGGCTGCATTTCCTTCCATTCAGAAGCCCCTCGGTGGCAGGCCCAATGATTAGAGCAAAGAGGCCAACAGGGAACAGGTAGCCTACGCTGCTGCGCCATCCCTTAGCAAACTCGAGACATTTTCACAGCAACGTTAGTGTTGACAGGAAAGAGAAGTCACGGCACACAAAACGTGGGGTCAGCAGCTATGCAGATTTCTTTACAGGTCTACACATTCTCACAGCCCCTGCATGCTCCCATGAGAATATTAGCTGAGGGCTAAATTTCACACTTCCACTTTGTTTTCAATACAAAACAGGCCTGACTTCTAGACATCCACAAAGTGGAACAGTCTGGTTAAATGCTGACTAAGAGCTCAGTGGATGCCCGAAGCTGAAGGTGGTTACATTTTAGCTCAAATTATGAAGGTAATTCTTAATGCAGAACAGGACATGCATGATTTATCACCTAGAGGTGTCAGCCTTTCTGGACTAGTGATTATATTGGATTTCACATCTATTCTACATATATCACTGCAAAAAAACCTCAGAAGTGTAACAGAGCACTTATGTGAAATTTAGCAGCATAGATCAAGTATATTACTCTGAGTAAAAAAACCCGACCATAAATTAATAAAATCAGTGAGCATTATTATGTTTTTAACTATAAGCCTGTTTCTAAGACTGGGTCACATATACTAACAGTTTTAGAAAATGCAATGAAAACAGGAATGATAAACCAAGTAACTTCACAGGAACAAGATGTCGGGGGGGGGGGGCCAGAAATCAATGATGCCTTCCAAGCAGATACTTCAAAGTCTGTTAGGAGGAGGCATCATTTTTTTTTAAACAAAACAAATGTCCTCAACGACATTTTTCACTGGCATTAGATAAAAGTAGATTCGTTATCTTCTTGCCATAAACCCACTGGACGCTATAAATTCTTTAGAACGTTTCCAAAGTTCTTCTACTGCTTGAAAAAAGGGAGAGAGAGAAGCCATAAAAACTCATACTACTCTACTGCTATATACATACACGCGCGCGCGCACACACACACACACGTATATATTAGTGAAAATTCTACCACGTGCATTTTTCACAACTACACTTAATTCTTACCTCTTACTTACAGATTTATAGACTGCAAGGCGGAAGAGACCTCGGAAGATCATTGGGTCCGCCCTCCCATCAATGTTATTAGAGTCCAGTTGTCCGTGTAAGCTTTTAAGCAATTCAGAACAAGAATCATCTGATCTGTTCAGACATGTTTATTTGCTAAAAAGGAAAAATTAGTACAAAGATAAGGATGGCAAAGAAAAATTAAACCTTTATTGTACATCAGCACATTTTAAACAGTCATCAACTGGACAATAGGTATGTTTGACTGATATTATCCAATCAAAGAGCATGATTTATTTTGGTCTAGGAATGCAGAGCTGGTACAAAGACTATTCCGATACCATACATTTTTTCCATTCAGGACAACGTGATGCACTGCCCTGCGAGAGAACTGACAGAACCTGTATATTAACAACATCTCTATTCGAGAAAGAAGCCAGTAAGACTTCTCCAGGCTGAGAGCAAGTGAATCAGTGCAACCAAACTAGCCATGCCAGCACTGCTCTGAAGCAGTTGCAAAACCTGTGCACTTCACCAACTGTTCCTAGCACACATCCCAAGAGCTCAAAAGGCCACATGTTCACAAGAAGACAGTATGAATATTGGTACTGCTGGGTGCTGTCCACATGAGCACAGCAGTACAGGCTTAAACAATTCAAACTAAGCTAGATTCGACTCACTTTAAGAAGGAGCTAAATGCTAACAATATGAGATATGCAGTGTATAGAGTTTTAGGCATGCCAGAGTCCTAACAGTTTTTAGCATGACAATTTTCTTTGTCATGCTAAAGAAGGAGCATGTCTAGAATTAGACACTAAAACTGGACACTGCTCATTATGCAAAAAAGCTACAGGATCAAGGAGAAACCCAAGGACGTGAGAAAGGAGTTCTGTAACAGGCTGAGGAAACACAGATTAACCTGAATCTCTAAAAAAAAAAAAAATGAAGCACATCCAATCATTCTGATCCTTGTTCACATCTCATGCAAATTCCTAGCAAACAAAAAGCTCCTGTAATTCTTACATGGGCACAGTTTAAGGAATCTGCTCTGAGCATGTGTGTTACCACGTACTATGCTAGTATTAATTCAAGCACCTCAAAGGCTCTAGTCCAGAGGCGGGCAATTATTTTCAGTGGAGGGCCGCTTACTGAGTTTTGGCAAGCCATCAAGGGCCGCTTGATAGGCAGCCCAGCGTAGATTAGTATTAATTTTCGGGGGGGGCGGGGGTTAGGGGCCCGGCAGGCCAGATAGAATGGCTTGGCGGGCCACATTTTGACCACCCCTGCTCTAGTCTTATGTCAATTGTCAAAAAAAAAAAAAAAAAA
>NW_017728994.1:53222512-53226337 GCF_001723915.1 Gavialis gangeticus | reverse complement strand
AAAAAAAAAAAAAAAAAAGAAAGAAAGAAAAAAAATCTGAAGCACATTCATGTAAAATGAGAAACTTAGACCTATTCGATGTCCCACAAGAACCAAACTCAGGCCTAATGTGCATAAGACAATTTCAGTTGTTTATGCCACTGTTGAATTTGACCCTGTGATCTCAGCAGGCTGGTCTAGATGGGAAAAATTGGGTTCTTATCCAATTTTAGGATAAGAAAAAATTGAGTTCTTATCATGCATTCCCCTCTTAGCTGCTCTTCCTGTATACCTCTCTTTCACTTGTTCTGTTCATCAGACCTGTGTAAATTCCACTGCTTTACCACTTTAACCTGTTTTATGACCACGTTACGGATCCGGTACATCATACATAAGCTTTTACATTATCACTCAGTTGAGACGCAGGGATTCCCACTTACAACAGGGTGCATTCAGCTAAATTAGATTCCTGCGTGTTATATTAGAAGGTAGGGACAGAAACCTGATTAACAAGACTAAATGCTAACTTCTGAACAGTAGGCTTTAAAGCTTTACTTTAATACATCTCAGAAAGACTATCTTATGGATCCACCCTTGCTCCCATTCACAATTATGTCAGCTGCATACAAGGCAAAGTAATAGGAGGAAGGTATCTAATGAGTTTAAGATAGCTTAATTAAATTTAGTAGTTAGAAACAAAAAGCCAACACCACATGACAAATCATTTCTCTGCTACACAGGCAAGTGTTTGTGAACTACTTTACGGATCTCTTTTTAAATATATTTGCTATTTATGCTACCTACTGCCTTTCTGTAACATTAAACAATAAAAATGAGGTAGTTTTCTTTAGGCTCTCCCATAGGTAGGGACCTACCAAATTTGGGGCAGCTGCCCTCTGACTTTGTGATCCACGCACGGCACCCAGCACCATTTTGGCAGCAGAGCACAGCAACCGCTCCACACCTCTGAATGATCAAGCCCGTGGAAGCCATTAACCACATCCCAGACTGCTTAATAACGCATCAGTTAATGGCTTCCATGGGGTTGATCAGGGGATTAAGCCCACAGAAGTCATTAATTGATGCATTATTAAGCAATCTAAGCCATGGTTAATGACTTCTGTGGGCTTGACCACACAACAGGAGGGGAGGCAGTTCCTTGCACAGCACCACCAAGGCACCCAGGTGCTCCGGTGGGCAGGCAAGCAGTCCTGGGCTGGGCATTTGCAATGCAATACAATACAACACACACACACACAAAAGGGGCTGGGGCAGAGGAAATGGGCTTCTCCGCAAGCTCCTGGGCTGGCTCTGGGCAGATTTCCCCTCCTCCCCACTGGCAGGTGCTTTAAAAGCTGGCACCAAAACCCTCCTGGCTTCCCCAGCTGGCCCCTGGACTAAGTCCATGTCAGGGGCTCAGCCTCTGATTTGCCCCTTCTCCTCTCCTCCCCCTGTGCTTCAGGACCCCATCGCTTCTCACACTTTTCTGCTCTTGCAGCAATTTCCGCCCTCCTCATGCCCCCACTCACCAATTTCACATGTTTTTGCAGTCCCTGAATTTTTTTCAAGGGGCGTGGGCTTTTTTGTGGAGACTAAGACAATTTTCATGGAAACCGAATTCAATCATCATGAATTCGGTAGGTCATAAGAGATTTTTCTGAGTTTAAGGTCACAGACATTTTTTATTAGCCTCTAGTAGCCCAGACCTGTTTTGGGCCACATTTAACCCAAGAACTTGAATTATGTGGATTGTCTTTGGCATACTGTATTTTCTCAGATACAAATTGCATCATTTCCCCCTAAAACCAGCCGGTGGAAATTGGGCTGCACATTACATGCAAGAAATACAGATCCACATGGGTCTGGAAATCTGGAGACAGGGTTGCAATGGCAGTTTTAACCGCCACAACTCTGGGAACAGCAGCAATTAACACTGCCACCAGTCTCCCACTGCCGAATTTCCAGATCCATGGGAGCCCCTTCTCTTGGGTGACATGGCCCTGTGCACTGAATCAAATCAGAGGACATGATCAGCCCACAGCCGGGTCTGACATGTAGCTCCAGACCCCAGCACACTGGATCTGGCCAGCACTCAGGATTTGTGCACAGCCCATACTTGGCACACGAGATCAGGCCACAGGACCCTCCAACACATGAGGCTGGCAGCAGGGTCAGCAGCAAGACTGGTTCCCTTTGCTGCTGCTACTTAGTTATTTACCCAAGTAAGATCCTTTTTTCTGCAAAAACAGAGTGCATATTATATTCTGGTATAGGATACATGCAAGAAAATATGGTAAAACAGAATCCTGTCCCAATGGGGAAAAAAAAATAGCTGCAAGCACACAGTTTGGTGGGTTTTGTTTTTTCAAACACACAACTTTACTTAATGGCCTTTACCTCATTGCTTGATGCGATTTACTTTCATTTGAATAATGTTTAGCACTTTAAAGATTTGCTTGGTGCGATAATTTGAACTCGTGCATGTGGTTCTAAATTATTACACAACTACTGGTTTTCTACAAGTTCAGCCTGCCTGCAAATGCTCAGGCTCAAAAAAAAAAAACAACAACACAAAAAAACCCCAACAAACAAAAACAACCAGAGTTTTATAGAGTTGATTGATTCAACTCAATCAAAAGTATACAAATTTTTTTCTCCTACCTCCAAACCAGAAAATGTCAGAATTTCTTGCAACTTCTATGAGCAGAATTTTGTACTTATGAACAAATTTGAAATGTAAAAGCAGAGATGAGCAGAATACAGCAAGATCTGTATGATGCAGTTTCAGGGGAAAAGAGAGGTTGAATTATTAAAGAAGAAAACGAAACACAAAAGCTTAACATAGATGGAACTATAAAGGAACTGTCAGAGACTGGAAGGAAGAGACGCGAAGAACACAAGGCTGCTGTGGACACTGATTTAGGTTAAAGGAGCACTGTTGACAAAAGATAAGCATCTGTCCTTGTGTATATTTTAGGAGAATGAATGCATCTTTCAAAGTTAAATCTTGTTATTCGATAAATTGGATTCATTAATGAAAAAATTTAAATACACACACACTTTTTTAATTTAGGAAATAGCACATCATGTTTTCTTAGAGAATTCTATACAAAGATAGCATTTCTCACCAGGGGCAACATTTGAGCTCTTAAAACTGTTTTTCATTCCTTTATGTTCACTGTTTATTGCTCTACAGATTGCATCAGACACCTGCTTAGAAAGGTACCCAGCAATCTAACCGATTTCCACCCCCAAAGACTGCCGAACTCCACAAGAATAATCCATAACTTCTTGTATTTATCTTAAGATTTTGCTACATAAAATGCACTTAATGGTGGTTTAATATGGAAAAAGTACTCTTTAAAAAAGTCTTACCTACTGAGTTGACAAAGTGTGCATCAAAATGCACGGTTTAAGATGCACCTTGCAATCAAATGGAAATTGCTGCCTATTACAAATAGAAGGCTATGACTACAAGAAGTAGTAATAAGGTCCAAAGCCCTTTTATTCAGACAGAATTTATTAGAATATCTAAGCAGCATCGCCTGTTTCCACTGTAAAAAAAAAAAATATTAGATTAAATTAAAAAGCACATTAATTTAAAAATAAAAAATTCTCTCCCCTCTTTTTCCACATTCTGAACGTACGTGCTTATTTTCCCTTGCTCTTAAATTATTCCTAGAAAACAAATGTGCCATGCAAGTGTGAAAAGGAATAAAACAATCCTTTTCTGCTCATGTTAACAGGCACTATTTTTTGTCTTAAACTTGTGAAATAGCCAGTGTAACCAAACCTCTCTTTGGTCATAGTAGTAAGAGGGGAAGAAAGATCCCCCCCAACTCACCC
>NW_017728994.1:53215420-53222436 GCF_001723915.1 Gavialis gangeticus | reverse complement strand
CATAGTAGTAAGAGGGGAAGAAAGATCCCCCCCAACCCCCCCCATGCCCCCCCCCCCCGACTCGCCCCATTACTTACCGTAGGGAAAGGGATGGGCAACAGCTATGGCGAGATGCCAAGACAGCAGGCTCAGGCACAGCAGTTTCAGAGCTGCCTAAGCCTGCAACTCAGCGGCAAAAGGGGGCAGGGCCAGACAGAAGTGCAGGTCATTCAAAAGGTGGCCAGGAACACAGCTATGGAGCACGAAGGAAGGAGAGAGCATGCCAGCAGGAGAATGCCTGGGGGCGCCTCCGAAGGAAGACTGAAGAGTGCCGTGGAGCATAGCACTGGGGAGGTAGTAGCACACCTGAAAGATGCTCCAGGAGGAGGGCCCGGCAAGGCTGCCAAGCATGGCAAAGAAACGGGAGCGGCATGCCGCAGAGGAGCCTTGGGAGGAGATAGCAGCCCCACCATGTAACATGGTAAGAGGGAGGCATATGGCGCGGGGACCCAGAGAAGCGGGCTGAGTGCTGCAGCAGCATAAAACACACGGGGAACCCCCGAAGAGGGCAGAAGCCAGGGGTTGTGCTGGGCAGTGAGACAGGCAGCCGTGTGGGGCTGCGGGGCTATGACAACCTGAGACCGACCTGGGAGGGAGAGCCGTGCAGAGCAGCCAAGGCCGTCGATGAGGCAGCACTGGGAGTGGACCGGACAAGCCAACGTCAGGTCAGGCAAGGCCGAGGTGGGAAGGGGCAGGGACCCAAAGGACAGCCCTACAAGGTAGCTGCCAGGGACGCAGCGGGGAGCTGCTGAGCCCACTAGGCAACCCTTGAGCGGGTAGAGTGAAAGGCCCTAGCCAGGGATCTGTGGGGCCTGAGAGACAAGACCCAGGGGCCCAGCAGCGGATGCTGGTTATTTTCTATTCCATTATTGTTATCCTTAAGTTCCTTTTCAGTCGCCGTTTACATTATCCCCAAGTTCTGGGTTACCTCAAGATTGAAGTGAGTTTTGTTGCAAAGGCCTAAGTCCACGGTCAAAGGACGGCCTGTGAAGAACTTCCAGCCGGGAGGTCGGCAACCATCAAGAAGCAGGACGCCACGAGTGAGAAGACAAGCAAGACCTCCAGAGATCAAGGGTCATCACAGCTGTGGATGTGGTAAGGGTGGGGTTGGAGTCTCATGATGAAACCCAGGTGTGAGATCCCATGGACCACCAGCTGGGAACTGTCTCCCAAGAGAAATAAAAGGCAGGGCTGGTGAGCAGGAGCAGCAATCAGATCACATAAGTGGTGCCAAGCTGGGATGTCACTGGGGGGCAAGGCACTGGTCAAGCAGGGGCCTAAGCCCTACAACAGGGTTTTTCAATCTTTTTTGGTTGGGGTACCCCCAGTGGCCAGTTGAGAAGCTGGGAATCCCCTGGTGACTGGGCAACAAGCTGCGGGGGAGGAGGGGCAAGCCCACTGACGGCATGCAGTGGCAAAACCGTAAGTGCCACTGGCATTTCCGCACTGCTGCCACGTACCCCCTGGGGCCTTCCAGAGTACCCCCGGTTGAAAAACCCTGCCCTACAACACTTAGCAGTGACAACAGTAAATTATATTCCCAACTCTGCCCCCTGTTTTCTGCCTGTAGACAAAGAGACCGCATCCAAACGAGCGCAGCCATGCAGCACGTGGTGCCACAGACCCATCTGTGGTATCACTCAACCACACATTCAGACATTTCTTGCACTGCCACCTTGCACCCGGGGTAAAACAAAAACAAACAAAAAAAACCCACGCAGAAAGAGTGCAGCTGCACACATGAAGGCAACCCGCTGCCCAAAACCGGAGCCTGGCCAGCCAGAGCCACAAGCTGGCTGCTGACCAGGGTCCCAGTTTCAGAAGTAATGCGGCTGCAGCTTCCCCTGCCCCTAGGAAACTAGGTTTGGCTACTGGGGCCTGCACAGTTGTTGGCCCCAGCCTCCCTTAACCCACCATTCCCCAGGGACAACTAGCACCAGCACAAGGGGTGCCACTGCTAGTTGTCCCTAGGGAACCAAATGTCCATGCTCGTCTGGATGCAGCCAGAGAAGGGAAATAGAGGCAGTGACTAGTGACACAATGCATCTCAGGGTGAACCCCATAGGCTGCTGGCATCTTAAACTGAATGGGAAGCAAAAACCTGAGCATTAAACGAAACATACAGCTACCACAAAAAGTAGCAACAGTTACTCTGACTGACATCCTCAATAACGTTTTCTCAGATGAATGACAGTGACTAGGAAGGCATTCACAGGCAATTTGTACTAAAATCAGACTGAAAAAATAATCAGTCATAAATATTAAGATTAAAAGATCACATTCTATCCTCACTTTAAAATTCAGACTTGAGTGCCTGAAGATCTCCTAGGGCTGCAAGTATTTTGAACAGCTGGGAGCAAATCTAGAAAAAAAATATATATCCTACATTAGGCTAGCAAAAAGATGGCAACACAAAGGCCTGCAGCAGTTCTAACTCCCTAGACACCCCATCCCTGACTTCAGGGTAGATGTTCTTAGGTAGCAAACCTTTAAAAATGATTTGAATGGGAACTGAGGAACTTGAATGGGAACTGAGGAACAAGAAATAGTTTAAATGGGGACTATGGTTTCTAATCTCATTACCTCGATTAGCTTCTGTGAGGGACCTTGAGATGCACAGATGATGGGTTTACCCTCCCTCAGTAAACGATGTCCTATGGGTTTACCAGCTGCTTGTTTGCCTCTCCCAGCACTGCCCTCCCCTTCCTATCTCTATGTTCAAATCACCATTTCCATTTTATAGGCACCTGTGTACATCCTGTCACTGCATCTGATCAACTGAGCTCCTACTCAAAAAAGCCTGTGCTGTCTCTCTCAAGTTTAGTTGATATGTAATGTGAAAGCTTACCCTGCCTTCTCCTTAACCTACTTCTCTGTGAGCATATATTACCGAGAAAAGGAGAGCAAGCATTAACTAGGTCTCATCCTTTGTCAGTGTTTGGAAGGCAGCAAGCACTAGTGACCAGCCAAGCAGGGGAGTGTACCTGTGCACATACTTAGTGCATGCAAGGAAAGCTTCCATCTGCCCCTACTCAGCTTCCCACAATTAGAGCAATAAGGACACAATATCAACCATTCTTTTATTAAGAATATTATCAGGAAAAACTGCAATTTCCAGCAGAACCCGATTCATCCATTTGGGTCCTCCTTTCAAACACTGAGCCAGTCTAACCTGTTCATCATGGGAGGTTTACTCAAGTTATATCATAACAGTCTAAATGCAAGCTACACATCTTAGGCGTTTCAACAGATATGAGAGATTATCCTGGTGATCATGTTTGACTTGGGATTGTATTGGGTTTTTCTTTTTAAGAAACTGGAAAAAAATTGATAAAGAACCAGCAAATCTGTGGCAATGATGTGGGCTGAAAAATACCATCTGTTGCAGTTAAAGTTTCTTCCTCCCCTAGTTTACAGTCAAGAGCTCTCCATTTGTTAGTTATGATTTCTTTATATTGTTTCAAATGCTAAATGGATATATTTGAGTAAAAATGCACATAATGTCATCGAGAACCACTGAATGGCAACCAGGATTAGAAACTTGGAAAAATTCAAAAGAAAGTCCTTTTCACAAGTTCAATTTGGCATAAGCTACTTTAAAAAGTCTATATTTAATTATAAGGATTTTTGTGGGCGATAACTTTTATTGGACAAATTGCAAAGGGCAATGGAGCAACTATTGTCATTCAATTATCAAGACTACATCAATAAGACTAACAGACAATTCTCTGACAATGTGGTTGGTCCAATAAAAAAAAAAAAAAGATACCACCCATAAAAACTGTTGTGTCCCTCATAATTAGCCTGGATCATGACAGCTATAGCATCACTCCAACACTATATTTAATAGTATATGTACATCAATGTCAGCATGTTAGATAATCATTTACAGCCACAGATACTAAAGCAAAGATAGTCAATGAAGCAGCTTCATCTGTAAGAAGAATCAGATTCATTCTCCTCGTCAATTTGTTTTCCACAGAACAGACACTCATATTTTTATGCTTTACTATTACAAACCATTTTAAACTATGAATATATTATAGCATTAATTATAACAACGCTATCATATAAATAACACTATTTATTAGGGATGCACCAATAGAGATTTTTAGGGCTGATCCCGATGACCAATTTTTAACAAGCCATATCAGCCAATACAGATCCAAATGCCAATATGCAGGTGCGGCTGGTAAATCTGTTCTGGGGGAAGGGCAGATCGAGACCCCCATGGTGAGGGAGGGAGTGGGGCTGGGGCAGCACAGCCGGGGTAGAGCATGTGACAGAGCCACAAGTGGCTTATCCAGGGGGGCGTGGGGAGGGGTTGGCAGCTCCCACTGCTGCACATACCCTGGGAGGGCATGGGAACGTGTGCCTCTGGATCCTCGCGCAGGGCAAGGATGGGCTGGGGCTAGAGTGGCACCGAGCTCTTCCTGGGTGGGGCTTTGCTCGGGATGGGCGGTGGCAGCACTGGGAGTGGGGCTATGGGGGGGGGAGGGCGGCAGCTGCAGCCACCCAAGATTAACCATAGCCCCCTCCCTACACCACCACAGCCCTGACCCAAATGCCCTCTGGGAAGAGCAATGCCCAAGGCCCCAGCCAGCAGCAGCAACCTGCCCTCGCCCCACCCTCCACATTGATCTGGGGGCACATTCCCGCCCAAGGTATGTGCAGCAGTAGGAGCCACCACCTGCTCCCCACACCCATGGATGAGCCACTTGAAGGCCCCAGTGGTGAGGGAGGGAGTGGGACTGGGGCTGGGTATGGGATGGAGCCTCATCTGCCCCCCTTCCCCCACAACAGATTTACCAGCCAGACCCAGCTGTTCTCCATGCTGCCAAGCTGCAGTCCTGCCCGGCTGCATTTTGTGCTGCAGCTGTGCACATGCACGGGATGTCCATCAACCATATCAGCCAAAAAAAGGCAACTGCCAAAACTCTAAATTTTCCTTACATCACTGCTGATACTATATGGGACTGATGTACTGGCACAGTTCTATTATATTAATATAGTATGCACATTAGACAGAAAATATAAATGCAGCCAGTTCTGCATTATATTTTCTTTAAAGATAAAAGTACCCTAACATTTGTATGGTATTTATTATGGTCATGTCTGCAGAGGTGGTGGGATTACATGCCTAAATTCCCATAGACACTGATATAACACCTTATATTACCCACAAACTGATAAAATAGGGTTTTGGAAGCAGGGACAATCAGAATTCAGTCTTAATTCTAAATTTTGCAGTTGTTCCTACCTTTACAATAAGCCAAGTCAAATCTCACAAATTACTTTATCCACCTTTACAGGGTTCAAAAACTGGATCTGGAGACTACTTCTACCATTAAGCAAATTCTAGCATTTTATTTTGTAGCTACTGAATACTTTCACACATTTAAAACTGTACACACAACCACCTGAAATCCACTCAGAAAAGCAGCTAATGAAATGTCTGGAAAAAGTAAACTTCTAAAGCAGTGCAGTGATTTTTGTCATATCACACAGCATATGAGCATACACAGATGCAAATTTATAGGCAACCCAAAATTTAAAGAACAGTCTAAATAAAAGACAGCCAAGAGAAGTAAACCAAACATGACAATTCCCCCTTTTGCTCCTATGTTAAAAGCATTTTTCTTGTATGTAAAGAAAAGCACAGAATTCTCTCTCATGCAATTGTTATCCCTTGTTTGTCACTTCTAAACATAAAAAATTCAGTGCTTTGTCAACACAGAAATTAAGCAGAAATCAAACCATTATTAGTTCTCTCAGAAAAGAGAGTTAAATAGCTGTCAAACATTTAAAACACTACTGTCAATGAAAAAAACAAAACACTTGCATCTGAAAGCTATAAATCTACCACTGTTTCAACACTTAAGATACTCACAGCTGTAAGAGAAATGATAAACCTGAAAAATAAAATTTCTGCAAATATTGAACATTTTGTGCTGGATCAATTTCACCATGTGTGTCTGTTTTTCACAGGGTAGAGAAAAAAGCCTGCATTTCAGAGCTACAAAACATTGGGTGCGGGGGAGAAAGAGAAGACAGGCCAACACGTGTAACACATGAACAATATTTAGACTCTTTTGTTAGACGCATTAGATTACAGGTGAATATTCTGCCATCAGAAGCATAGCAAGCATGCCACCTCACAAAGCAGCAATTAGGTCACAATTTTCATCAGTTTTACTCAAAACTAGGCAGATTGAAAAGAACATGACAATATTTAGTAATACACTAATAGTCACAGCTGCAACAAATCCAGAGTTTCCTCATTAAACAAACACCACATGAAATGAGAATGTACAAACCTATGACTAAGAGATGCAAGGATAAGATTTATAAGCAAAAGTTACTATCTTAAAATAAAAAGACAGGTCATGCTGGACACCTATCAGCCTTGATGCAGTAGGTTTCCTGATGGAAACAGGGCAGGGGAAGTAGAGACTGTAAAATCCATTTCTTTCTAGTGTGAAAAAGAGAATTCCTCTAGCACTTAGCCCCACCTCAAGATCTTCTCAGCCTATGTTATTGCATGATCGGTTGCTAACATGTTTATGTGCTTGAATGAATGTCATTTTAATAAAGCTTTCAGGGCGATAACGATATCGTATGCATTGTTTTGCTGTGCCTTCTACCTGCTTGAAAGAGAACCCTGTCTGGTGGCCAGAACGCAAGACCCAAAGTCAGGAATTCGGGGTTACAAGCCAACCTGACTACTAACCTCCAGACAAGTCACAAACAGATCGGAGGCACAACTGGGAACTAGGCATTTCACTACCGCTGACAGTCAGTGAGAGCTAAAGAGCCCAATCCTATTCCTGCTTTGGAAAGAAAGTCTCACACGTAATCTCTGTGCTTTGGCTTCTCCCATTTAACACGCAGGAGACAGATACTACATGATAAATGTGCTGGAAGGTTATATTAATTGAGTCTATAAAGTACTCTGAGCCTTTTTTTTTTTTTTTTTG
>NW_017728994.1:53208265-53215207 GCF_001723915.1 Gavialis gangeticus | reverse complement strand
CTTTTTTTTTTTTTTTTTGGTTGAAATGTGTTATAAAGGCAAATCACATCAGCTCAAAAATTTCTTAAGTTTTGGCTTTTAAAAACTACTTTTAAAGCTGTACACACTGTCATTTTAAGCTGTTTATCTTGGGAGGTATAACAAGTTGACATGGGAAGGGCTCCTTGCTCTACTTCTTTTCCTTCTCCATTTTACACCATTTTGTTTTTAAGAAAAATGCCTTGTTGATCATTACCACAGGCAGGCAGGAGTATGTAAAACTGCTACTGATTTCTTAGAAGAGAGAATAGCAAACAATGGGAACTGGAATGCAGAAAGAGCCAAATCCCAGAGCCAGGGTAGAAGGAAAATTCAGTCAAAATTCAGCCATACCAGGGTTAACTGCTTGTTAATGAAGGAGGGTGCACCCCGTCTGTCAGAGAAGCTGGAACAGATCCAAAACCATTTCTAGATAGTCATGCCACCAAATGTGTGGTGCAATCATGAAATCTAAAAAGTAACAGTGGGAGGGGCCACAAACACACACACGACTGAAACATATCCTTGTCGCACATTAACTGTCATTGCCCTCTGAAAGCAGAGATTTTGTTTCTTGCCAACTCTGCAATTTGTTCATATATTAATTCTGGATTTGGGGGGAAGTTCCAGCTTCCAGGCAAAAGCTAACTGGTTCAAGTCAGGTTTTGCTTTAAAAGAACAACATTTTATAATACTGCAGATAAAGTTTGCCACTGAAGCCTCAATGTCTGCCTGAAATGAATGGCTGTAGCTCTTCTCAAAGGAAGTGATTTACAAAAAGCCACATTACATGTCAATAATCTGGATGTTTTACGATGGAGAAGCAACAACCAACACTTTCCCGCAGACTTTTTTCTGGGTGGGGCTGTGCAAGTGAGTCTCAAAGACAAATGAAAAAAAGTTTTGGGCAAAACAGAGAAAATATGCAGTTTGATTTACTCATTATATCAACTGCAACTCTGGCTGGCACTAATTAAACATTTGCCTCCTTACAAGGAGGCCTACCACTTCAGTACAAAGCACATATTACACGTGCAAGCTACTAATCAATTCTCCCAATATGCCTTTCAATAAATACAGACCAACCCGCCCACCACAAAAATAGGTAAAATATAAAATACGTTAATTGCTCAATAGGATTACAAAGAGAGCAAGTCAGCCAATAAATCCATCTCTCTCAAGCACAAGTTTCCAGCTATTTTAATTCACATTATTTGCTGATGCAAATCTCTCCTATGACTGAAGAGAAGTTTATCTACACAGGTAACAAAATCCTGGTAATCTCAACACAAATGAACGGCAATTAAATTCAACACAGTTGGAAAACCTTACCAGTATGAAAATATTCTCTTTGGCGTGAAATATACAACATCCAAAAGCCTGAAAGGCTGTTACGTATGGTTGCTAAGTCCTAATTTTGGTTAGAAAAAAAAAATTGTTGTTAAAAGCTTAAGAGCAGTTCAAATCGCTTTAACTGTCAGTTGGTCTCAGCCTTCTCCACAATAAGCCAACTGTGGGAAACTCCATCATTCTGTATATTTTTCTGGCATTTTTCTTGCTTTTTAATCTGTACTGATTGCACAATCTGTCCCCAATAAGCAGCTGTAAATAAAAACAAATGTCCTCTAAATACTGTGATACAGGACTGAATTTTCAAGGCAAGTCCCTTGTATTCAGCTATGATCAGCATTTTCCAGGAGTACTTCTACGCACAGCTCTTCAGGGAGCCCTTTACTTCCTCGTTTAGAAGGTCACTTTTTTTGCATTGTTTATTTTTATGAAGACCTATTTAAGCCGGCTCTGGCCCTCTGTTTACATATTAAACCACCTGATGCCTCCAAGCTTTTACAAGAGCCACATAGTTTGGCAGTGAAGTCAAGTCCTCCCTGCTACATTCAGGGAACTCTCTGTAACCAGCAAACTTCCCATCAGAATGTCATGTTTACAGACATCTGAAGGAAGATTCCCCTCAACATCATAATCCTTTAGGATTAAAAAGAAACACATGCACGGTTCTGCTTTTCGACTGCAGTTGATTCAAGTCACAGTGGGAAAATATATTTTTTA
This sequence comes from Gavialis gangeticus, assembly GCF_001723915.1. NCBI lineage: Eukaryota > Metazoa > Chordata > Crocodylia > Gavialidae > Gavialis > Gavialis gangeticus. The sequence continues at coordinate 53,213,122 of NW_017728994.1, read as the reverse complement.
AACCCCCTAAAAAACACAAAATCCACAACTACACAGATACAAGATTTCTTGCACGGAAAGCAGCGAGCCTCTTAAAATTACTAATTTGAACTCTCGCCATCAGGGCCAATGAAAGGATTTCTTCCTTAAAAATACAGGATTTTTACAAAGGAAATATAGGTACATTTGATCTTAGCCCACGAAAGGCCGAGAAGCAAAGAAGAAAACGAAGAAAGAGTCCTACGACTCAATTAAGAATATTAATTCATCTAAGGTACTCCATACACATTACACAACACCTGCATTTGCAATGCACAGATAGCATTAGACAAGTATTTACAAATCTATTAACTAGCCTCCCTGCTTTAAATTACAATGACACCTGAAATTACTTTCTCTTCTTAAAAGAACTAGACTATCCTGTGCAAGCTCTTTGTTACAAGGAAATTAAAAATAATTTTTCAAGAAAGCTTGGCCTGGATTTTTAAGATAATGTGAATGTTTCTACCTCAACCAATACAGGCATAATCAAAACCACCACCACCAAAAAACACAGACAAAGAAACAAATGTGAAAACCGTATGTATGGGAGACTAGATAGCTCAAAGACCAGAATTTGAGTGATCACCCTTATTGGCAGTGACAGCAGAGAAGCCACAGACTAAAAAGAAAACAGAGCCCCAAATCCCCTATTTGTCAATATTAGTGTGTCTGGACAATGGAGCAGGGAAGAAGCTGCAACCCCAGGAGCTATGATCCATGATGCATCATGTTTGCAGATAAACAGAGCGCTACAATCTCTAGTACTGCCAGTCAGGTAACCTTTCACCAGCAAACATATTCACCTTTTTTTAAAGTTTCCCATGCACAAAGGTTTTTCTAAACATTCAAACTGTCATGAAAAGAAATCGTTTAATTTCTAGCAGCAACAATGCAGATTAGAATGTGTGAACAGAGAGCCTAAAAATAATCATCTGAAAATCCAGTGGAAAAGCTGCCCTCATTTTGCAATGCTCCTGAAGACACAACACATCAAGGTTATGTTTGTTACTCTCCAGAGATCATTAAAATCCTGCTTCGACACTTTATATGCAATTTTAGCTAAAGTTTCTCAGGTCTGTCAGATGCAAGATTATTTTTATTCCTTTGCTAAAGGTTTTTAATTGTATGGCTTTCACCACAAAGCTTATTTATTTTTACAGTCCTGATACTCACACTTCAAGCTTTCACCATCATAAATACTGTTAAAAAAACCAATACTCTAGTAATATCTGCCACACTGTTGGTAGCATTATTCAGGACACTACCACGAGGATTTATAATGACACGTAGGCTGAAAGACAGTTTATGATTCCTTGCATGATTTGTCACTTCAGTGTGAGAGAGATTGAAATTATTACAGCTGCACAACATAACTTCCAACAAAAGAACCAATCCTTATATTAACTATTTATTATCGCCTTGGAACATAATTCAAGGTGTTCTTATATTTTAAGCGTCCCCATTTGCTAACATTAGACACTAGGAAACTGGAAATGGTCATCTGATGCAACATGCCTATCCTTTTTGGGTGGTGTTTACATCATTCCACGAAAACAGTGCAAGGCTGACTCCTAATTATACACAAGTCGTCAAAACAATAGGTAGCTGCTTTCCATGTCATCCTTTTTCTGTATCACTAGAAAAGAAATTTTAAAGGTACTATATTCTATTCAATTGAAACCTTGACAAAATATGGCATTTTATGCTGGTGGGGAAAAAAAAAAAAAAAATCACAATGCAACTGCTAATCAAAAGAGACAGGTAACTGGCATGCTTATTAACAACATTTACCAGCTTCGAAAAGTCACCTCACAATACACAGAAGTAATTATAGTTCTCTACCTGGAAGAGCATCTGTCCCTTATGGTTCTCATAAAAGATGCCTCTGTTTAGTTATATCAGCCCACAAATACTTAAAAAAAATTTTAAAAAACAAATAAATAAACCCTCAGGCAGTGTTTAGTAAGATTTGTCACGAGTCACAGACCATTTTGGCTGTCTCCCTAAAACAACAAGGGGACTGGATTCTGCATTCTTTATACACCCAATATTCCACAGAAATCTACAGGAGTTTTGTGCACGTGGGGAATGCAAGGCTGGGTCCCAAGCATCTATCAGTTTTGCAACCTCAAATATTAAGAAGCTTTGTAAATAGCTGGTGATGAGAGCAGCTTATGCTTTTTTTAAGTTGTTTCATCTCCAACTGCCTGTATCAACATGTGGGCAGAAAGGGTGGGAGACTGGAACATGGATAAGTGAACACTGTACCTCATCACAAACAGACTTCACCACTTAACAATGATGTGCCTCAGAACCCCCTTCTGAAACGGTGCCAGCCAGGAACAAATCTGTGTTAACATCGAGGCTCTATTTGAAATGCCAGCAGCCAAGGCAGCGAAAGCGTGAACCAAGATGTGCTACAGTATTTATGCAACCATTCTAATGCAAATATGTAAGATATTAAAAAGGCTATCTGCATTGTGTAAGGTGCACGGCTCCTTCAGTCTGGATACAATGCCAATAGAAAGAACAATCACAATCCTAATGTAACGATAAAGCCTCTGTCCATTGAGCCAGATGCAATATCTGTAGAATCATTAAGATTCCACAGGCATATTGTCTTACAGATCACATCATAAATCCTGTCCATACTTAGGATGTGGGCCATTTTAAACTGCATAGGCACAAAAAGGACTTGCATAGCAAAAATAAGAGTAAACTATATCCAATTTGTTCTAAACCTCAGTATAATAGATTCCCATGGTGAATAATTGGGCTCCCCATACAGCTTGTCGCATAAACGGCAGCCTTTCAACAAGGCTAGGGCCATCAGCAGCCAAGTGTCAAATTTTAAATATGAGCTTTTTAAAAAAAAGATATATATATCTACATGGCTTTCCTGTAGTGAAACACTCTTCAGCATATGAAGTTATGGAACAAGAATGAGAGATATTTCAGGCAACTTAATATTCCATATACATTAAGAAAACAAAAACTCTGATTTCAACTCCACCAGCTCGGAGGATATAGTATATCCTTTCCTTCTGCACACATGGGGAGAATTCAGAAGCAAGCTTAAATTTGGTCAGTCGTTTCCTATTTCTGTGTTCAGATGCTGTGGTGTATAAATTAGAATTCAACCAATGAAATGTTAAAAAGTCCAGTATACAGGCAAGCAAAAATTATTTTTAAAATGTCTTTGACCATCCAGAATGGGAACCGTTTACTTTGATTCAGGGAATCTTAGCATGTTTAACTTTTCCTGATAAATATTTCAGCGTGTGATCTACTTTATGGAGCTCCATGAGTTCTTCTTGACCTGTACTACTTACTCTTCATTTGGATTATCGGGTTTGAAGTTAGATTTTTTTTTTAAATACTTACAAAATATAGCACAGTTTCTTTACAGAAGCCCATTCATTATCCAGCTATTTGTAATCTGAACAATCTCTTTATGAATAACAGTGCTTTGCTAGATTGAAGATGTTGGTTAAAATAATTTGCTGATAGAAAATACCCCCAATTTAGCACTATTCCAATGGTATCTCCCCATGAAGTACCATCTGGGAAGTGCTTAAACAGCAAATAAAAATTAAAACAAGCAGCTAATACCTCAAACGTGACCTTCCAACCCGTTGCTTTTTATAGGCGTATCTCAGTACGTTTTGTAACATACCAAGCCTGTTGTATCAGACAGACAAATTACACAGCACTGTCAAACAGGACAACTGTAACGTAAGCAATGATATTTTCAATCTTTGTAAACTGTCTTTAATTGGCTAATTTTTCATATTATTTCCATATTAACTTATGAAATTATACATCTGTCCCACCAAAGGACAGATATGGCCCTCCCAACATTATAAAAGATATATAGGGGAAAAAAGGTGGTGAAATAAAGATTTTTTTAATCAAAACAGCATCCACAAGCATGCAGCCAATGAAGTAAGCAAGCCTAACAAACCTCAAATCATTTCAGTAGTTTGCTTATCAATTAACAGGGCTTGCTACCTGCTTTTGCATGACTTGGACACTATCTACAGAGTGGAATGAGCCAGTGCAACATATCACCATTCGTCTGCTCCCCACCACCCAAAGGACATGACCAACAGGCTCCTGCTGCTCCAACATACCCAAGTAGCATACACAAATCACAGCAAGTGGAGTATCAAGCACCTCTGAAAAGCACCAAACAAACACCGCCCTCCCCAAGGAGGGGATAAGAGAACTGGCCATCACAATCTGATAGGGAAGGGGGAAAGTGAACCAACCCTGCACCAGCTGAGGACAGGGAAAGGAGCAGAAGGAAACTCCCCTTTGCTGGCCCTCTCATTGCACTTTGGAAGGGAGAATGGCTCTTCATCCTTCTTCAGATAGCTTGAAGACACCAGCAGGAAGGGAGAATTTTCTCCAATTTAATTATCAATTGGTTTAATTCTAACTGCTGATTTTAGCCACATCTGAAATTTCCAAAAGCATTTTGAGGAACAACTCTATTCCCTCACCTTAATACAAGGTCTTCCCACAAAATACTGTCCTTGTGTACAGTCCCCCTGCTTGGCAGCCTCATCTAGGAGCTGCCTCACTCTTCAATTTTGTAGTCATAGCTGTACATGCTTAATTCAATTAAAATGTGCACGCACTGCAGATGTCTATATTAAAGGTGACACTCCACGCATACCTATTACGATTGTGAGCGGTTCCTTAATATCAACCGTACCGAAAGAAGAACTACCATACATTGTTTTAGCACAAATGCTCCTTTCTGAAACACCGTGATCATGTAACAGTAAATCCAAGGATCTGCTAATGGGAGCACATGGGGGGGGGGGGGGG
>NW_017728994.1:53206689-53208114 GCF_001723915.1 Gavialis gangeticus | reverse complement strand
AAAAAAAGCAGGTTTTGTTTGCAAACCAAAGAACACATGCAGACAAATGGACAATTATTCACCGTTTGAAAGAAACCTTTGGATAAGCGAGCATTTGTAAATACGAATACTTCCATTAGCTTGATTTAATTCTCAGGATAACAAAGGAACACCCCTCCCAACACCCTTTGCCTCAGTGATATGTCATGACAGAAAGGGAAAACTATACCAGAAGCAGCAGCTAGTCGTGATCAGCACTGTTTGAGACCCACTTCTGCTGCTATTTCTTGTGAGAAATAAGAAATGTTGCTTCATATTTCCATTTTAAAAAGTACGATTTCTAGGATCAGAATCAGAGGGACGCGATTAAAAAAAAAACAAAAAAAAACCCCAGACCCAAAAAAGCATCATCTTTTCGAGACAAGGATTGTAAATCCTTCGAGGAAGGGTTTTGTTCAAAATCATCTTGTTCTTTTACCAGATGATACACGAGCAATTGTTGCTTGATCATTTTGCTTGTTCTACGTACAAAAACCCTGCCGGCTGGCAAAACGAGCGTGTGCACGACGGTCAGCCTGAACCTAAAGAAACCCAGCTGCAACCTACCACATCATCTTTTCTTTTGCACTTGTCTGGAGCTCAAGATTAATCACACCCAAAAAAAAAACAACAGCAAACCACAACCTCCCCCCCCACCTCAAAACAAACCATATTATTCAGTCCTAAATTGTGAACTCCTGTTAAACAAGCTGAGGGCTTTTCTGGAATTGATCCATGATTCAATATGAACAAACTATCAAAACACTTTCCCAAAAAAAAATTTAATAAAAATCAGCTCATAATATATACCTAAAAATGCAGCCGTGACTTAATTTAACCACCCCTATTGCAAACCTTCACCCATATAAATAGAAGCATGCAGTCATGCCTAAGGAAAGGCGACAATCCTACGAGGCGGGGGATAAAAAAACAAAACAAAACAAAACACGTTAGAAACCAATACAGCAGCCGGACATGCAGGGACAGTGACAAACGGCGCGGGTCGCGGCGGCAATTTTTGGGGTGCCTGCAGCGATCGCGACGCCTGCAAGTAAAACCCGGTCATCGTTAATATTCTGCCGCGGAAGCGTCTGTGGCACATGCGGGGCGGTCTCGCGCACCACAAGGACGGTGGGTCGCCGGTGGCGGCGTTGTCGGCCCCCCCCGGCCCTTGGCGTGACACGCGACTGGGGGGGGGGCATTATTTTATTTTTTTAAGGGGGGGGTTCAGGTTCATCCCACACCCCTTAAAGCCCCGGACCTTTAAAAATCTCCGTGACGTTTCGAGGCTCCGGGGGGGGGCCAACGGTGGCAACGTCCCGGCCCGGGCGAGGCGCGGCGGCACCTGGCGGGTCCCGGGAGCAGGGAAGGCCGCTCGTGGCGGGGCCGACCCCGCTTCCCCTTTCC
>NW_017728994.1:53179991-53206368 GCF_001723915.1 Gavialis gangeticus | reverse complement strand
GGGCCACCAGTGCCGGCCCCGATCTACGCCCCGCGGCTGCCCGCGCCGCGCTGGAGCCAGGGTGCCGCGTACATGTGCCCCGGGTCATCCAGCTGACTGAGCTCTGGGCCCCGTATCATCCAGCTGACTCGTGGCCCCAGGGCCAGATCTGGCCCCCTGTATCGTCCATCTGCCCCTCCTCCCCCCCGTATCACCTAGTTGACCCCTGGCCCTAGGGCCAAATCTGGCCCCGTGTATCATCCAGCTGACTCCTGGCCCAACCCCACGAGGTATCTGGCCCATGGATCGGTCCCGTGTCACTCACCCATGCCATGGGGCCAAAAGGAGCACCGCTGTACTAGGGCGGTGGTTCCCAACCTTGCCAGAGTCAAGATCCTACTTGGAAAATGCCAGCTTTTAATTTTCACCTGGCTTTTTTGACCACAGAAAAGTAATACATCAGATCTTCTGTAGCAAAGAACAGAAAAAGGCTGCAACAGGACGGAATAACTCTGTGGATTCCTACTTGAAAGCTCTGGGTTGATCTTGTGACTCATGTTTGCGTGCCTGACAGTGCTAACATGGTGTAGCAACCTGCAGCACCCCTGAAAGGATCTCAGGGCACCCTATCATCCCTCCTGAGAATCACTGCACCAGTCTGTGTCAAGGATCAAATGGCAGCTTGCTCGTGATCTCCAAGTGTTTGAGGCAGTTACATTCTGAGCGCACCCATCCCTCCCTGCCAGGGTCCCTTGCCTCGTTGTCCCCGTCTCACCATTGTTTCATGACTCTCACCTTGCTTGGCACTGATGTTAAAGCCTTCAGCTGCTGATATCATCAGATTGCATGAGAGTCTTCCCGTTTGTTTGAAAAAAATCCTGCTGGTATAGAAAAGCAGGACACCATGACCCCTGTGACAGTGAAAAGGCTCAGAAGATGAAAAGTAAATATATATATAATCTCATTTTGTAAATCAAGTGTCATGATTTCCAGGGCATATGACTTACGATTTTTAACATTTGGTATTGGCAAAACTATGTTCATAGACTAAACAAAAAGTAGAATTTTAAAACAATACGGCTCAACTTCCTCTTCAATTGCTAAGATTCTGGCATCTTTGTTAAGATGTCATAATTCCCAGCCCTGGTCAGAAAATTACCCTCAGAATAATATTGTGTATTATTTTGCCTCTCCAAGTGGTAGTAGGCAAAATACCGCTTGGCACATTGGTATACACCAAGTGGTATACCAAATAGTATTTTGGTGTACTGCAAGTGGGTACACCCACTTGGCATACCCCAAGTGCAACCAGTTTCCTACAAATTCAGGTATTTGCACACTGAACCTGGTTATTTATGAAACAGAAGTCCTGTTTTCTGAAACAAGGGACAAAACACAGAGCATAAAAGTGGAAATTGTTTAGATGAGAGATGTTGCCAAACAGACCTTTTAAAGTCATCAGGACAATCACTAGAGAATTTACCAAGTATTGCACACAGTAAATTCATATTGGATCCTGAATACAGTGTTTTTGTAACAAAGTTTTGTCATCAAGAACTCCCAAAAGTCATTAGATTTAATATTGAAACTGCAAAATTGGTCTTCTTCTCTATCCCAAAGAAGCAGCTTTCTTCCTTCACTTTTTTCCAGAGATCCTTAAAGACTTATAGACAAAAGGTTTGCAGCTGAACATAGCCTCTTGGCAACAACTGCTTACTGATATTTTAACACACAAGTTAACCCATCTAGTTCTAACCCAAATCTGTTGCTCCAGCCTCACCTCCAAGACCTTAGGGTGTCAAGGTCATAGATGTGGGTGCCTTTGTCATAGCTGGTTTGCAACACAAAAGGCACTTCATTCAAGTTTCCCAGCATGAGAAAGAGAGTCCAAAAATGTAATGGTTACGTGAATGATCCTTTATAGCAGGCCATTACAAGAACAGGAAAAAATTCCTCATTATCTCGCCAGGTCTAATGATTTACCTGGTTCCCGTAAGGTCTTTCAGAGCGCACATGACCTGAAACTCCAGTGTAAGAAGCCAAAAGATGAGCCCTTCTGTCGCTGTACATAAAAAATCCAGAAAGACTTAAGTCAAAGACTCCCCATCTACAAGCCAACACCCAGGCACACTGCACTGGGAGAGATTATTGGAGGATTAGCCTGGAATACTGCTAAATACATATTTTGCTATAAATTTGGAACTCTCCCTCATTGATGCTCATTATTACTTTGCAGCAAGGTCCTTAACATTATTTCCATCACCAGTCTCACAAGCTAAGGTAAGTCAGGCTACCAGTGAAAAGAATATGTGGGCAGTGAAGAAAGTGGCTCCAGTCACTCAACAGAGAACAACCTGCCCTTCCTCGAACAAGACATTGAGTATTCTCTGCTGCAAGAGTCCCTGTCCCGTGGTGTGAGTGTAACGCTTGGACAACATATTGGAAACATCCGAAAGCTTTGGAAAATTATCATCAGTGATGTCTTCAAAAATCATCCATAGCAGTTGGAAAAACATAAGAACAAATGCCAATTGAGTCTTCCTGTCCCATCCCTCTCCCAAAACCCAGGAATGCATTAAGATTTTTTTTTAAATGTTCAAGCAGTGACTTTCCCTTTAAAAAAGAAATAGAGAAAGAATAAAGACGTTCTCTACAATTATTATTAAAATGAATATACTTCCTTTTTAAAGCTCCCAATAATTTGTCGCTTGATATATTGCTTGTGGGTTTTTTTCCCCTTTTTGTACTTGAACAATGTTAAAAAATCTGGTCTGATTGTGAACAACTAAAATGAAGTCCTTGTCAACAAAGCCCCAAATCCAAATTATCGTTAACATGACAGCATTTGAAAGGGGACAAGACATCTTGCAAACTGTTACCCACCCTAGATATCATCATCAGATTTTCTTGACATTTTTAGGACATTGCTGGGACAGTTCCAGTCCAGCAAGGCTCTTCACGTTGGGCTGCTTGGGTTCTGCCAATTGCCTTTGGGTAATCCTTTGACAAATTAGCCAATATGACATTTTCACATACTCTTCTGTCAACAGAAGATGGTAAGAGAGAATTAAGTTTTCAGCAGTCTGGGTCACCAAGCACAGGCCATTTAACCTACAAATATACCACACGTAACTTCTTAGGGGCAATCTCTCCTATTGGTGATGGGCACATTATTAATTATTCAGTCTTTGTGAAGTGTTAGGCCCTAAACAGGACAAACACAAAAACAGTCCTTACTATGAAAAGCTGACAGTTAACACTGTTTGTTTTCCTATGTATAACTTTTTTTATTTTATTTTGTGTCTCAGGCCAAATCTGCCAAATCGGCTCCGAATTTTATCAGCTGAGCAGAGCTCAATTGTTCAGGTGTGCGTCGTGCAGCCGCTGGCAAGTATCCTACCCCCGGACTCATCAGCCTGGGGCTTCAGATGCTCCCAAATCCATGGCAGGTATCCTACATGCAAGCCCAAGCCCAGAGGCCTTGGAGTTCAGATGCCCCCTGGTCTCACTTGCCCGCCTAAGCTAGAAGGAAAGCCTAAGAGCAATTCCTCATCAATACTGAACACGGTTTATGTGTGGATGGAACGGCATCCTCTGCATTTATAATTACCTGGTACACGCATCCTAGGCGACTATGAAAATGCTTCTCTCGTTGGCCGCATGCTGCCTTTCTTGCTCGGGCTTCTTATCCCAATCCCACCCTACTCGTCCAACCCGCTCCAGTTCTCTAGACTTACTATCTGAGTGTTGCCCCATGCCCCCAGCTAGTCTCAATTCCTCCCCCCAGTTTCTTCTCCAGTTTCTCCCCTCCTTCCTGGCCTCCAGTCACATCTCTTGCCCCTCTCCTTGTCCAATCTCTCCCTTTCTTTATCCCTCCCCTACCTTGCCCTTACCAGCTCCCATCTTCCTTGCACAACCAGTCTGGCCAGTCTCAGTTCCCACCAGCCCCCACCTCCTGGTTTCTCTCTTTCCTCTATTCAGTACCCATCTTCTCATCTCAGTCAACTCCTTTCTTTCCTGCTGGTCCCGGTCTTGTCCCCTCTGCAGCTGAGTCCGGTCATTACCTCTTCCATCCTTCCTGGGCCCAGCTAGGGAGTCAGTGGCATCAAAAGTAAGACAGGCTCCAGGCGCTCAGTCCCGCTGCCCAACCCTGTCCTGGTATGAAGCAGCAATTACAGGGGAAAGTCTGGCTTGATCCCTGTAGCCTTGGGCTGGGACACGCTCAGTCACTCTGAAAACGGCATGTGCCCTGTCTGGTCAGTGGTAAAAACTGGTGATGGAGGCAAAACAGGCTCAAAGGGGTCAACATTGTGAGAAACTTGAATGGCTGCATTTAAAAAAGCCTCTATTGAGCATGTGCAAACTGAGATTTTTCAAGGGCTTTTCACTTGGAGAAATCTGAGCTGATTTTCACGGCAACAGCAAAATACGCGTTCCCTCACCTCGTCCCCCCGGCAGCACCCAATGTCACGTCCCTGCTCCAGGGAGACATAAGAAGCAAGCGCTTCAGCAAGAAAAATCACTAGTATTTTTTTGGCCATGAGCTTTTTGTCCCCCACTTAAAACAACAGAGCTAGTTTGCTTGATTTGACCAGAATTTACCACACACAGAACAGCTTGAACCACTGACAGGGAAAATTTCAGCCCAGAGGGTTAGGATTTGGCAACATTTTAAGCAACTGAAAACAAAAGCCTATAGTGGGACATATCACGTAATTTAATGAGCTGAGAGATCTCGCATTGAAATGGAAGTACCAGGAGCTAGCTTCTGCCAAGAGGAACCATTCTCCCAGGTGAACTTATAACCAAGCGATGGATTACCTAATGAGGAGTTTGAAGCCACTGATGAGACACTGGTCAAAGGGGCCAGGGACCTTATAAAAGACAGCCCCCTCCGAGTGTTCATTTTACGGATGGGCCGCAAGAACCAAAGGGCAGCAATGGAGTCAAACTGGTTCGAGGCCAGAAGTCCTGAAAGGACTGACCACAACCCAAAGGGTTCCCAGCACTCTGGGGACATAGGGATGGCCAACACAGCAGATAAGGGAGGGGACAGACAGCACAGCAGCGGATAGGGGAGAAGCAGAAAGCAGAGCAGGGGATCAGGCACAGGAAGGAGACCAGTGGCATGCCTGCCAAAAAGGTTGCTCCCCCACCCAGGGAGCTAAGACATTCATTTGCAAAGTCGGTGTCTCCCTTGCTTTAAAGTCTTCTGAGAGAGAAAGAGCAACAAGTCTTCGGTCGAAGAGTTATTTCAGCACGGAGGCTGAAGAGACCTGACGTTGTTTTGGGGGTATAGGCACCTGAACTGCAGACTGTCAGGCTCAAGAAGAGACGGGAGATAAAAGGTCTAAAAGCACAGAGCCCAAATCAGAGTCTAGGCTCTATCTAGCCCCCAAGGAGCTTAAGAGCACATGGATTCAGTGGTTACATTCAAGCATCGCAACCCAAATGACCATGTCCTGGGAAGTTCAGTCTGCATTGTACCCAGCAGCCCACAAGCTTTGCTAAGGACTCTGCCTGGGAGACTGGCCATATCCCTGGATTAGTGGACCAACAGAAAGCTACTTTGATTTCCCTGAAGTACAAATCGTTCTGAGACGTGGTCATTTCAGGTCACCGCTGCAAATGCTGTTATGAATCCACGCTAGAAATATAAATCATAAGATAAAATATTACACTAATACATAATGATATTCAAAGGAACGGAGGCTTTGGCACAACCAAGCTAGGCCTCAAACATTTAAAATAAAAAAAAAAACAGGCATCATAGAGCAGCATCTTCCAGTCTCCCGCTCCCAGCACTTAGCTGCTGGCACCGCTGTTGCTTTAATTACGGCTCCCTGAAGCCGGCTCGTGTGGAGCAGCATGATGGGGCACCAGTTTCAGCATAAATCTGGAGTGGGGGTCCCCAACTACAGTCTTTTCCAGCTGAAACTGAGACACTGCTTAACATAAAGTGCGTGTGCCTGCAGTGTGGGGGGAGCAGGAAAAAACGGGAGGTAGATCAGTGTCTCAGACCTGACTATGTGAGAGCAATCACCCCATGAATTTAGGAATGTCCCTCTGAACAGTGGAGGCTAAAAGCTCCAGCTCTAGGCAGGTATCCCAGTTGTAGCCATATTGGTTTAGACTTGAAGCAAAAGGAATCATAAATGGTAGAGGCAATATCTTTTATTAGACCAACTAGATGTTTGCAACAACAAAAAAGTACTTATTTCCAAGCTTTTTAGCAAATTTTCAAAAGCTTGCAAATAAAGAAATTTTTTTTTTGCAAACATCTAGTTGGTCTAATAAAAGATATCGCCTCTGCCATGAGTCCTGACTCGTCCCAGCTCTAGGTAGTCTGAGGTCTGCAACAGGCCCTGCTGCATCTCAGCCTACCCTGGCACTGGCAGCTACTATTTCCCTTTCTCCCTGTGGCAGGTCTCCCCTCCCTCCTCTCACACCAGCTCTTAGCCACAGGCTGACCAACCTGCACTGCAGGGAAAATCCCTCTGGAGGGATTCAGCCTCGGCTAGGGACAGAAGTACATATAAACTGATTTACGTGATCAGAAACTGGTTTAAACCTGGAACTGAACAGAAGTTCAATGCACATCAACCGAGTTCAAAATGGCCCCAAATGGTTTAAGATAAATCTGGCTGAATGCAGTATCAGACTTAACTAATTTGGGTCAAACCGGTTTATGAAATTTGTGTCTCAGACCAAGAAGAGTGATCTCTCTATGTTACGCTGCATGGCTTGACCTGGGATTTCCCCAGGCTTGACAGACTCTGGAAACCCTTCATCCATATTGGCTGAGTCTCTAAAACTTTCCAATAAAACCCTAGTGAGGATGGGGAGTATGTTCTGCCATCTGGACTGGCTCAGCTGTCCCTAGTCGCATCTGCCAGTCGGGGAGTCCCGACTAATGGGGCAGCTAAGACTACAAGCAAAAAGAGAAGACTATGCATGAATGCAGAGAGAGTAACTTGGAGATAAACTCTCAGTCCTCCTGGGCCACCGTAAAGACTGGCGGATGATAGTTAACTGGTGGACTAGGATAAATGACGCTGACAGCTGCTAACCTCCTTGAATTCAGCACAGCGAGGACTTCATTTGCGACGTGTATTGTTGTGGCTTGCCAGAATATGCACCGCAAGGACAAAAGCCGACCTCTGATAGCAGCAGGAATGCCAGGGATCTTCCAGGAGTCAGACACCCCACCAACGAGCTCGGTGGCACTGGTCTCAGCCCCCCAGGATCCTGGCATGTCAGCTGATAAGGACAACCAGTTTACTCTGCTGTTCAAAATCGCTCATGGAAACTTTTGACTGTTTAAAGCAGTGATTTGCAACCATGGGGAGGGGACACCCTGGAGTGCTGCCAGATCCCTTGAAGGGTGGTGGGAGATGTGAGGAGATAAGCAGATAAGCTAAGCAGATAAGGACAGGGCCTGGATGATTTCCCACTCCCCCTACCCAGCCCTTCTGCAAGGAGGTAGGCACTGTAATATATACATTAAGTTCTGAAATTGGGCGCCGCTCAATTCACAGAAGTTATAGAGATGCCTCGAGAGCGCCTTGAGTCCCGTGAGGGGTGCATCGAGTCCAAAAAGGCTCAGAACCACTGGTTTAAAGAATGGCCCTGTACAAGCCCCAGACTGATTGTCTTTCAGCGACAAGCAGATAACAAGAACCGTTTGCTGAAGGGATATTACTAGCAGAACAGACTTGAGTGTGTTTAACAGGGACAAACAACATTTGGAGGGAAGAGGCAGCGCTGTTCTGCAAAGATGTGCCAGAGAAATCCTCTTTCTCGCATGGGAAATGTTAATGGTGCCTGCTCCGTATTTCAGCATTGGAAGGGGTGCAGAGCATGAAGGGGGTGGCTCCCTGCCACTGTGTGCACTCCTGGGGGGCATGTCCCCCCGAGATCTGTGCCTGGGGTGGGGCAGATGTGGGCTGCCCGCTGCAAGCTTGGGGCTTCCTGCCCTGTTGCCCTCCCCCTGGCAAGGCACCCCTTGCCTACCTGGCAGAGGTTTTGCCCCCCATTGCTGCTGGGTGGGCAGGGGGCAAGCGACCCACACGGGGCTCCTGGGGAGAGGGCAGCAGGGTGGGGAGCCCTGAGCCTGCAGCGGGCAGTCTGTGTCCACTTCCGCCCTGCCCCTCTGCGCTCCGCACGGGCAGGGGGCAGGAGAGGAGAGGGGCAGGTATGCATCCCGCCTTTACCCGCTTGGGTCCATCATATATATGTGCCTTTACTGCTTGACCTGCTCACCTGCCCTTTAAAGTGAGATCATCTATCCCAAGCCCATCACTGGGGAGATGGTTACCGGTGCACAAGGAGGCTTAGGCCTGGTTCCATTAAAGAGCCAGGCCACCCTCTGGCAATTGTAAATTAGTTCAGGTTACTGAGGGCACGGACCACTGTTGACTCAGAACTGGAGCAGATCAGGACCAAAACAATTTTTTTAAGTAGACTTTGACCTTGGGCATGACTGATTCGCTATCCAAAACAATGCTGCCCGGTGACTTTAACGAGAGCCCAGCTCACTCTCTTTCAGCTGTGTTTGCTCTGCTAGTTCAAGCCAGCAGCTCTACTCAGCGCACATGAAAGCAATGGATGGGCTGAGTAAGACGTTGCTATTTTTACATGGTGCCTCTTTGCATTTTAAGGCTCCCCTGCGGCCTTTTAAGAGTCCTCCTACAATGCCCCAGCATCGCACTGTCCCCAGTCCGGCCGGAGCCTTCTCTCAGCTAGGATAAGCCAGAACAACGGGGCTCCTTGTTTATCACCCAAACAAGAACCGGTTGGACGTGTCAGGCTTTGTTTCACTGAGTGCTTTGTAGCTCCTCCGTCCTAAAGGGAAGGTTGGGACCACACATAGAACAGGTGCACGTCATCTCATGAAGCAGCATCTCATGAAGAAGATACGAGCTGTTCTTATTTGGTCTGTGTGTACGTGTCTAGACTAACGGTGCTCCACCACCCGCCTATGGACCTATGTCATCTGGGCCCTGCAGTTCCCCGTGGGTCTAGAAACTTGGTGGAGGGGAAGTAGTGCCAGTGTTAATTACTGCGGGTCTGGAAGCAGCTCTGGAAGCCATGGCAATTTGTGCTGACATCACTCCCCCACCACCAAATTTCTGGAAACGTGTGAAGCCCTCTGGGCCACATGACATGGGTTTCTCTGTAGTCGGATTCTGTACATGGGTTGGACTGGTGTGCAGGGTTGCGCCGTGGCCAGACCCAGCACGCAGGGCTGGGCTGGCATGCCGGCTTGCACCCATGAATCAACTTCATGCTGGATCCCACCCACAAACCACCCTGCAAGCAGACTGGCACTGCACTGCATGGCTCTTCTGGCCCATGGGCCTGGAAGTTTGCTCGCCACTGGTTTAGAGATCTCCTGCGTACTAAGTTACACAGCAGTAAATACGAGTAATATCTCAGAAGAGACTCCCTAGTGAACACGCATCCTCTTGAACGTGGCTCAGCTGCTGAGTGAGGTCCCTTTTGTTCCTGGTTTGCCCAGCACCTGGCAATATGCACAGTAGGCCCTTCTCCCGTGTCCTGGACAGACAATGTCCAGGTCTGGCCCAGACCTGCCATGGGGCTTCGGCTGACCTGCCATTGCTACTCCTGCCTGGGAAACCTCCAATTCTACCTGCTTTGCAACATGCCTTGCTTGCACCTTTATGACAACTCCAATGATGTCAGCAGCTGCAGAGACACAAGCAGCTGTGCAGAGCTGTGCACAATTCCTTCCCCACCCACCCCACACATGCACACCCACATGCTCTGGCTTCCACAAGTGCTGACTTCCAGCAGTTTTATTCCTACCGCTTTCCTTCTGACAATTCCTGTCTCTCGATGCAGACACGCTCTGCCCTTCTCCCAGCTGGCAGCATTTGGGACCGTCTGACCCAGAATCCCTCCTGCCTCTCTTACCAGTCTCCTGGGTCTCCTGGGTTTGTGGGTGGGATCCAGCATGAAGTTGATTCATGGGTGCAAGAAACCTAAGAGTGACTTATGCAGACAGCATTCATGTTGGAATACATTATGGGGTAGTCTCCCTTTAAGGGATATAATGTATTTCTCTTTTGTAAATAAGGCTCTAACTTTATTGAGCTTTTTTTTTTCTTCTTTTGCAGTGGTAAAAATAAATTGGCTGTACAGGGCAATAGCACACAGTAACTGGCATGGCATACTTCCTTGGTTGCCAGGCCCAGCTAAGCTAAAAGATCAAATGGAAAGTGTAAATGCTCTGTTTTTATCTCACATCTGGCATGTGCATCTAGGCTTGCTGGAGGTGCCCAGAAGTCTAAAGTTCTGAAAAAGATCAAATCAGCAGCAGTGATCTTAAGTGTCTGTGGCTCCCTCTGTCCCTTTTTGTTCTAAAGCAAAGGAAAATTGCAAATCCAACCAGCTGTCAGGCAAGGTAAGTGCATCCTTTATGAGCTGAGACCCAACCAGTTCAAACAATGTATTTTTCCAAGTCAATACTGTGAACAATATAAATGCACAAGAGATTTATTACAGGTAACCAACAACATGCTGCATTTTTGCCAAGCATACCATAGGCAGGCTGGTCTCACAGCTGGACAAACTCCTACTTTTCTCTACAGTGAAACATTCAAAACAGAAGGTTTGAGTTTTCTCTATTTTGAAGGGGGAAAGGCTGCATTAAGGGGAAAACGGAGTTAAGCTTACACAGGTGTTGATCGTCTCTATTAAAATCAGGCTGGCAGCACAGAAAAGAGCCTTTCTAACTACAGGCAGGATGATTAATGATGTCCCACCTGGCACAGGAAAAGCATGTGATCTGCTGCACTGAATGAGCAGGGAGAATTTGAATTTGTATGGGGACCTGTGTGTGCTGCTGCACGGGGGAGGTATTCAGGGGTGTCTTTGAAATGAGACATACCCCAAAATTTCAGAGTAGAAGAGGGACAAGGGTAGCATAAGAATACTGGAGCTCCGCTGGTCCTGGATCACCCGATTCCTCAAATTTTTCTGGAATTTTCTTACACTTTAAGAAGTTTATTAGTTTGTGTTTACAGAGCCCCCCCTGCCAAGAAGAACACCAATGATTGAAACGTCTAACAATAGGAACATCCCCAGGTTGCAGATTTTTTTTGCTAAGAATTCCTTGCAGTTGCTATCAGCTCCAGAGGTAGCTGCAGAAGGAGGGTTAATACAAGCAAATCAGACTGCACTGATGTACAAGATACTCTTAGTAGAGATGGGCAGCTCATTCTCCCTTCAGTGCAGAACGCACTCCCTGGAGACTTCATTAGCAAAGAGAACAACGATCCTCCTCCAAACTTAGAGCAGAGTTTTCTAATCTAAGACGCATTCACGATTTTGCTGAAAGACAAAGGAACCTATGGGGAATGTGAAAAATCATGGCACCAGTTCGGACAGGATGTCTTTCTATCAGAGACAGAAGTTATAAGCTTGATGAATGCATTGATCAATGCATTACTGGGGGAGATTGCAGGGCCTGTGTTATGCCAAAAGTCAAATTAACAGATCAAAATGGTCCCCTTTGGCTAGACAAATCTATTTATCGATCTTGTGTTTTCCAGAAATACAAGACACGGGCAGGCTGAACTGTAACTCCTGCACTCAGTTCTACAGTAAGTCACATTCATTGATGGTTGGTCTCCAGGTGGAAGCAGCGTCCCAGGTTGTACATGCTGACCTGTTAGGTGGGAATGCTGCATAAGGAATCGGGATGACTGCAACTGCGTTCACTTCAATACTGCCAATGTGATATCCCACACACAAATGACAGGTCACCTGCATCTCACAGGTCAGCTCTGTAACTTTTCTTAATTCCTCTCCAACAGCAACGATGAAGGTGAATAAAGCTCTTCCACTCATCTGGTTCTGGAGTCTACTGTTAGCCAAATGCCTCCCATCCACCAACTCAGCCAGGCCTACAAGTGCATAGTTTCCCAGTTCAGACAAGTTACATTCAGACCTGGCCTGGCTATAAGTCTACTTATTTAATACAGGTACTGCTGCCCCCTTCTCTGACAATGCCCAAGCATCTTCTGCTTGGCCTTTGCTCCCAGATGAGCAGTGCTGGCAATCTGTCACAGCCGCACATGTTTTGCTGGTCCCCAGTGACTGAAAACTGGGAAACAAAGACCTAAGTACCGAATTCTCCAAGTGTGGCTCACAACTTGCTGGGTGCTGCTCCTTGTCCATTAAGATCTGGGAACATCCACCTAAGGCTCGCTAGTGCAGCATCACAGGCAGGAAGAGCTGGAATGAAAACATCTTAAGTTTCATAAAGAGCCAGATCCTGCTTCTTGTCTGATGAAGGAGTAAGAGAAGGGTTTAGACCTCTGACTCCCACAGTGAACAGACTGGTGCTTCGATCCTTTAGCAGGCAACAGTGAGCACTGTGAGTAACACTACAGAAGGAAAGGAGAACAAAAGCTGGCCTGTCTCTTTACGGGCCGAGAGGGGACTGGGGCTGGCCAGCCCTGTACAAATTTCAGGTGCAGCTGGGCAATCATCAGGTATTCCCTGTGAAGGGATGGGAGGCTGCTCTGGGGAGACAGGCCTGTGCAGTAGGCCCAGTGTGGGACCTGTTTTATTTTAATGTTTTCACCTAAATTTGACATTAAGGAGCAAAAAGCTTGGACTCAGCAGCAAATCCCTCTGAGCCTGGGGGAGACAGCCAGCTGCCTTACATGCAGGGAGACACCCTTGCAAATGACTTCCCATAGGCCACAGGTAGCAGCAGTGTGGCAGGGTTACAACCCAGCACCTATACGCTCAGCAGAGTGGAGAATCCCCCAAGAAAACCAGCTGCACACACTGCCCCAAAGCACACTTCACCTGAGCATCTTTTCAGAGAGGTGACAGTCAAAATGTCCCTTAAAAACTATGGTAGACAAGGTTCTTTGTGTAAATCTGGTATCTTTTATTAGACCAACTAATAAAAGATCTTATTAAACCAACTAATAAAAGATTTTATTGGTCTAATAAAAGATAGCGGATTTACCCAAATAATCTGCCTATGTCCATAGATCAACATGGCTGCAACCAACACCCCTAAAAACCTGCTATATTTTGGGGGAAAGGAGGAGTGTAGGGGAGGACAATGTTAACCACTGAGTTAATAATAATGGCCCCAACTGTGCTTCCTACTGTTGCTGACTCCAATACTCTATATCCTGAAATGGACCTTCCAAGTGGTGACAAACCATTTTCACTATGGAATTAGTTTCAAGCATGAAGACATCACCTGAGTTGCTTGTTCCTACAGGGAAGGGGTGAGGTAGAAAAGTCAGATATTAGAGACAGTCTATAACTGTTCAGCTTAGGGAAGCAGAAGGTAAACACGATGGAGGAAGGTGCTTTTGGGAGTGTGGTAGATGGGACATATCTAAGATTTTGAGGATGGTGATATCTAGCCTGAATATCAGGGCAGACATCCTGAAGAATGATGCTGTGGAGGAGTCGCCTATGGGAACACATTGGAATTTCTATCACTTTGAAATATGACCGCAGGAATGGAGGGAGCAGCAATAAGTGCCACCCCTTCTCTGAGCGGTAACAGCCACAATAGTGTCAAGAAGTTCCAGCCATAGAGCAAGACCCTGCTGTGCTCGGAGCTGTAGAAAAAGCCATTAAAAAGAGAGGCGCTACCCCAAGGAGCTTAGTCTGAGACAAGAGACAGCTGATGCAGGCAGACAGATGTGGGAAGCGGAGGGAACAAAATGACATGGGTCAGCTGGAGAGCAGAGGGCATAGTGTACCAGCGGCCTAGCTGTTAACAACATACTAGGAGGCATCATGGTCAAGGTGGGCTGCGAAAGAGGGGAAGGAGTTTCTTTTGCTGATCTTATCAAGTAGCTCCTACTGAGCTCAAAAGGGCAAAAAACATGAAGGCCTGAACATGCAGCTAGGAGGGCTCCCACCACTGCCTGATCTTAGGTGGGGTAGAGCAGTTCACTTACAAATGAGAGGGAAACTATGAAAAGGGCATGATGCACCCAAAGCAAAAGCAGCAGCTTGTATTTGCTGAATAGAGAAAGGAGAGGTGTGAGCAGAGAGCAAAGGGAGGAGCAGGGTCAGTGACAGGTTTACAAGAGTCCTGGATAATTCAAAAGCTTTCTTCCACCTCCAACTTCTCTGGAGGTTTGTTTCCCAGGATAACGCCATTCCCGAGCATCTCTACAGCCTGAGTCTGCTGGCTCTTAACCTGCTGGTGCTGGCTGCAATATATTGATGCACTTTGATATTGGCACTCCATCCCATAGACCAGCGGTTCCCAATCTATGGTACAGGGACTGCCAGTGGCACGTAGACAACCTGTCAGTGGTACGTGTTAACAGATTTCTGATAATTACTTTATATGACAAAAATTTGCTGGTGGTACTTAAGACAACTGAAAAATTTGCTAGTGGCGCTTAAGGTTGTATTGTTTTAAATTGGTGGTGCACAATCTATCAGAGTTTGGGAACGACTGCCATAGACAACTGGCTTGGGCCTATGAACATTGCAACTCTGGTACAAGATCCACTGATGCACCACTTCATTTCACGCCAAAAGTACAGCACAAGCCACAGACTTTTTCCACCCAATTAAAGATATTGAGAGAGCAAGAGAAAGAGTGAGCATGCATGGTATGAGGGGGAGTGAGAAAGTGGACTAATTAAACAATAATATGACAGACAGTGCATTTACGGGCAATTACGGCATGCCTCTGCTGGCACTGTGAGGCATAAGGCCAAAGACTAAGTGATTTCAACTCCACAAGTAGAGCAATAATCGCCTGGAAATGCCTGTCTGGAGCATCTGGCTTGAGAATTTATACATAGCAATGAGAGAGATCTCAGCATTTACTGGGCATTATTGATAGAGGTGGAACAGAAGGAGAAGCCAGTCAGAAAGCAGTTTCTCAGGCCCTCCAACAAGAAGTTTGCCAGCATTTAGCATGAGTGCAGCTCCCAGCCAGCAGGGGCTGGAGCAAACAGCCTCTCGCTGTGGTGTGGCTCATTGGCAAATGACAAAGCCTTCCACCTTGCAAGGTGGGGATTTCCTTCAGGCTTTTAGTCTTGATGCTGCACAGGTTTCACCAAACTACCACATAAAAACACCAGTAAGTTTTAAAATTAACATCACTGAGTCAATCAGAAAATCCTTCACACCCCACCCACTGGTTCCCGAAGATAAAGCCCACCCTTAGCTTCTGAGCACCTGTAGCTTGCTCTAGTCCCCTGGATCCTCTCTAAGGGCTGCCCTGGGCTTTCTGTCTCCAGCCTGGTCTTGTTGCCTCATCCTAAATACATCCGTCAGCCCCCCAGCTTGGGGGCTAGAAGGGAAAGGAGCCTGCAAACAGTTCCAGGAAATACAGAACAAATAAACAACTGAAAAAACAGACGAGCAAACTCATTTTTAAGAGCCAATCCAGAACATTATATACATGGCACAAAGCCATGTGGTTGCAGCACTTTATCTGATGATCAGTGCTCATGAGAAGAGCTCTCTACAAGCCAAGATGGAGACAGAGCTGCCTGGGAAACAAACTTCTAGTTTGCAGCAGTTGCTTAAGGAACATTAGGCAGGTAACCCAGAGAAGACCATCACCCATGAAATAGCCCAGGTCTCCTGATACTGGCCGTTTCCCTTACCGCCCCACGTTTTGCTGCCATGAAATCTTCTAAAGCTGCATGAAATTACTCCAGACACGTGGTCTTCATTTCTAGCCTCTCAACTGTGGAGGGCAAAAAAAAAAAAAAAAAGACGACTGAAAACCTAAGTCTTCCAGGCCCCAAACTGGAAGAAAAATGAAAAGAATACAAGAATTGTGAATTTAAAAAGACACTTCCTCACTTTTAGGTCTGTCTCATGATTTTAAAAGACTAAACTCATGATATATATATTTTTTAAGTCTTGGGACTGGCACTATGGCTACTTCCAAACCAAGTCTTCACCCACTGGGCATACATTTGACAAGAGCAGACGCTTCTCAAGACTTAAAATAAATGCTGTTTTGTATCTGTGTTGGTGCTGTGGGGGCTTTCAGCAAGTGGCTGCAGTGTTATGGACCTGACTAGATTCCAGCTGGGCCTGTCTCTTTGCCATCTGCCGTTCTGTGAAGTTCTGGGAAGGCAAAGAGAAAAACAAGCTTATCGTTTATAAAGTTATTGTGGGTTTTGTGGTTGTGAGGCTTTCTGTAACATACAAGAATAACTTGTTTGTGACATCACAAGTCCGAGGATGGTAACCAGAGAGCATTATCCTCATTTTTGGGTATGCTGGTCTCATGCTCGGAGGAACAAGAGGAGGTTTGCTGTTAAGGTTTTGGTTTGCATACTCTGAGAAGTAGCATGTGGCAAAAGCAAAGCTTGGAGTCAGGGCACCAGCCTGGCGCTACCATGAAGCCAGGGCTACATCCTGGCTGCTCTGTAATAACTTAACCAGCCAGCCCTCTCATTAGAGGAATCAATCAGAGGGTGGCACGCAGTGCATTACCCCACTCACAGCACACAGTGTTTTCAAGCAATAGCAGGTGAGGACAAAGTACCTCTGCTCTCCTCTGGCAGCTGCAACAGCCTTTTGGCCAGCTCTGAGTACATGAGAGCAGCCTTCGTCCAGCTGCAGAGGCAGAGAGGTGTGCAGTTGGCCAAAAAGGTGGCTGCTTTTGCTTAGCAGAACCACGGTATCAGGCCTTCGACGTATGGACAAGTCATTTCACTTCTCTCTTTTATCCTGTGTTTTCCAAGTAAGGAGGACTGGGACCAGGGCCAATCCTCCCCCTCTGTCATGTGCTGAGTGCTACTTGCCTAACTCCAGACTTACTCCTTTAGTATTTTTAAACGTACCTTGAAATCTTCCAAGGGTGCAAAACGGCGCACACACAGCTCCCTGCATCCCTCCCTCTCTGCCTTCCCTTCCACTTGATTTTAATGCAGCGTCTCTCCAAATACAGAGAGGTATTTTTAAAACAAACCTACCAGACACTTCTGGAAACAAACCCCAACAGCCCGTGCTTGGCCTGAGTCCTGGCAGCGTGTTTCCAAGAGGGCCTGGCTGGCATTTGGTTAGCCAAAACAATGGATTTAGCACTGCGTCAGATCCCAGCTCTGCTGCAAAATGCTCAAGTACAAATCAAGGTAATCATTGTTTCTTATCGCAGAGGAAAACAAACCCTCTTGGCAGGAAACACTGTTTCAGAAAGCAACACCCTACATGACTAAGATGCAGTTTGATGGCTGTAAATGCCCCTGCTTATATAATATTGGACTCCCAGCAGACATTTGCACTGCAAACACCTAACCTGGGAGCTAGAAACACCTAACCTGGGAAATCAGCCCCCAAACCACCTTTAATTCAGCATTTAATCCAGCTTCTTGCTACTTCAAGGCAAGTTTCCGCTAGTTAGCGTAGAAATCCTCATGGGTCCAACAGTGCTGGATTTAATTCAAAACTGGCCTTTGAGCTCTTTTTCACAAATGAATCTTTATCCATAGCGAAGATGTCGATTGTAACTGAACTGCAATTCAGTTGCAACTGGATCAGGAATCACAACTTTAAATGTTACCAGCAGGAAAAAGTCTTTAAGGCTCGTCCGAAGTGATCCCCGAAGTGAATCTCATCTCCCTGAAAATCAACAGGGAAAGTCCAACGTCAGGGCGCCAGATGCTTCGTCGGGTAAGGAAGCAGCTCCATGGAGGGAGAGCTTTACAGAGCCATCCACACCAAGATTGCAACTCGCTTTGAGTCGTATTTTACACTCTGAAAATCCTGATGCAGGTTCACTTTTCCATCATGCCAGCCCTGCTACTCAAAGCAGTACCTGTGGCTGACTCCATGAAAGGCAGAAAGCAAGAGGCTTTCTTTTGGCCTCCACCGGCATCCAACGTGAGGAACGGGCGACGCGTCAAGCGAAGCGGGAGCTGGCTACCTGAGGGACCATCGGCTTCCTACCGCAGGTTGCCTCAAAGGGAAAAGGAAGCTGTCCTTGAACAATACATGCAGCCAGTTATAAATAACTCTGGAAGAGGCGCTCCTTACTGGAAGCGAGACGCTTATTCCCCCGTCGTCAAAGACCGAAGAGCAATGGACCTGTTGCGGCGTCCGAGAAAGTGGCGGGAACCGTGTGGCCGCAGCGAGTCCAAGCCTGAAGGAAGACTAAATTCTGGAAGCATGCTCTGTCGTTAAGGGTCATGATTTTTAATGTCTCCAGGTCTTTGCCCATGCATAATGGCACCACACAAAGCAGCCAAAAAAGAAAGCCAGTGGGAATTGCAGCACATGTGTTTTTGGGGGGTGGCAACGGGCTTTGCCGTGGCCCCTCGTGCTTCGCGTGGACGCGATGGCACCAGAGGCCCTCATCGCCCAGGCTGTGCTGAGGCCGGGGTCCCCGACACCCAGGGTTGTCCGCACCTCGCTGGGGGGAGGCTGCACCCCTGAGGGCCCCGCCTACAACTCCCAGCGCGCCCCGCGCAGAACGACACCCCCCAGCATGCAGTGCGGCACGGACTACCACTCCCAGCGTGCTGCGGGGCGCGCCGCTCCCGTTGGCGCCGGGAGCGGGACTCGCCGCGCATGCGCCGAATCCCTTGCGAGGAGGGCGTCCGAACTCGCCGCGCAGGCGCCGTGACGCGCTTCTGCCAGTCTGCGAACGACCCGGAAGGCGCCGCCGTCATGCCCGAGGCCCGCTCCGCGCTGCGGGAGGTGCTGCCTAAGCGAGGTACCGGCCCGGGCCCCCACCTGCTGCGCGGGCGGTTCGCGGCCCCGGCCGCCTCGTTAATTCAGTCAGATATTAAATTAGCTGGCTCATAGAATTATGATAACTAGATTCGGCGTAATTACATTAAACCTCACGGAGCGCACGTGCCTTCAGGGCCGCAGCGCCTCTGATTTGCTCTGCTCCAGCTGTTATCCCGGCCCCCTGCGCAAGGGGCCTTTCCCCTGCTCCAACCCCCTTCTAAGAGGCAGGGTTTTGAGCACAGCCTGTTCCCAGCGTCACAGGAGGTTGCCAATGACACGAGTTCCCCAACACCGTCTGTTGGGCGGGTCCCGACCTACGCTGCCTATGGCCACCCCGCACCTAAACCTCACTTCTCTTTTGCCTGCAGGCCAGTTGTCGGTCGAGGACGTGGCAACCCTGGTGCTCTGCAAGCCCAAACTGCTGCCGCTGAAGTCTGTGACACTGGAGAAGCTGGAGAAAATGCAGCGGGCGGCGCAGGAAACCGTTCGCCAGCAGGAGATGGCCCAAAGAGAGGAGCCGCAGCAGTAAGGGGTGGGGGGGCACGTCCTCTCTTCTCTCCTATGGTAACGGGCACCGCGAGAAGCAGCGTTGTAGCTCCTGTGCTGCGGCCTCTGCCCGCTCGTATAGTGATCACTGGCCAGCGTTAAAAAGATTAGGGATAATCAGAGTTTGCATCTTCTTACCGTAGGTGTGGATTTTGAAAGTGTGGCTGGACCCAGTGTGCTTGGTTCTCATTTGAGTTTTGGGTTGTTTTTTTTGACATAGCTCTATCTGCCTAGTAGGGTTATTTTTCACTCTCCTTTTTAAGTAAAAAATGCTTTATTAAAGTTAATCCTGGCTTTAGAAGAGAGAGAGAGAGAGACACAGTGTCTTATTTCTGCAACTCACTGCTCGAGGCTGCAGTTTTGCAGCTAGTCACTCTGATGTGTTGAAGTACAGGTACTCCTCCCTTAAAGTCATCTCGTTATTACTTCGCTGATCTACTGGAAAACACGCTCGTTTAAAGCCACGCAATGTTCAGTTATAATGTTGTCTGGCTAGTAGACAACTGCTGCAACGCAATTAGATTCGCTTAACATCGGTTCGCTTAAAGTTGCATTTTTCAAGAACATAACTACGACTTTAAGCAAGGAGTATCTGTCTTACACGCTCCGTCTCCGGCTAAAAGCCTTTCCCACTAAAAGGGAAGAGAACAGGTTCACAGCTACAACAGTCTTTAAGATGAGCAAAAAGAGGGAAAGGAGTGTGGAGCCAGGTTTAAAAGTGAATCCAGAAGGGAGAAAATGAGCAGAGAATCAACCGTCTGGGTGTAATTGGTGGATGCAACCCAAAACAGTTGTCTGGAGCTGTGAGGCAAACTGAGACTTGGACCAGACAGATGGCATCCCTTGGTAGATTTCCTCCAGCCAGCGGCAAACATTGGAACCTTTTAGGGGTGGTGGCTCAAAATAACAGCGTAGTTGAAAGACCAGCACTGACAGCTGCAGCTGTGTCAGCTTCACAGGCTGAAATTTGGGTGGCCAGGCTAGGCTGCTGCCTCTTGGCATACATCACATTTTTTGACCACTGTCAGATCACCAGGAGACCTCATAGAAGTGAATCCATGCACCTCCCACGTGCTTCTGACCTGTCTAACTAGTGCTTCTCTAGCAGATGCAGACAACTCAGACTCTTTATTTACTGAACTATTATTAGTAGCCATTGCCAACTCTACAGGTAGAGTTAAAATGAATATTATCCCAGTATCCAATTTTCAGCATTGTAAGTTTCAGCTAAATAGACATTCTGGAGGGCAAAAGATACTAGCGGACAACCTTAACAGTGTTAAGGATCTGAAGCTATTAATCTATATATGCCTACTCACCCAATTCACTCCCACATTTCTTCTGTGAAGAAACGGTTAGACGAATGATTCAGGAGCCATGGAAAATGTCTGCTCTCTCAAAAATAGGTTTATAAAGATAAATGAGACTTGTGTGTGGTGCATTTCATGATTGAAGATTTCTCTGATTTGAAAGTCCTCAACATTCATTAAAGACAAGTGGTCATCAGAATCTCAAATCAGCTTGGGTACATGTGGAGGTTGAGGTTGCATGGGCAGTTCTCTGCTTTCCACAATGGCAGAATGCAATACGCAGCTGTAATGCCCTTCTAGAGAGATCTGAATTTCTGCTTCATCTCAGTGAATCCATATGTGCATGTCTACGTCCAAGGCAAAGCTTGAAATCTGAATTCTAGAGCAGTGTTAATAAGTCAGGCAAGAACGCTAGCCTTAAAACAGCGACTAAATACAACTTTCCATGGTTTACATGCATCAAAAGCAAGGCAACTCATATAAGTTTAACGTAATAAATGGAAACGTTCTATTTTTTTTGTAAAATGCAACAGGACAGCTGTGGGTTAGATGTAATGAAGAACAAATGCTACTGGAGAAACTGCAGTCATCTTTACAGAAGTCTTTGGTAAAAAAAAGAACCTGCTAGTTTAGTTGCTCATTCATCTGCAGATAATGAACTTTCCGGAATTGACGATTAAAAACAGCAGAAAAATAGCTTAACCAAGTGTGTTTTTTAATACATTCTACCAGAACTGTTCATTTTTCCAGTTATATAGAAAAAATAGATGTTCCAGCCACTATTTACTAGACTGGTCATTAAGACCAATCAGTATATTCCCCTGGAAAAGACAAATGCATCTGATGACCAAGCCCCGCCATCCTTTTTTTTTTTTAAATTCTTTAAAACAAATAAACCACATTTTCCTCCCAAAGCACAGTATTTCAACAGCAGCAGCCAAAGGTGGGTCACAGGAGCTCCACTTAACCCCTTCTATAAAGCTTCATATAAACCAGTGATTTTACTACAACAAAAAGAAAAAGAAAAACCTGTTCTTGAAGGAAAAGAAGTGGCAGTCAAAGGACAATGCAGAACATGGAATGATTAGGTCAGAAACATATGGCACTTACAAAATGGTAGCTTATTTGAAGGCACCACCACAGATGTGGTTACTTGTTCTATTATATGCCCATAGAAAGGAATCTGATTCCTGAAGATAAATTTATAAAGCTATTTTAAATGATTTTTACCCCAAACAAGTACTTTTAAAAATATGAACTGTGCTAAGCAACTCTTTATGATTCAGTTGTAGAATATATATATTTTTTCCCTTTAAACGTCTAAGGCTGTGGGAGTCCATTCTTATATTCAGTAGCTCTCTAGTTTGAAACGACCTCCATCACCTTCACTTACAAAACGCTTTCTTCCCCTGGGAAAACAAAAACAAAAACCACCATGTAAAGACATTATTAGTTTAAATGAGTTGCTCTTGGCTGTCCTTGTCCACCAGAGCTGAGGAGCCCTCACTTGAATCACTACCTCCTCTGGGCACAGGAGCAAGATCACTTAACTGATCACCAGCTCCCTCTAACTGTCATATAGTTGACTGAGAGGCCACGTCATCCAACCAAGCTCACTAAACAGAACACTTGACTTGCAAATTTAGGCTTTTCAAAATTTGCCTTGTACGCTTTTATCTTACTTCCTCCTCCTATAAACTTTCATGGGAACATTAGTACTTGTGAAAGATGCTGGCTCGATATTTAGGAGACTGAAGTTCTTCGTATATTCAAAAAGCAGGCATGGAACACACAGTGACAGAGCCTTTCAGAATATTTACTGAATTTTATTTTTATATTACGCGAGTTATTACATTCCTTTTTTCCTAAAGTACAATCAATTTAACTCCTCAAAGACACCCTGAAAGGCAATTTAAAGTGCCAAGCTTGTGGCTGGTGGCTGTCTGGGAAGAGGATAAACAAGTTTTACATGCTGGATTTCTTGTCATCAAAAAGAAAAGCTTCTGTATTAAAAGCCACATTGACGCAGCTCAAGTTGAAGACAGTTGATAAAAACCCCCCCAAAAAACAGTCTAGATCCATACAGCACTTAAAATAGGCACTATGGGCATCTATAAATATACTACAAGGTGGGTGGAGGAGGCACGCTTTAATTAAAGTGGTGCTGAGCCGCTCTATTTAAAAGCGCCTGCAGCATCACGTATACTCAGCGTCCTGTGCTTCAAAATGGCAGCAGGTGTGCTTTAACTAAAGCTCATTCAATGCAAGTTAAAGCGTCCCTGCTGCCACTCTGAAGTGTAGGGACACCAGATCCACATGACATGGAGGCTGCTGGAGTCTGCCAATATAGCGTGCGATTAATCGAGTCTGCTCCGGCACACGTTGGAGCAAAGGTCCATCACATGTATAGGTGCCGTATAATCTGAAAGAGCAGAAACCCAAAAAACAAACCTTGGCTTTCTGAAAAAAGGACAGAAAGTATGTTTAAAGCTGTATGCTCTATAGGGTGCAATGAAAAAAGAAGAATGTGGCCACACAATAAACAGAAAAAAAAAAATGCTAAACCGCCATCTAAGCAAGCATCATCTATCTATGCTTTGCACTCAATGCAGAAATAAGGTCACGGGGTTGTAGATTATGTCACACTGCATACATCTACAAGGAGGAAAAGCTGATGTTGGATAAAAATTCTTATTTCTGACATTTTCTTGACCTTTGATTGCTTTATTTAGCATCCTTGATAATGCTATCACAGCCACATCACTACTCCAACACTATAAGCGTGCTCCCCACTCCTAAAATTACATTCCTTTTTCCCTAAAGTATAATCAATTTAACTCCTCAAAGACACCCCCAGAGGCAATTTAAAGTGCCACAGGTTGTTGGCACGACTGGAACCTCTGTCACCTCTGTTAGTGGCGTAACTCAGTGGAGTAGTCAGTGCTGGACCAGCACTGCAGGGCAATGGACACAACAGGCAGGTTTCACCCTGTAAACAGCAGGCCGAGAGCAAGACTAGCATTTTGGATACCACTCTAGGTTCTGAGAGTGGGCACAGCCTCTCTTATCTCTGTTTGGCTGCCAAAGCTTGAGCCTCTTTCTGCCCTGTCCTTTTCAAACCTCTCCCAAGCAAGTCTTTTCTTTCTCACCCATGGCTCTTTATCCTAGTCCTATCCTCCCTACCTAGTCATGCCTAACCTTCTCATCCCCGGCTTCTCATCCCAATTCTTCCCCCTAATTCTTCAGCCATCGTGTCTCCCCCTGACCTCCTATCTCCACTTTTCCAGAGCTGAAATTCCCTGTCCCCATTAGCTTCAAATCTAAAATGTTATAAACCTATGTTTGGTTACTTAGTGAGAAGTGTTGGGCAGTCTTAATAATGACAAGCACTATCACCATTCAGCTAGAATTATAAAGTACGTACCTAGAAGGACAGAGATCTCTGAGGGGTTTAGAAATGATACCAGCCTGGAAGCATTCTTCTACAAACCGCTCAAGCACCGAATAAGAGTGTGGCACATCCAGGTTAATATCTGGTATTTCACGATAAATCCGTTCATAACCCTGCAATGTCAGATTTAGAATACTGATTTCAATGTTTTGCTACACAAACTTCCCTATTATATTGTCAGAGCAAAATAATCCAAGCAATAATTCCAAGAAATAAAGTTTTTAATAAGCCAGCTCAGTGGAAGGCTAGCACCATACCAGGACAGCAGGCATATTATACCTACGAAATAGAAGAGCTACCAAATTTTAAGGCTCCTAAATGATGGGGCCAAAAAGTGGCCACAGTAAAGGACACATACAGTGCAGTCTTGTAGGTGGTGGCATGGAAAGCAAGACAATAGCTGTGGACTTGCACTACTCCTCCCGTACAAGTCAGAAGAATTTGGGCTTCTCTTCCTCAATACAGGCACTAAGCTGATGAAATGCAAGAGGGAAAAAAGCCTGCTAACAGGTACATATGTACTTCTCTTCTTAAGAAGGCTGGGGAAACTAACAGGTGGGTCCCTGTCTGCTCTGATAACATGCTTGCATTACTTGTTTGAGGCTTGTGACAAAACCACAAATAACTGATTTGACTAAATACATTATTTTTAAAGTCCACTGGAATTAACTCAATTTTGGCTGCCTCACTTATGAACATTATATTGCAACTTTAGGAGGAGTGAATATTTAATGCTTTCATTACATAATTCGGTAGGTAGGCAAATCCCATTTTCTTGGCAGAACATGTTTAAGTATTCTAAACTTTGCAGGTCAACAAGGAATCACTGCCCAGAAACAAAGTTAAATCAGTGGATCACCACCCATAGTTGAGGAAGATTTAAAATAAAACTGTCCTTTGAACAACCTGTAAATGTTTTTTTGATTTTCCATTTCATGTATACTTCTGAAAGACATACTTACTCTTCTCATTTGGTCCAGAGTAATAACAGAAGATGTCCACAGGGATTTCAGCAAATCCAGCATCATTTTAAAGGTCTTTTCCCCAGTTGACTCCAAAACCATTACAACTGTCTAAAATAAATCAAGTATTTAACCAATGCTGAACATACATCTTGTAAACACGACAAATGAGAAATACTATGAACAAAGAACTATGCAGCTTCCACGGCAATACATCCATCTGTCAAAAGTACTTTGTGACTTATCAATGAAAGGTACAATGGAAAGAGTCTTTGGATAAGGATACAAGGCATGAAAACCTACCATCGGTATTTGTTATAGGCCACCAAAATGGAAGAAGAAATAACAAGTTTCTGTACTATTTCTAGAGGTGCTGTAAACCACATAACCCCAAATTCATGCATCAGAGTAGCATTACAGATGGCTGTTTTCTGAAATGACGCATGCGCTAGACGCCTGTATGAAGAATTAAAATCTACTAGTAGATGGAGGGTGCAACAAGACCAAAACTGAGGAACTGTTTAGACCGTTCCTTGAACAAGTTTATAAAAAGAAAATTTAGCGTGAATGATCAGTAGACATTATTATGATCTCTCAAAATTGGAGGAAGCAGCAGGGAAGCATTTAAAACTATACCACATAAACTAGGAACTAGACTAGAAAACAATTCTCCACTGACAAGGGATTGTTTATATCATCTAAGAGAAATGGTAGACACCAATTAGAATAACAATCCATTTGTCTGAAGTCTGGTGCAATAGCTCACGGCTCTGACACCAAGGATGTCTTGATTTAGCTGAACTGAAGTATTTTCTTGCTATTCTCCCGTAGCAAGAAAGCCACATGCAACAATATACAACTATCCAATAACTGACCCATTCTTAAGGCGAATCACTTAAAAATTCCTGAATACACAAACCCAAGTCAAAAAGCACAAATTTTACTTGCAGAAATTTAGATACTCTAACAACATCAGAACTTAGGAAACGAACAACAAATTCTACTTATGCTATCTGCATGCCTGTATCAAAAAAAGCCAGCCCGCCTTCATTATGCATAATCAAAAGGATTCTGATTTCTGTCTTACTTCGTACACAAGTTCATGGTGAAAGTGGGGTACTTCTAGTTCTTGAAGGCAACGTTCAGCTTCAGATACGTCTCCAGAAAGCAAATATTCCTTCAGCAACATATCAATCTATTGAAATAAATAAATAAATGCCTGCAACTATGAGGTATAATTTAACAAGTTGATAATTCATTAGTCTATTGCACTGTCTGGCAAAAAAGTTACTCTTTCAAACTGCAACTATTATTTTCATAAAAAATAATCTTAAGTAGTGAGGACATGATAGCATGTTGATGCTGTTTATGCTAATCATGCATATACAAATGTGAAATGC
>NW_017728994.1:53170838-53174991 GCF_001723915.1 Gavialis gangeticus | reverse complement strand
GGCAAAAAAGTTACTCTTTCAAACTGCAACTATTATTTTCATAAAAAATAATCTTAAGTAGTGAGGACATGATAGCATGTTGATGCTGTTTATGCTAATCATGCATATACAAATGTGAAATGCTGTTTAATAGGTTCAAATAGTCATACCCATGTTAAGATGTCCAAAATTCAAGTCTGTTACTCACCCCCCACCACCAAGTCCTGTCCACCTCATTCATTTTTCATTACTTGTGGCAGTATTAGCATCCTCCAGGCAAGACTGGTTTATAACCTGAAAATGATAGGCTCCTTTCTTTAAATTCCATATTGATATCTAGAACAGTACTTCCCAAACTGTGGTTGGTGAACTACCGCAGGCTCCCTGCACCCTCTTTTCTGTTAAGAAGTTTGATGTTAAGTGTTCGTAGTCATTTGTGAGAAAAAAGTGAGGGTTAACAATAAACTGGCTATCCAAAAACTATTCGGGATCCACTGACCTAGTGCATATCCAAAGCTTGCTCCCTATCCTAATCCAGTGAGTTATTACATTGGTTTAACTAATACCTTTTGAAAACCCACCTTCATCCACAAAGCCAAAAGGAATATTCATTAAAATACTGACACTCTCTCCCTTTGAATTTCTCAAGGCTTCTCATCTTGAAAGAGCTTACCTTATTTAGATTGTAAACTTATAAAACTGCAGTTACACCTCTGCATTCGTTTACTGTATAAAATATACATGCATGCTTTTATGCCAGCACCAAACAATATTAGAGAAGGCAGCTAGTTCAACTAACGTAATGGTCAATAGCTGTTGTTTAAATTAGACACATGCACTTCAAAATAGTAAAACACCATTTAGTTGCAAAGTAAAATATGCTTCTTTCCTCCATGCTACTAAATCAGTATAAGCTTAGGTAGACAATACAGGCAGAACACACCCCAGGAGGGAACAGTTTTGTATGAATTTGTTACCTCTTTAACGAGATGTTTTACAGATTGCTGTCCACCTCCTGATCCCCACACGTTGTCTATACGCTTTCCACCCTTTGTCACACTCAACAACACAGTAGCTCGGTCCAATGCAGCTCTGTAAAGCAAAGGTGGCAGAGAAGGAGATCACACGAGAGAGAAAGGAAAATATAGACAACATTTGGTTCTCTAAACCTTCTCTGAATACTAAATGCAGTACCCTCTCAACATCAGGGAGGACTTAGAGCACATACTCCCACACCCTGTCAGGAAAGGTTTCACAGGACAGGTGGGGCAATCCCACCGCACAGATGGCTTCACGAAGTGGCTGTAGGTCCCACTCTATAGAAAAAGACATCAGCCCACCATGTGTATATAGCAGCACATATGCCATTCCTGCTTAGATGGGTTGCTCACACTAAACTCAGTCAGCCCCAAAGACAAAGGCTCTGCAGGACACTTCACACCAACCATCTGGGAACTGGCATTCATCAGAAAACATCCCCGAGATCTTTTCTCCACCAACTTTCCCCTTAGCTGCAGCATAATCAGGCCAGGCCATGCAGCAGTGGCAAGCTACTGAAGTTCTCAAGGCAGGGCCTGAAACATTCCCCTCCAACGGGAATCCAATCATGTCCTCCGCAGAGTAGTACAGAACCTGGAAACTTTCAGATCAGAGCTGACAGCTGGGCATGTAAACCTTCAAAAGCTGTTGCTAAGCCCAGATCACTTCGATGTGGGCAAATAGTTTCTCCACTAGAAGCATTTCTCATGTTTGGGTCAACAGAGCTCAGGAACCTCTTTGAGGCCCAGCAACACAAAGTACTTCAGTGGAGAGGCAAAAACCAAATGTTTCCAGCGATATGGGAACTGGGGACGCTTGTCAGGATACTGGGAAGCAGGAGGAGGAACTGGCTGTGAAAAAAACCCCAAAAACCTAGATCCAGATGGACTACCATGTACCCAACTTAGGGGTACCCCCTTCTTTGTAAGCACCTGGGGGAGCATTAATCTATTCAGCATTAATGAATTAAACAAAACATTAGTTAAACCTGGTTTAATAACCCAAGAGTCGAGTCAACTAAACACTACATAATACACTTTATCCCAAGACTTAGGTTTAGTCACTTCAGGTTTCGTGACAGGCTCCCTCTGGTAGCATTTTTTTTGGAATAAAAATAAAAGTGGCCACACCTAGTTTACTTTAAAACCCTAAATTACTGGTGTGCCTGGGTCAGCATTTAGAAATGAAAATTATAACTATAAAAAGCAAATTGCTTACCGAGCTTGGACGCAATCCACAGTGCCTTTGTAGCCATCTATGTAAGTATTGCTTAAAATCCCATCTCCAACAGCTCTTGCAATAAACTGGCCTACCAACTGAGAGAGAAAATAAACATTTCTAATGCATATGTAGTTTCACACGATCTTGAAGTGCAAGTTGTTTAGTTATTCATGCTTTACTTAAATATTTTTCTTACTTTACTTTTTTTAACGAAACATCTCAAATGAAAGTTTGAGGAGCTAGCAAGGAAAGTAGAAAGAGAAATAAGTTTACAGTCCAGACTAACATTTTAAATATAAATGTGCTTTTATTTCATTATTCCATTTAATTTCAGACCATTGAACTGATCATCATCAACTATGGAGTTTAAAAGAAAGATTTTGCTTCTTGTACAAACTGTTACATGCATACCTGCGGTGCTCTGGGCGAATCCAACGCCAGTTCAGGTAGCTCTCTAAGAAGTCTATCAAATGATTTTTCGACATCAGTTTTGCTGACTATTGTTCCACAAAGGTCAGACAGGAGCTTAGATGTCATTTCCCTGTGACTAGCCTTCCCTTCCAGTGCCAGTGATACTGCCAATACTGGCACACTACATTTCATTTCACCAAGATGTAAATCCTTCAGCATCTCCTAAATCCAAGTTGAAAAAAATATTTCAACTATTTTGCACTAAAATTAAAGCTATACGTGTATCACTACAAGTACAGAGGAGGATTTTCTGGGCACGTTAACTGCACATTCATGTCAACACCTCCGTAATCTCAATCTCATCTCTAGCTCATTGTGGTTCGCATGCAAGTTACAGTATTTTTAAAAATGCAAGCTGTCTGACATACCGCAACTTCATTAGTATCTCCATGTTCAAAATACTCCTGTATAATTGGTGTTAATGTTTTTTCAAATGCTCTTTCATCCAGGGGTAGAACAACTGTTTCATAGACACAATTCTCCTGTTTAAAACGGAACAAAACCAAAAATTTGACATCCTTCTCTGAAAACTGCTCTCTCCTCCCCAATAGCAAGCCAGCCTGTTTTCCCCTCAAGTCACAGGTACCTGCATGGCCAGACAGGCACAAGCATGTAAAAACCTGCAAGGAGGAGAGGACAAGCCCTCTATTTTCATTATGTTTGTCAGCTTCAGGCATTTCAAAGGGGGGTGGAAATAAAAATCACACAGCAAGACATCCTGAGCACCAGGGTGTAACAGTATAAACACAATATTAGTGCTTTCTCCACCTCATTGTTTCCTCATGGACTGGCATATTAATTATTCAGCACATAATATACCATAAATTCAGGTAGAGACTGGTAATAAAATGGGTTGAAACAGCAAACCAGTTAGCCAATAAAGCTTCCAACTAGTGCTAATTCAGGACAGTAGATGTACAGGATAGAACTTGTTAGCTTTCCAAAAAGCAATTATCCTGGACTCTCATAATTAGTCAATCCCAAAGCAATCAAGGGGAAAGAGTGCATTTTGGAAAATATGTAACACTGCCTGATGCAGAAGGGAAAGAAGAAACAAGCTGGAAGGGAAGCTACATCTGAAAGTGGACACTTGAGTACTGAAGAACTGAGCCCTTCTGTCCGTTCCCAATTTTATAGGACACCACAGTACTTGTCTTTTCAATATCTCTTTTTAGTTAGTAAAACATATCCCCTTGAGTTCTGGCATACAAAGTAGACAGTGGTATAAAGTGTTAGGAGAATCCCCCGATTTCCACTGCCAGACCCATTCTCTTACAAAGCGGATCATAAAGATGGATTTCCGAGTTCTAATGTACTTACCACACTGAAGAAGTAAAGTCTTGCAACTTGGCATCTGATTTTATCATGGTTTACACACACACACACAGTTTGTACAACTAGTATGTTTTCCTTGTGTCATCCAACTATGAACGGGGGGGGGGGG
>NW_017728994.1:53164652-53170718 GCF_001723915.1 Gavialis gangeticus | reverse complement strand
GCAAGGAATGCTGCAGACAGACTTAAGCAGAAAGCTGCTACTGGCTTTGAACTTGCATCTACCTACTATTTTGTATGCGACTATGAAGTTAATAGGCATCTTAGGCCCCTAGCACATGTTCATTTAAAAAGGTACCAAGTGATTTGATCTTAACACTTGCACCTCCTACGATGCCACAAGTGTGTGACAGAAGGAGCAACTTTGGAATCAGGGATCAGATTCCAATCCCACCTTTTCTATTTGCCAGGGCAGGATCCTAGGCTCCCACTGCACCAGCAAGTTGAAAACTAGGTGCCTGCTGGTCCAGGGCTAGGGTAGACAAATCAGATGACTGATAGTCCTGCCCCCCAAACCTACCACATGTTCAATTTAAGGGGCCAGACAAACCATCCATTAAAAGACGTTCAACATTATTATACACCGAACAATTTTAAGGCTAGGTCACCATTTTACAGCACCTTAAATTGGGTTAATCACAGTATAAATGTAATGTGTGGAGGGGGATCTTATAAACAGCATCAGGACAATTAGGCTGTGTCCACACAAGCAGAGGTGTGTATCTGCAGTGGCACAATTAGTAGCAGCACAAATTGGTGTCACTACTTTGTGCTGCAACGCACACCCCTGCCTGTCTATTTTGCAGCGGGACACAGTGTCCAGCCACTCCATGTGCGGCAAGGGGGACTGGCTAGGGCACAGGGGCCTCACTGCAGGGCTAACTGGCAGGCAGCCCATGCTGAGGCACCATGTGCCCCAGCCAGGTGGGGAGTGGCACGTGGAGATGGGGGAGCAGGCAGCCCTCCACGCACTGCAGAGCCCCTGTGCTGGGGTGCAGCGTACCTCAAGAAGGGGGAGCAGGCAGCCCTGAGCTAGCCAATTCCCTGTCTTGAGGCACACTGCACGGGAGCTCCACTTGGCTCGGCATGGAGGCTCTGCGGAGCAGCCCCCAGCATGAGGCATACGGAGACAGAGGAGCAGCCAACCTAAGGCTGCCTGCTTCCCCACTGAGACACACTGCAACCCAGCCAGCCAGGGACTGGCTGGCCAGGGTGCACAGTGCCTTAGTGTAGAGGCTCCGCAGTGCACAGAGATGGGGGAGCAGGCAGCCCTGGACTGCCTGTTCCCCTGTCTCTGCATGTCTTGGCACACAGCACTTTGGCATGCTTTCACCACTTATTTCTTCAGGTTGTTTTGCTACCGGGAAATCCCAGTAGCAAGTTTTGCCCTGGCACCGCAAGTTATCAGCACTGCACACATTTTAACGTGCAACGCATGCAGTTTGTGGTGCTGCAGGTTTGCAGCACCCCAAGCTGCATGTCTGGATCTGGCCCTAGTGTCCAAGTACTGAAAATAAGATTCGTCTTCTCCTTGTTCTCAATACCAGCGTCTCCCTCCAAAATATTGCTGCAGCATATAAAGACCCTGATGCTTTATTGCAGAGACAATAAAAATACTTATAGACTTAGAGAAGTTTCTCTGCATCCTTCTTCTAAAAGCCAACCAAATCAGCATTTTATATGTACGTAACAAGCTAAGAAGCCTTCTTCATTTAATGTCAGGATCACTTACGCGGAATTAAAAAGCTTGTCCCTGCAAGCTGGTGGGCACCATAACCCTTATCTAACAAAGCATTTAAAAATGTGAAGCACAAATATTCTCACTGAACACACCAAAGCAACCTTAACAGGCTATGCCAGCCTTCTTCACTGTAACTGGGCCTACTTATATGCTTAGTTAAGGATATATTTTCATGCAGGCCAGAGCATTCAACATCTCGCAGGACCATGCTTCACATCAATTAGACAGCTATTTCTACCTTACACTTCCAGCATGTACAAGAAAAACTTGCTTACCTGGTCATCATCATAGTTGGGATCTTTAACATCCACTTCCTCCACATCATACACTTGCCCAGGTGTTCCCCAAACACCTTTACCACCTGCACCACCTGGCAAAATGGGAAGCGATGGAGGGGGAGGAGGAAGAGGGACACTGTTAGTTTCAAGCTCCACTCAGTATTTCCACACTAGAATACCTTTGGACCCCAAATACAATTTAAGTCTTTCAACATGTGTGAAAGGCAACTGAAGGGTTTGCATAACATGATTTTCCCACCACTAGCCATTGAGGTTTGCACTACTTTGATGAGAATGCTACAACCCAAGACAATGCGAGAAGCACTGAAATACCTGTTAAGTTTGGAACAGTAATGTTAAAGTTACTGCATCTTTATGATGGAGTATCTCTCTGAACATTATAATCTACTAAGCGTCTACTATCTTAAAGAAATAGTTGATAATGCTTGGTATAATGAACGGCATACACACTAGATTCCCCTATTATCACTACCTGCAGTTCTTATCCCAGTACTACTATTATACAGGGGAGAACAGAAGGAAAGAATGGACAGTTTTAAGGGAAAATAAATTTCAGTAGAAACAAAAAACAACTTACACTACGGGTAGCCTCCTTACCAGGTTACACTAACCTTTTTTTGGTAGTCCCCTTCCCTTCCCAGATCGGGATCGTCTGTCCAGAAATTTTCCTTTTGGACTAGTTGGTACAGTGACTCCACTTTTCACTGCCTCCCCATTATCGCTAACGGAGTCTCCTCTCCCAGAATCTCGAGAAGAATTTTTTCTCAAGCGTCTCTTTGCTTTAGCATTAATTTTAGCTTCATTGATGGATGATGTAGGTATCCAATTTCCATTGATTTCAGGCTTTATTTCCTGAGTGCCACTATTTTCTTCATCACCAGAAAATGGAGTGTCACTTAAATTATCCAGTTCTCAAGAGAGAAGAGACACAGAAATACAGTTACTATTTTAAAGTTATCTTAAGTCAGGAAAAATGTTCATCTTGCTTAAGTGCTTCTGTTTAAAATGGAAAGCCTGAACTATAAAAGTTTAGAGTTAATGGAGAGCACCTGACCGAAGAGAAACCAATCAATTTCCCTACATGTCCAAGTAGGGGAGTAAAGCTTCCCTTTTTCTTCCCTCCTTGAACTACCCAAGTTCTTTGACAGAGAAAGAATTGAGGCTGGGAGAGCAACTGAAGAGACAGTTTACAAAAATACAAAAAGAAGCTCTTTTATGAATGATGGAGCAACTGGAATTCCTAGTAGGCATGCAAGTTGTATAGTTACAATCCCTCGGCATACTCGCTTCTTCATTTAGAAGCAAACAAAACCACCTATGCAATAGGCATCAAAACCAACATTAGTATAACGCTCTAGAAAAAAAATGAAAAATTCATCTTCTAAATTAGCAAATCAAGATCTCCTTCAAGATAAGGAATTAAGTACAGATCAGC
Source organism: Gavialis gangeticus (assembly GCF_001723915.1). Classification (NCBI taxonomy): domain Eukaryota; kingdom Metazoa; phylum Chordata; order Crocodylia; family Gavialidae; genus Gavialis; species Gavialis gangeticus. Next base: position 53,167,406 of record NW_017728994.1, on the reverse strand, counting down.
AGTTAAGGAAGCCCTGACTTAGAATTAAGACAGCACAAATGCTAAAAAGAATACATAGAAATTAAAACTGGAATTTTTGGCAGTGTCCTCTCCTTTCCCTTTTATCTCCAGGACATCAGCTAACCAAAGATGATTCTCCTCCATACCATCAAAAATAAAAATAAAGCAGAACACCACAATGTTCAAAAGAATATATTCAGACTGAAAATTTCTTTTCTACCCGGTAGAACTCTTAACATCTCTGATTTCTCCTTTGCCCGATGAAGGGCGTGTGCACCCGAAAGCTTGCAAAGAAAAAAAAAATTGCAGCTATTTAGTTGGTCTAATAAAAGATATCATCTCTGCCCCAAGAGTTTTGTCTGAAAAGTCAAGCACCTGACACACCAATTGCTTTTGCACCTCAAAGGCAGTTCTGCATACTGAGAATTTGCAGCGTCAGGTCATTTCGTATTATTTTTAATTTTTTTTTTTAACACAGTGTCTATATCCTTATGTAGACCAATATATCCACACCTGCAGACCCTTACCTACTTAGCCACTCTGGCAAAACCCATTAAGGCAGACCTGCCCTTACACTGTTTTTTCTCCTCCATCTGCAAAAAAAGAGGTAGTCCCAAACTTGGAGTTTACATTGGGCCCATACTGCATATCCTGGATCTCTGCACACTCCATATGAAAAGACAGGTCAGTTAATTACAGAATCAAAAGGTTTCATATAGATCACACAGTTGTTTAGAATAGCCTACTGCAGTATAATTAAGAAAACTCATCTCATTTCCTCCTCTATACCAACTAGTTTCAAATCATCTTATGCTGCTGGAAATATATATAATCCCTTTTTCTCTATCTTGTGCATTTTAAAAGCAGCTACACATCACAATAACCAATTCTGTAAAGCATAACCTCTTACAAAACAAAGTGTGTGTAAAAGAGTAATTCAAAGGATATGCAAAAGTACCAAATGTATGCATTATTTCTTCTTAATAATGATTGGTACACCATTAAGCTGCATGTAGTTATAGTCCCTCTGCATACTCACACCTTCATTTAGAAACAAACAGAACCATCTACGAAATATGCACTAAGAACCAATACTAGCATAACACCCTACCACAATGAAAATTAATCTTATAAATCAAGACCCCCTTCAAAAGGAGGAATTTTAAGTACAAATCAGCAGTTAAGACTGCTATCTTGCAATTCTGAACAACTAAATTTTACTTACTTTTTGGTCAAAGTCTAATGATTAGTTAAAGCATTTTCCAGTACCAAAAAACAAAGATGATAAAACATATAACCGAAGTCTTAATACAACATCTATGTTGTAGGATCATCTATTCCAAGTTGGCAAATTCTATATCTGATCTTGCAACTTAACTGTTGCATTAACACTAGTTATATTCCATTAAAAAAGTAAATTCTGAATTCCACCATTTAAATATATTGCTCCATAGCCACTCCCCTTACAGTAAACAAAGTTAATAGATTAGTTTCTAAAAACAGAGTTATCCAGCTTTGTCACGAAGATCCTTAAAAAGATCACTGCATGATGCAATTTACAATTAAGCAACTTCACACAGAGAATGCCAAAGATATTTCTTACCTCTGAGGTTAACACAGTGTGTCTGCTCATTTTCTACTTCCATAGTTCTTTAACTGTACTTCAACTGAACTGACTGTGAACTGACGTTTTAATCCCTTACTTTCAGACCTGAACAAACAAAAATGGGAAAGCTTAAGTAAAAATCAGTGCAATCATAATGAATATACAACTATATTTAATTTCTTCAGCAAACTACTTTCTAAAGGAATCAGACAGTTAAGAGCTGCACCCAGTGTTTTTTTTACATTATAGTTAACTATCTAAAGTTCGTGGGAGACTGAAAACGTAACATGAGAGAGCAAAAACAGCATGGAAGTATCCAGACCAAGTCTGGCCTATACTTGAGGTATTTTTCTTCCCCCCCACCCCCTTTCATTTTTTTTTGCTCTGCAGATGTAGATATTATACTGGTAAAACCTTGAAAACTTTTCTGGCTGCATAACTCTTTACTTGAAAAATACTGTTGCTTGTACCCCCTGTACATCTCTGCAGGCTCATCCTTAGGAAGAGTGCTGACACCAATGCCAATGCATGGCAAGACATTACTCACTATGCACTGACCAATCAGAAGCTCCACCACCTTTATTAAAATTTAGGCACCTACGCCCTGGCAAAGCACCACATCTCTCACTTTCAAAGCCACTAGTTTAGATAATCCATTAGCATGCACCAGTTTATTGCTCCTCCCCCCCAGTACAGGACCTCAGCCTATACAATTTATTCGTCATATAAACCTGTTTTCCAACTATGATTTCTCCTATTTTGCTGGGGGGGACAGAGCAGGGGAAAGAAGGGCATGTCAAGGTAAAAAGTTCTTTCTGAGGAGATTTTTGTTGTCTCCTATCTTCTCCATTTCTTCCCTTCCCAGATGCTGCTGCTCTATACATTGCTGCATGCTGAAACTCTGCAAGAGATGGTATCATCCATCTCTTTTTTCCCCAAAGGGGATTTCAACCTGCAATACTGTCTGCAGGTGAGTCAGGTGGGCTGTACACAAAGGTGCATTGGCTCCAGCAGTGATCACACATTTTTACCTGCAAAGTGATTTGTGAAATCTTGTGAAAGTTACTTCCACGTGTCTCTGTCCCACGAGACTTCAATGGCTCTTCTCCTTTCCCCTTTCTGTCTGCTGCTGCCCTGCAAACAGCTTA
>NW_017728994.1:53156426-53159652 GCF_001723915.1 Gavialis gangeticus | reverse complement strand
CCCTTCCCAGATGCTGCTGCTCTATACATTGCTGCATGCTGAAACTCTGCAAGAGATGGTATCATCCATCTCTTTTTTCCCCAAAGGGGATTTCAACCTGCAATACTGTCTGCAGGTGAGTCAGGTGGGCTGTACACAAAGGTGCATTGGCTCCAGCAGTGATCACACATTTTTACCTGCAAAGTGATTTGTGAAATCTTGTGAAAGTTACTTCCACGTGTCTCTGTCCCACGAGACTTCAATGGCTCTTCTCCTTTCCCCTTTCTGTCTGCTGCTGCCCTGCAAACAGCTTATTGTTAAGTGACAAGATTGTGACATCAAATGACATCACCCTACTCTTACCTTCCTTCTGGTTTTCCTTCAGTTTAGTTGCCCACCACACTCCTATTGATTAGAACAACAGTCACCAGTAGTTGATGGTGCAAAAATAAATAAATAAATAAATAAATAAATAAATAAAAATCCTTTTTACAGTAATTTGTTAGCGTGCATAATCTTCAATTTTCTCATGTCACATGCCAATTTCAAACAGGTAACAACCTCATTTAATGAAGATATATTTTTATTCCCATCCCATCCATCATTTATTCCTCTTTCAATCATACCTCAATCATGCAGTAGCTCTCCAATGCCCTCAAACACTTTTATTTTGTTTTGAATGTCCTCTTCTGTGGGTTACTCATCCAGGGGAATCCACATATACTGACTAGCTTGCGCAATTAGTTTTTTTCTTCCTGGTAAAATGTTCCATCACAGTTGTTCTCTCCTTTAAAAACAAAAAAGAAAGTTTTGTTTGTTAAATACACAGTGGTTTCTCTCCATTTAAGCTGCTGTTAAAAAGCACTTAGAGAATTGTATCCTATACCAGGCAATAAAAGTAAATATTCACTGAGACAGATTGCATCTATTTGACCATAAAACTACCTACTTTACTTTTATATACTGCCCTTCATTCATGCAGCTCAAAGTGCTTTACTCCATTTTACAGGTGGGAAGAGAGAGGCACAGAAAGGTGAAATCTTTTACCCAGGACCACCTACTCAGCAGAGCAGTGGCAGAACTAAGGTCTCCCCAGTCCTGACACTTATCTGTTAGACCACAATGTCTCTCTCACAAAAGACAGAAAAACGGTATAAAAAGTAAGTCCTCTCTAACTGTAGGGAACTGAGATATGGAGACCTGCCCAAGGAAATAAAGAGCTAGTATTTGAGACTATATTTTATCAGCCTTAATTCACAAACTTAACTAAAATGTACTCTTCCAGATGACTCTGAACTGGCATTCTTTTAATTAAGCCATGAACACATGCTTTCAAGTGGTACCATGGCTAAAATACTGAATCATTCCTCTCCACATGTATCAATACTTCATTCTCACAGGGTTACGGCCATACTACTTTCCTGGGAAGTAGGCCCAGTATACTACAGACACAGGGACTATGCATCTTCCCCCAACATTTATAGCAGTATTTAACCAAAGGGGGAGGAGGGAAACCTGATATGTAGGACATGTGGAAAGACACAAACTTGATTTCTTCTGTTTGAGGGCAACCGGAAAAAAGAGTTCTCAAAGCAGGGACTTGTTACAATGGGTAAATCTCCTGCATCAAGATATCAGAAGGAAACTACTTGATACCATATTAATTTATAGCCACATCTATCTTGTAGCCGTAGAACAGCTTCTAGTATCCACAGAGACAAGTTCCTTAGAAGCCCAAATCAACTTCAGTTATGAAAAATAACCCCCCCCCCATGCTACAGCACTGGAAGACATGAAGGCTCAGAACAAGTGTCATGGCTTCTTAACCTGGCAGGGGAAATACCATGCACCCGTGTCCAAGAAGGCAGTTTCCTAAACCGCTTCGCAGGAGAACTGCTCTTCTGGCGTGGTTTGGTACCCGCCGAGGTGCAGCGGCTTTATGCCCAGTTTATGGACATGGGAGTCTCCCAAGGGCAAGCAAAACTCAGGGGCATCTGAACCCTGAGCCTCTGGGCTTGGGCCTGCATGTTAGGATGCCTGCCAAAGGTTTTAGAAACATGTAAAGCCCCCGGTGCAGGCGGAGGATGTTTGCCGGTAGTAGGGCCACTTGTGGTTCTGGACTCTTAGATTTGGAATTAGTTTTGGCTAATTCGGCCTTGGATACAAATTACACCCCCCCCCATCTTTGCTGCAAAATGAGGTTTTGAGCACTACAGCCACAAACCCCAGCTGAAAACAGTGCAGATCTCCTTGGTGTCAGGGTCGTCCCCGACTGACGGACACGTGGTCAAAGCAACCTACTCTGCCCCTGCATTGGTCAACCCAAGGACCAGGCACAAGGCTTCCTTAGCCAATCAGATGCTATTTTTGGTTCAGTCGGGAGTCGTGACCGTTAAATGATTGAGGGCGTTACCTCGTCAACCTCGAGTCAAGGACCAGGTTGATCGCAATACAGGTGCTTAAGCCCAAAAAAATAAACCCGAGCGCCCAGACAGCCTGCAGTTAACGTGCCATAAAACAACGCAACGGACCAAAGAAAGACCTCAGCGCACGAGATGGCAGAACACGGCGAAGCGCCACCGCAACCCGAAGGCCGAGGGATTCTCCGAGGCAGAAAACCCACAAAACGCCATTTTCCCAGGCTGCGAAAAATCATTGTCCTTTGCTAGCTCCTGTGTCCCTGGGGCACCCCAAAAAACCCCAGCCCCTCGCCTCTGGCACGCCCCTGACGTCACAGGAGTACCACGCCTGACGTCACCGGACCAGCCCGCCCCGCCTATGTTTGCGGCCGGATGCCTCCTGTGGAGGTCAGAGGTCGGGGGTCAGAGGTCTCGCCCCTTTCCAAGGGGGACCTGACCTGTCGACCCGCCGGCCCCTGCCCCACGAGCCTGAGGGGCCCCCCCGGGAGGCGGTACCGTGGGCGGCGGTCGGTCGGTCGGTCTGTCGGTCGGTCCGTCCCGCCGCCGCCTGCTCCGCGCTCCGGGCCGCGCTGCCCTGTTTGTTTTGTTTTGTTCTGCCCAGCGACACAGCCGCGAGCGAATTGGCCGGCTCCTCTCCCGCACAGCCAATCAGAGCGCGGGGAGGGAGAGGGGCGGGGGCGTTCTGCCAGCCAACCGGCGCGCTCGGGGAGGAACCACCGCGCCGAGGTGGGAGAGGGAGGAACCATTGTGCTGAGGGAAGGGGGTGGAAGAGGGAGAAACCATTGTGGGCCAGTCCACTGCGAATGGGGGGGGGGGGGGGGGGGCCC
>NW_017728994.1:53150961-53156147 GCF_001723915.1 Gavialis gangeticus | reverse complement strand
TTTGGGGCCGCCCCCCGGGGAAGGGGGGTGGGGGGGTGATGCCCACTGGAGCAGACGGTGAGGGAGGAGCTCTGCCAGGTAGCAAAGGGGCTCAGGGGCCTGATGCTGCATTGCCCTTTGTGCCTTCCCCTGGAGCACCCCAGCTGGGGAGAGGCTACAATGTGGAGACTGAGGGCGGGGGCAGGGGATGCAGACCCTCTGCCCTGCAAGAGCACGGAGGGACGCGACAGGGCGGAGAGGTCCAAGCCCCGACCCCAACCGAGAGAAAACTAAATGCAACACCTCCTGGAAAAGCATCTTGATGCCCGTCTTTCCTGCCCGCGTGCAGGGGGCTGGCCCCGCTGACCTGCACAGTCCCTTCCAGCCCCTGGAACAGTTTTCATGGTTAACAGCTCTGAAACGATGAAAGGCCCTCCCTCGTCATCGGGGAACCAAAACCCGCTTCCAAAACCAGAGCGAAGCTGTTCCCCCGATGCACGCTTTGTTCTCCTCCCGCCGTCAGCCCGAGCTTACCTCTGTCAGACCCCGGACAGAGTTACTTAACACAGGCACTTGGGGTAAGGGGCCATGTGGTTTGGGTAAGAATGGTTTGAAGGGCAACCTGGGTGTCCTCTCCATAGCACGCTGCAGCGCTCCCCCCACCCCACCCCCAAAGTAGCCAAAGTAATTGCAAACAAGTTCCCCATCCATGGTCCCATTTAGGGCTTTGGTAATCAGTTTTTTTACTGCCTTCACCGACTCATCTTTAGCATTATTTTATCACTTCCCAGCCTGCTTAACAAGCTACACAGGAGCCAATATGGGAGGGGTGCATTAGATATACTTCAGACAGACCAATTTAGACCAGGCTGTGAAACCACAAATCTAAAGCATGCACAAATGATCGCGCTCGGGGCCAAGAGGCAGGAAGCAGCTGGGGGAAGGGAGTTATCAGAGCCGGGTGTCGGGAGAGACGATCACGAAAGGCCCGGCCTAGCAGTGCAATGCGCCTCTTTTAGCTCCACCTATGCTGAGCACACTGAAAAGCATCAGATTGTCATGCTGACTGCTCCCGTCCCCAAGTGCTCTGCCCACATAACCAGAACAACGAAACCAAGGAAATATTTACATCTTTTAAAAAGCAAATGGGAAAACAACGTGTCGGTGTGTTAGTCCCGATTTACATGGAACCAGACTACAGCCCATGACAGTCACTGGGAAGATTGGGGGCGAGGCCCTTCAGCATTGTGCTTAAGCAGTTCGGCCGGGTTATAAATGGCCTAAATACAAGGTGTTTTTGTTTTTTTTTTTAATTAATGCCAGCCAGGTGGCCTAGAAACACGGTGTTACATTCCAAATTTAGATAACAGAAAGGGAAAAGTTATAGTTTGATCCCTGCAACCTAGTCACTCCAGACTACGTTAGGCCTTATCAGTTCTTTAGACCCTATCTGAACAAGGGCCTTCTATTATATTCTGTTTCCTCCAAAGTCACAGTGCTGACCACGTGGAAAATCTGATGGGAGATCTGAGAAAAAAGAAAAAAAAAAACCCACACAAACACCAACGTCTCCGATTTGGCAGATGTGACTCAGGAAGGTGGTCCTTGTGATCCTTTCCGACACTCGTGCATTTAATACACACACTTAAGATTAGCCACCTTCTCCCCATAAAACACATCTGTGCACACGCAGCTGTGACCTTCCCCAGCCTTGTTTACAGTACACGCTGTACCTTCTCGGTAGCCTGTCTGCATTCCCAGATACCAGGCACCTGATCAGATACCAGGCACCTGATCAGAAGGCCGTGCATTTTTCATCAGATACTTTGCCCTCTTCACTGGGCGCCTCCTGAAGACTCCTTTAGCCCGTCATTTCTCATTCAGTAGGTTGCCACTTCAAGGGGGCCAACCAGGTACCTTCTGAACTGGGAGGAGGATACAAGCTCTGTTGCATTCGATATTCATTCTTCTGCCACATGCATTTATTTAACTGGCAACTCTATCTGTTAATATGGCACAATTTGATTTTTAAAGTGCAGACTTGCTTTTCTCTGGCATTGTCTATGTATGCTCTAGAACCAAATATCCATTTTATGAGCAAAGTGCGACTGAAGGACCTGACTCGCAATCTTTCCACTGACTCTCACAGACTTTAGTCTGGGTCTAGGTGAATGACAGTAAATAAAAGTTGAGAGGGACTGAAATCCCATTCAAAGGCTTGATTGCAAGACCGTATTATTATTATTATTCAGGCAAACCTATCCAGTTGTTACCTTGTAAATCACAGACGGCCAGAATAGCCAAACCGTCCCAAATCAGATGAGGGGTGGAAAGAAATCTCTCTCTCATTTTCAAGGAAACATGTTCTTTCTTAAGCAGATCAGTCAGGTTTTAACTGGCACCAAGACAAGACTTCTTTTCTCTCACCTGCAGCCTAGCGGCCCTCTAGAAACATGTAAAGTTGCCTTCCAAAGTTAGATATAACAAATAGAAAGTAATTAGTAATCAGTATGAACCCAAGAGCACTAACGTAACCAGCTTCCAAAAGCAAACTTTGCTCACCTGCAATAATCACAAAAACCAAATTGCACTGCATACGGTTATGAAAAGGAAATAATGCTTCCAGGTGATGCTTACACCAAGGAGGAGAAACGGAGGTGGCAGAAAGTCAGATTGTTTCAATAGCCAGAACCTGCAAAAGAGAAGCCCCTTGCATCGATTCCCCCCGAACCCGTTGAAGTGCGGCAGAGAATAGTCAAGAGGGTTCTGGGGTGCAGGTTAACACTGGTCTTTTTTGAACAACCAAAAACAGGGTCGCTACTGACAAGAGAACAGGAAGCATTTCCATGCAGGGGGGGAAATAAGGAGGAGGGAGTTTTCTTTTCTGCCGAATACCACAACTGGCAACTTTGAGATGGATCATGAAATCTCTCAGCATACGCTCACGGACTTCTAGACGCGTAAACTGCCTTACATCCAATATGCACTTCTGAATTCAGAGAAACACCTAGGCTGTAACCAAGCAGGCAGATTTTCCCATCTCGGTGACTACATTGCACAGCAAACACACTAAAAAGCCCCAGGGGAAAGCAGGGCTTTGCTTTCCTCCAGTTTTATAATTCAGAACAAATTCAATTACCCAAAGTCCCTTGAAAATAATCCCGTCGAAGCGAGCTCTGGCAGTCCTTGCTTCAGGAATGAAGCGTTTCAATCCAGTTGCTCTGTCCTGGGCTCCTTCAACATGAGTGTTGTTTGCTGCCTGCTTTATTTACTCGGGTCCTTGATAAAGCAGGATCCAGGCAAGACCTGCCCGTCTGCCACCTGTGACTCCCTTGCTTCTGCTCTTAACTTGGGGATTAACCAGTGCCAAGCAAGTTGCTTTCCAGCCCTTTCTCTGCTGTAGGTTCTGGTTATGGCTGTTTTCAAACAATCCTCTCTCACGCGTTCAGGTCACCCACTGGGACCACCCATAAAATAAACGATTATTGGCCAGCGATCCTCCAACAATTACAGTAGCTCTGCTCTCAGCTCAGGGAGCGCTAGATCAGTGGGAGCCAACCTTTTTGGCTGGCATGCCACCCGCACCCTCCTCGCGTGCCACTCCAGTCCCTTTCCCTTGCCCAATCTGCTGCTCAGCTTTCTGCTTCTTGCCCTGTGCTCCCTGCCTGATCTTCTGCTTTGCTTTCTGCTCCCTGCTCGCTCTGCTGCCTGCCCCTTCCCTGGTCTGCTGCATTAGGTTATTTCCTGGAGGAATAATCAAGTTATTTCTTCACCTGGCCTCCATTTATAACTCCTTTTGAGGTTTACAAGTGGACTCCATCACGTTGCCTCTTTAAATTCAATATTGAAGATTCTTGAAAACTTAGTATCTCTCAGACTTTAGCCCATCCTTACGAACCAGTAACATGAGAGCGCCACATTGGATGGAGACTTCCCATAGCATTTCAGTGCACACAGCAGTTTCGGCTTCTTAACAGCTAGTCTACTTACTAAATAATTTCAAGAGTCGCACTGCCTTCAATGTTAACCAAAGAAGGGTCAGAATCAAACTCCCAGACACATCACCCGTCTGCTGTCTTCTAAATGCAGACTCCAGTCTTTTAAATGCAAGCCCTATCTTTTATTACAACCGTGCTTGGATGCACTGCATTTCTCTGAACTGGCCAGTAAACTCCTTGGATGAGGCCTCTGTCCAGTTATGTACAGCACTATGCATACTAATAGGGCTATAACAATGCAATACTACTGCTAATCATAAACACCATCGTTATAATCCATCTAAAAAAGGATTCAAGCATGGATTGTTCCTAAGTTAACAGCCCCACAATTTACAAAACAGACTTATCTGACGAACATGGAGACACTCAGGGTGTCCCACTGCTGCTGGAGGAGACGCATATGTGCATATTTTTAATTTGGAAAGAAACACCAGAAAAGCCCTGGGTATGCTCTGTAATGCAGCAACAACTGCAGGCATGCCCTTTTGTATTGCACTCCACATGCTATCTATTCATTCTTGCCCTAAAAGCCACAGCACTCATCTATGTGATATGCTCCTTATAAGATATGTGGGACAAATTAAAGTGACCTAATACAATCCAAATAATGACCTCAGTTAAAAGCTGGTACTAATGACACATGATGCCGTCTTCATCTCAGGCTATTTTTCCTTTTCCAGATTACTGCCGGAGAAAATCTTTTAGGAGTCACTTAGTAGAGCAGGTTACTGCCTAATTAATATATTATTTGATTAGCCGAGGTCTCGTGATGTGCATGTGACCAGTAACTCATGTGCCAGTTGCAGCCGGTCTGGGTGTAGGATCATATTTCTATTGACAAGCGATTACAGAACAGCTCCCTGTTGCTCTACTTTTTCATTTCACTGGCAACGATTAACGGATCATTAATCTGAAATTGTAGAACTGCCAGAAAATCCAGTTTTGTCTCTTTGGGGAGGCAAAACCACATGAGATAACCAAAAGGAAAGTATCTTCCTGGTTAGAGATCCCCAAGATCTGACAGTCCATGCCAAGGGGTCACCTGCTTGGTGATTAGAAACACAAACACACCTGCCTTTGTAACCTGCAAACTGCAACTAGAGTAAGTTGCTCAGTACAGAGAAAAAAAAATGTGAAGGCTCATGTCTTGGACCTGACAAAAGGAAATTCAATAGTCCTGATGCTCAATACTTTAATGGACAATTTGTT
>NW_017728994.1:53142281-53145961 GCF_001723915.1 Gavialis gangeticus | reverse complement strand
CAGTCCATACCAAGGGGTCACCTGCTTGGTGATTAGAAACACAAACACACCTGCCTTTGTAACCTGCAAACTGCAACTAGAGTAAGTTGCTCAGTACAGAGAAAAAAAAATGTGAAGGCTCATGTCTTGGACCTGACAAAAGGAAATTCAATAGTCCTGATGCTCAATACTTTAATGGACAATTTGTTTTTTATTTAGAAATCATGAGGCTTTCCAGGTTGTCCCATAAAAAGTGGAAGACACAATCTTGACTTTTTTGGTGTTCCTTAAGTGAGGCAAAGCAGCCAACCCCGTTCCCACCACAGCATTTTGGTAGGAAAATAAGTGACCTTTTAAAAAAGATGTTATTACTATATTTTTTATTAATATCTTTGCACGTTGCCTTCAGCAGTGCTTCACGCTTCATCTACAAGGTCATCTTATCCCAGGGTGGCCGAGTAACAGGGAGCTGTGCCTGGGACTCGTCCCCATTTCCATCTTCACGTCTCTCTTCGCTCAAGCCTTTTGTTTCTCACCCAGATCTCTGCCATGTTGTGGGTTCAGTTCACCGAGTCAGGGGCCATTTGAACAAAGAGGTTTCTTTATTCACGCCCACAGCACCCAGGCAGCCATGAGACTCCTTTTTGGCCCTCAAACTCTGCCTCTCTCTCTCTCTCTAACAGTAATATCCTGGAAGAGATTAAACCTAACCCTTCAAGGTACACGGTCCTCACAATCTCTTCCCCTGCAGTGTCTCCTTACCTTTTGCCCTTTGTCCTGTCACCGTTTCTCTCTCTCCTGCTTGCCAGCCCTGCGTTGACCATCTGTAGATGAGACCTAATGAAAAACTCTGACCCTCCTACATGGGCCTGAATTTTCAAACCCTGCTATTGCAAGTCCCATGGGTTGTGACATCTCGCTATAATGCACTTCTGGCTCAGCCGGCCAAAGAACGGAGCACGTCTGAACTGCATTTTTCATCTCGCGGCAGGTCCAGACTAGCTTCCCTCTCCCCCCGAGTGCAGACATGCGGGAAAAGCAGCACTATTTGGTTATAGAGGAGGAGTGGGACATTAGGACTCTTCACCTACATGAGAGACATTCCTGGTTGCCCTTCTCATCCTTTACTAGGCCCACAACTTTCTATCATCCTAAAGCAGAAACCCCATTGCCATCAAGTAGCTCTTTCAACTTGAGGCTGCTCCTTGCTCTCTGCAATCAGGGGAGTCACGGCTCCACACGGCAGGATACCCCGGTCAGCTTTACTCTAGCAGTGAAGCCGTGGTGGAAGGCAATTCTTTTGCCTAAATAGGCACCCAGAGTCCCAACAGGTTTGTACCACTTGCGTTGAAGCCCACGCCACCGTGTCCTCACTGCTGTAGGTATCCTAGGTTAGTTTAATGCCTATACTTTAATGCCTCCATTATGCCTATACTGGCCAGCCTCAAACATCTAGCTGCTGTATAGACGCAACCAAAGGCTTCTGCTGCCCCCCACTCTGGTTCTTTTGCAACTCTCCTGTGGTGTCGAGGGGCTACAGAGCCTGGAGGGTTCCCCCGAGCAGGACCCTGCAGCCCCTCGCTGCCCACGGCATAGCACACAGGTGTGGACGGTGGGTGGGTCAGGCACGTACATGCCAGAGTATAGGCTGGTCCTTCGGAGCCATGGAGCAGCCCCCAGAGCAGCTGTGCACAGCAGCTGGAAGTTTGAGCAGTCCCTGCAGCTCTTCCAACACGCTGGCAGCATCACCCAGGATCTGCAGAGCAGAGCCCTCCGTCTGGTCCCTGTGCTCCCAACTCAAACCGTCCTGACCAAAAAACAAAAATTACCGCCCCAGGAAAAACAAGCAGAGGGGAGCGGTTTAGCAGGGAGGGCACGGAGTCAGCAATTCTGGGTGTGGTGCTCACTTCTAACACTGACTCAGTCGAGACATTTAGCTGCTTTCCCAGCCCTGCTAAAGGGCGAGGATAAGAATGGACCTGTTACAAGTGCTATGGAGCTAAGTTAGCTGAGGCCTGTCGCATGCTTTGAATTCTTCAAATGTGCTGCATGTTTGTAAGGCATTATTAATGATGCTAAGAGTTTACAGTTCGGCTCTGTGCACCTGGGTCACCACTGTTAGAGCCCTGGGCAGCCCCCAGGACCCCAGGTAAGGCTGTTGGGGCCAGCCCAGCCTCTCCTACCCCAACCAGACCAACTTGCTGTGTGCAGGGGCATTTCCCAGTGACAACTACCATCTAACTAGTTGTCCATGGGGAACGCATATTCCTGCTCGTGGGGACACCCCCAGGAGGTTCAATAAGAAATGCAAATCCCTGCACTTGGGAAGGAACAATCCCATGCACCGGTGCAGGTTGGGGGAGACTGGGTGGGCAACAGCTCTGCAGAAAAGGACCTGGGGGTGACAGTGGACAAGCTGAACATGAGCCAGCAGCATGCCCTTGTAGTGAAGAAGGTTAATGGCATCCCAGGCTGCATTAATAGGGACATGGCCAGATTAAGGGTGATTCTTCCCCTCTGTTCTGCACTGGTGAGGCCAAATCTGGAGTCGTGTGTCCAGTTTTGAGACCCCCACTACAGAAAGGATGAGGACAAGTTAGAGCCCATCAGAGGGTGACAAAAATGGTTCGGGGGCTGGGACACGACTTCAGATGAGAGGCTGAGGGAAAAATGAAATACTGCTTATTGCATTATTCACCTGAAGAAGAGAAGACAGTGGGGGTTTAATAGCAGCCTTCAACACGCTGCAGGGGGGGTCCGAAGAGGATGGAGCTGGGCTGTTCCTAGTGGGGGCAGATGACAGGACAAGGAGCAATGGGCTCAGGTTGCAACAAGGGAGGTTTAGGTCAGATCTTAGGAAAACCTCTCACTAGGAGGGTAGTAAAGCACTGGAACAGGCTACCCAGAGAAGTTGTCGTGTCTCCATCCTTGGAGGTTTTGAGCCCCTGCTAGACCAAGCCTTGGCTGGGATGATGTAGTTGGGGCTGGTCCTGCTTTGAGCAGGGGGTTGGACTAGATGTGACCTCCTGAGCTCCCTTCCAACCCTCATTGTCTATTATTCTAATTTCATAGACCTCAGTGGACTTGCATCTGAAGGGAATTTGGCTTTCTGCTTCTAAACTAGGTCATCATCAGATGCCATTTTGTAGCTGGGATCTTAGCTGTGCAAGTTGTCCTGGCTTTACTTTTGCTGTGGAAGAGATAGTAAACCCAGGAGTTGTGGCCAACTCCCCACCAGTAATGGGGCTATCCAGAAAAGAAATATTTACCGTTAGAAGAGTGAGACAGTGGCATCGGCCACCTTGGGAAGCTGTGCAATCTCCTTCATTGGAGGTGTTCAAGAAGAGCTTGGACAAGCGTTGGTCAGGGATCATCTAGGAGTAGCTACAGCTATGCTCTACTATGGGCATTTCCTATGCTTTTGGGCTTCACTGGTTGCCACGTGGAGCCAGGAAAGTTTTCCCTCTCCTTCTGCTATACGTGTTGGCAGAGGGGATGGTAGGGGGAGCAGGTTGCCTTCCTTGGAAGCATTTGGTGATGGCTCCAGCCAAGGCTGGGGATTTTGACTAAACCACTGCTGCTGTTGGGACCAACAATTTTGCCCCTCCACTCAGGGTCAGACTAATGCCATATTTGAGGTGAGGAATGAATTTTAGCCCATGGTCAGATTGGTACGTGTGTGTGTGTGTGGGGGGGGGGGG
>NW_017728994.1:53130172-53142106 GCF_001723915.1 Gavialis gangeticus | reverse complement strand
GTGGGGGGGGGGGGGGGTTGCCTTTCTCTGTAGTGGGGGCTGTGGCCCTCTACGCAGGATCTCTTGAGCACATATTGACATTTCATAGCAGCAGGACATTGGCTGCTGCTGGGGTGTTATGCCTTATGATTGTGTCTGGGTTGACTGTAGATTTGCTGATAGATGTAAGTTGCAGTGCCCAACGTTTGTGGCCTGTGGGCTGGATGAGTGGGACCAGGTCTGCCTGCAGGCCAGATCCCGTCCCTGGTTCTGACCTGGCATGCAGTGCTGACCCAGTCAGAGCCCCGTCCAGCAACATGAAACCAGCCCAGCTGGGACCCAATGCAGCCGCTCAGGAATGGCCTGGATGGGACCCAATGCAGCCACATGGGAATGGCACGGCCAGATCCCGATCCAGCTGTGTGGGGCTTGGAAATGTGGCAGTGGGGGAGTGGTGACAGTATTAATAGCCGCCACTCCCAAATTTGCAGACCCACATGGGCCAGGTGCGCCAGACCTGGCCCACAGTGCACGGGGTTGAGTACCCCTGGGTTAGACAGTGGATTTGTAGAGGAAGGTTTGGATAGGGATGATCTTGATTCAGGCAGGGGGTCGGACTAGATGACATCTGGAGGTCTCTTCCAGCCCTACTTCTCCAGGATCAGTTATTTCCAGGTCCAGGGCAGGCATCCTGATCTCTGCCCAGGACTTCCTTGGCAGAAGGCAGCAGAGAGGCGAACACAGAGCAATGTCTGGTGGTTGCAGCTGGGAGGTTTCTAGCTAGAAAGGGAATTTGGGGGACAGCATTTGAATGACTGCTCTTAAAGAGCACACAGGGGCTGTGCGACAAAGCTGGTAGTGGGAGAAAGAAATAAAAAGCAGTTAGAGGAGCAGAGAAAAGTGTACACAGGGGTGGGGTAACGTCTGCTGGAGGCAGACCTGCGTGCACAATGCAGGGGGCTCCAACACACAGGCCTGGTCTGACCAGCTGCCCAGTCCAAACCTGAGGACCACGGCAGTGATACGCATGCTTGAGACTCTTGCAAATCTCTGATTTTTAGTGCCTTTCTTAAAGCTCCATCTCCTTGTTCTAATACCTTTCTGGCTTTCATTCAACAACTTGGTATGAACACAATGTAAAGGCTCTGAAGCCAGAAGGCAATGAGGACAAACCCAATGTTTATCGATTAAAATAAATAAATATATACATTTCATGATTTTGAATCCAAATTTGTAATTTATGGCTGTCTGAGCTTGGCAAGAGCGCCTATTATCTTTACAGGCAGACAAGGTTCTTCGGTTGAATCTGATAGCTTATTAGGCCAACTTAAATAGTTGGAAAAACATTTTTAAGCAAGCTTTATTAGACCAACTTAAATAGTTAGAATTTTTTTCCCCAACTATTTAAGTTGGTCTAATAAAAGATATCAGATTCACCCAAAGAACCTTGTCTTCCTATGTCCTTAGACCCACACGGCTACAACCTACACCCCGGTCATCTTTACAAGCACACTCGCCCTCTTTCAGCAGAGCAGTGGCTGCAACATGCAGGCATTCTGGAAATGCTGACAAGCAGAAAGCTGTGGGAAAAAGATCCTAGCAGCAAATGATGCCATGCATTTCAGTGCTAATCCTTTAGGCCTGGAGCCTTACCTTCTCACCTGGCTCTCACTGGCGGGGAACTGCTTTTTATTCCAGGAGCAGGATGCAAATCAGAAGTATTTCTGCAGTGCAAGAAACCCCTTACATGAGAAAAGCTGAATGCCTTGCACTTGACAGCTTGTCTAACTGTATCCCAACTATAGACTTGGTGCAATAAAAGACACTGCCCCGCAGAAATCCTCGCCTCTTGCATCAATCCTGCCTCAGCACGGCTACAACGTCACTCTGTCGCAACTAGAGGAGTCAAAGACTCCAAGATATCCCCTATGGATAGTTAAGTTATTCTGCATATTTAAGTTATTAATGGATATTTAAGTATTACTCTGCCACGCTTCAGTGAGTGGCCTTTGCTAAAGGCACGTCAGGCCAGAACTGAAGCTGTTTTAGGCTTTGAGGATGGAGGAGCTGTGCTCATTTGCCTCTGCTTATGAAAGGAGGTAGTAACTCGGATGCTGGGAGGATTTGCTGCTGTTTTAACAGGTGCCTCAGCAATTTGGGGGCTGATTCAAAGCTCACTGAGTTCAGCACTAGTCTGGTGGGCTCTGGATCAAGCCCTTCATACATGTCAGCACTGGTAGCTGGTAGAGCTGAAGAGCTGGTGTGTGAACAGCAGCACAGCATGCATCGGAGGCAGCTTTAGCACCGGCAGGAAGAGGAAGGACGTGGTCTGCACAGCCCACATATAGACAGGGGTGGAAAGATTGGGGGTGTCAGCTCACAGGGGAAAGGGCCCTTAGCACATACCTTACACGTCCCCTACAAACTTCTTGTGCTGCCGGAAAGGAGTTTTACTGTATAGATCATACAAACATTTGGATGACATGTATATGAGCTGATACATTTGCACACGCATGCACATAAAGATTTCTCAAGGCAATAACTAACAGGTCAGATGCTAACACAAAGTGCTGTCTTTATGGGGCAAAGGGGTAATGGGCTGAGCAAAGCCAAGGAGGCAGCACAGCTTCATCTCCTTATATGCTTCACTGAAGGTCATTTCTGGGTTTCTCAGTCCACCCAAGCTGAGGACTGAAGCCAGACGTGGGCAGTGGAGGCAGTCCAGGGATCCTCCCTACAAGCAGCAGCCTTGATGAAGGGCTGCAAGCCTCTGCACACCCAACCACTGCCTGTGGTTCTGCAAAAATCAGACAATCAAATAAACCAGGCCTAGGAAGAGTCCTAAAAAAACAGCTTTGTGGGAGGAAAGAGCTGAATGCCATGGGCATCAGCAGCACCATGGCTGCCTCCAAAAACTGGCCACAGATCAACCCTCAGAATGATCTCTCCTTACGCTGCAAATCCTGAACTGTATAATGTACTTATTTTTTCCCCAACTTCTGACCAATGCGACTTGCTGGAAGATCAGCACTAAACCAGCTTGCCCAAGGCACAATAATTCCTTTTTGTTTGGAGACGGAGCTCAGATTTGGCTGCTGGCTTTCTTGTTATGCTCCCTCTACTTCATTTTTTTCCACATCCAGTCCTGCTGTCCCATAATCTGGCTCTGCTTTGCCACACCTGCCTGGATACAGCCTCCTTCCTAGTGCTCTCTGCCTTTTACAGCCAGAAAACATGTATACCAGTCCCTTTTATCCTCCCATCAGGGTCACAGTCTAGTCCAATGCGCTTTAACACCCTGTGGGGGGTGAGGGTGAGCAGGGAGATTGAGATGTTAGAAACTCAGGCAATGTGTATTTCTTCTAAGTGAATTTAGTGCTGGTGAAAACTGCCAAACTGGCTGCTTAAGACTAAAGTCCTCTCCTTCTCCAATGCAAGGCAGAGCATGCTCTCCACCCACCCACACTGTGACCTGCCAAAATGCCCTGAGGGGCCAGCTTCTGCAGACCTTTGAGCATGTGGGGAGGCTCCTTCTAATGTCTTGGCAATTTTACAACCAGGCAATGTTGCTGCCTTTCCCATCACTAGTATGTGAAGCAGCATTGGGCAACACACCCTGGGTCAAGATGAAAGTTTGCTGCCATCAGCATGTCCCTATCAGCTCGAGATAAACCCAGCTAATCTAACCTGCTGTGTAAACACACCAAACCACAGAGACACCTGCAGACAGCCCATGGCTTCCTGTGCCCTCGTCAGACTGCGGCTCTGTTTAGGGAAGTCAGAAGTGAGAGGTGCCTTCATAGAAGTCAGAAGAATGAGGGAGGACGAGATCTTACAAGTCAGAGTCCAAGTCTCCAAGACACTGGGAATACACTGCTTAGATAAACTCAGCGTCAATGAGAGGCCATGCTGCTGACAGTGCAGTCCTGGCTGAAAGCAAGCCAGTCCCAGGATGTGCTTGCTAATGTTTGCACGTTTAAGGAAATGGAGTCCAGCATTCGCCTTGCCAAGAGGCCTGTAGAAGCCTTTGAACACGCAGACTCAAGCAGGCTCTGCACATTTGCACTAGTTCAAGTCAGTTTAAATGAGGCCAGTGTTGACTGGTGTAAACTCTCATTGGGGTTTTAAAGTGGCTAATTTCCACTTAGCTAAAACCTAGTCTTGATAGGTTAAGCTCAGCTAATACCAGCCTGGCTGAAGTGGAAAGGAATGTGCCCCTTGGCATCTTTTGTGCACCACTTTAATTAAATGGGTAAAAAAAAAAATTTAAAAAAACAAAAATCACAGACCAAATTAAATTACAGTGTAGGCAAGCCTTATCCAGAGCATCTTTATTCTGTATCCAGCACTGCCCGGCTCCTTCCTTATCATCCACTTAACTCTGACAATGCAGCCTTTGGGGCAAGTACGAGAGGGAAGGCGGGGATAACTCATGGGGCAGCCACCTCTCTCCAGTTTGTGAATAGTTAACGGGTGCTGGCCAATGTGACCCATTTCATAAAAACCAGGGGCCAAAACCCCGGTAAAGCAGCATAGTTCTCATCAAGCCAAGCAAAGTCCATTGCATGCAGTATATGTGTGCACCAATCTAAGGGAGGGGGGTGAAATCCTCACCAAATGTGTTTGCCAACAGGGGCAGAATTTCACCTGGGATTTTTCCCCTCCAGGCCAGACTCCAGCTCTTACAGCTCCCAGGACCGATGGGACGCTGGTGAGAGTGAGGCTCCGCCATTTTTCTCCCTGGTGCTGTCTCAGGCTATTAAGAGTAGCTTCAGACAGCCCAGTAGTGCCCTGGCCCAGTTCACTCTCGCACACCACGCTGTCTGTTTTTTTCAGTGGTGGCGAGCTTCTTGAAGAAAAGATGATGGCATTTGTCCTTTATAAGAAAATCACCATTAGCTTGTGATTTAGGACACCTGGCCACACTCATCCACAGCCCCTTCTGTCCAAAGCACTTAAGACATGTTGATGACTTCAGCCTTGCACCATCTCTGCAAGCTACATCCTAGCCCCATTCTACAGGTAGGGAAACTGAGTCACAAAAAGGTGTGCTCTCTTTGCCCAAGGCCACATAGAAGGTCCATGGCAGAAGTAGGAAAGGACCTCAAGCTTCCAATTTCTGTGCTTAGCCACTCAATAAAGCTAGGCTGTGACAAGAACCCCTTGAAACTAACTTTACCCAGAGGCAAATGCATTTTCCAACAGCCTCGGGCCAGGTAGCAGTTTTTAAGCAAACAATGCTGAGAGCACAACCCTGCTGAAAACATTATTTGGGCTGTTGTTATGCTACAGCCCGTCTGGACACATGAGGAGTCCAGCCTGCTTTAGCACAGGCACCGCCACATGCCAAACCCTTGTATTCACACCCATTCTTGGGTGCAATCTACCATAATCAGTGCCTTTTTCTAAGGCACTGATTATGACTTGAGCAATCTCCTCATCAAGTCCTGGTTGCTTTCTTCCCTCTGCACCCAGAATTAAAAGTGCCAATCTGAAAATATACAGATCCATGTAAATGCTATCACCCCCATGACTAAAGCCAATGCTCACGGCACAATGGCAGTGTAGAAAGGCAGTAGGAATTACTGATCAACAAGCCAGATAGATGGGAAGGAAGCAGATCTTTCCAGGCACGAAGCTATGAGAATGACAACATCTGGAGCAAATGCCTTGTTCTTTCAGAGCCAAGCCCCACTCCTAATGGTCTAGCTTCAGGGGAGGCATACTGGCCAGACACTGCTGCTGGAGCAGGATCGCAGTGCTGCCGTATTACTGCAACACCTACGTCGTATACATTGGATCTTGCCTCCAGATAGTGCCTTTCACACAGGAGGGCTCCAAAGTTGAGATGCACTGGCCTGGGGCATTTCACCATCTCTCCCTCCCATCATCCCAATGGCTATAAAGCCGATTGCTATCCCTCAGCTAGCAAATATTTATTTTGGCACAAATGGTGGAGGTCTTGATAACCTACCTGCGATCCATACTGGTGATTGCAGGATGTGTGAGAACGCGGCCGGGTTCGTTACAAAAGCACTTCACAACCCGCTGTAGAGATTATGCTTATACATAAGCATGTGTGTGCATGCACACAAACACACCCACACACGCTACCCACAAAGCCATCCCTTTGAAAACAAGGGGCGCCAGTGCTGAATCCTTTGGGATGGGAAGAGAAGCAGTGCAGAAAGCAACCAAGGACATAGAATGAAATCACTGAAAGCAGTTTCTCCAGGACACCAGGGGTTAACCCCCTGCTGGCGGCAAAAGGCTTCCTGATATTACCTGGCTGACTTCCAGCACAGATTTTCACAGCAGGACCGTCTTGTTCCTTGCAGCATGAATGAACTGATGAGCTAATCCTCAACCCTGCTCTTCAGGATGCCAACCCCAGATCAGAATATTTGCATCTGAACAAAAGTCTTCCAGTTACCCCTGTAACGCTCCCTTGGCCCTGCCTCTAGCAGCTTTGTCTCATAGCAAGGTCCACCGGTACTGCAGGCACATAGCTCTGGCCCCTCCAAGAGATCTCTGGACACACAGAATTAAAATCGAGAGAAAAGAGATCCCCTGATGTAGGGGAATCAACAAGTCTTTATTCTGATGGTGCAGAATCAAGACCCTGAACATAATCAGGCTTGATTTTGGACCAGTTTCTCTTACCTTCTTGTACATCTTGCTTTAGATCCAATTCCTAGACCAGGCTCCAGAGGAGGAAATCCCCTGAACCAGTCTGGAAACATTCAGTGTTGACTAGCTGGTCTGTTTAGCAGGCAGACTATTAGTAATACAGAAGAATGCCTGATTAATGTTTTCCATAGCATTCAGTTCAAAAGTGCCAGCCACAGCTTGGAAGCTTGCACATTGGGATAGATACCCAACTCAGAAACAGGTGCCATCAAGGGCACTCAAGGGTGAACCTATTCTTCCACACTAACTCTTTCCACCTGACCAAGCAAGAACAAAAAAGCTGCATTAAAATTTTTGGGCAGTCTACATTAACTCCCATGTCATCTACACATGCACACCCGCACTACACAGTAAATATGGTGGCTTACACTGACTTGAGCATAAATTTGATACCTGCATCATGCAGGTATCAAATTTATGTCTGATTAGTTACTGTGCAGTAATGCACATGTAGATGCCTTACTGCACAGTTCTCTGCACACCAAGAGATTGAATGGCCCACCTCCCTTACTCTTGTGCTTTAGGTTGGTTTGCCAACCTGAATCCTAGTTCTCCACCTGCTCTAAATGAACTCCCCAGGGGCAGTCAGAGCACACTTTTGTAGTAAGAGCAACCAGAAGGGGCTGAAACAAACTTCTAGGGCACTTGCGGCCTGACGGTGTTACCTGAACTTGTCCACAGAACGAGCAGATTTAACAGCGACAGGTTCCTCTCTCGAGTCGCCTCCACCGATTCCTGCAGCATCTTGGCTTTCCTTGGAGGTCTCTCATTTCAATATTGGACAAGCCTGGCCTTGCAACATCAGGCAAGGGCATAGCATTAAGACAGGTGCCAAGATAAAGTCAACTGCTGACTTGATTTTAAAGGCAAGGCTGCCATTAGCATGTGGGTGCACTCGTACTTGGAATCTGTTGGCACTGAGTTTCCCTCTAAGGCAAGTAAAAAAACCAAACCAAACCCTACAGTGGTGGGAAAGTCCTGGCTCCAATCACTGAACCCTCAAAAGAGTAAGCAAGATCATACATCCAAACTGTAGATCCTAAATGGCTGGATAAAAAAAACCCAAGAAAACCTCACCCAACAATAACAAACTCCGTGCTCTGAAATCTCAAGAGCACTAGCAAGTGAATCATGCATCTTAACTTCTCTTTCTGATTCAATGTTGAAACCACGATTTGAAAGTCATCTGAGGAGAGGAACCAAAACCGTCTGTTACCACTTCAGTCACAAGATCTTTCTTGTTTACAAGAGGTCAAAGCAGCATTATGAAAGAGGACTGGAGAGTCAGAAAACCTGAGTTCCTATTCCTGCTCTGCCACCGATTGACAATGTGATTGCAGAGGGGTTACTTTTTTCTGCGCCTGTTTCCCCTTCTGTAAAATGACTACAACTTCAAGGGAAGCTGTGACCTGCCTCTCTTCTTCAGGAAAGCCCTCTCTGTCCCCTTGTACAAAAATACATTTGCATTCTCATTCATGGCCTCGCATCATTGCCACCAACATTCACATCTGGGGGAGGAGGACTGATGACAGGCTGCTCTCTCATTCCTGGTGGCTGAGTTCGGGTTCTGAAGATCCCGCTCCAGAGCTCTCGTGTGGCAGAGATGATGCTGCCACTGAACCAGCAGATAGCTTTACATTATATTTAACAGAGTTTTGAGTGGAGAATCCTAAAACATAAGTAAAGTGACTACTTAACCTCCCCCCTATGCTCCTGAATGACAAAGAAGAGCTTCCAGGAGGCACTGTGCCTTATCAATAATATAATAATAACAGAACAACTCACAGAGGCACCTCTTATGGACCCAGAGGGACAGATTTTCCATCTCCATCTTTTGTGCTCCTTCTGCACAAAAATGAAGTTTATTTCCTAACTATGGGGACTTTTTACCATCTTTGATTTTCCCAGAGCCTGACGAAGGGCGTTTGAGCTTGAAAGCTTGCAGAGAAGGAGTTTTTGTGGGTTTTTTGCAATTTCCTAGGTGGTCTAATAAAAGGTATAATTTCTGAACCAAAAGTTCTAAATTTCTGCGTTTCTTATCAGTGATATCGCATTTGTGATGCCATGATACCATTCCAGAGTTTGTGAGCAGGACACCTAGGTATTACACATACGTTGGTCATAAGAAAACTAGCTAGTACATAAACCTGCTCTAAGATCTAGTGTAGCTAATACCAGTTCCTAATATCAAAGCAAGCTATAACTGCCTAAGGACTCTTTTGCCAGGAGAAGTTAAGTCTCCACCTTACAAGTTTTTCTAGTATACCTATACTAGCCAAGCAGCTCTGGCAAACCCCTTCAAGTAGAGATAAAGCCCAAGACAGAAGAGAGATTTTGTGCGAGCTGTTGCTGATGGGCGCTGCATCTACATGCAGGGTTCATTCATCTAGCTGTGTTGGTTAAGCATAACCTGGGCCTTGCGAGCAAGCCATCTTTGTTTGTACCTCACCGACTGTTGCTATTGCCACAGTCCCCATTTATACAAAAATCAGCAAACACAACTTGCTATCCAAAAGGTGATAGACTGGTTTCATTGGTTCTTTCTGCCTCCTCCCTTGATAGCTCCTTTTGTCTCGTTTTCCACCCCAAGTAAAATCTCAGCAGATTCAGTATGCTAGGCTTCTCCCACTGCTTTTGTTCTTACAACTTCCTATAATTTTTCAGTTGAGATAAGAGAAAATGAACAGTTACTTACCCTTTAACTGACTGATTCTTCTTTGGGTGTTTGTTCCCATAGATTCCTGGTGGGTGATATTACCCAAAGAAAAGATGTAAAAGGAGAAAAGGATCGGTCTTAGCAGTGCACCTTGCAGACCCAGTTGGCAAACTGGGAGCACAGAAGATGACCCATCAACGAGAAGGAACAGCCAGAGACGCAGGCAGACTGAGAGGAGACCAGTGTAATGAAAGCCAGAGGAGGAGACGTCAAGCAGGAGAGTCAGAAGGCAAGTTATTTATGCAGATTAACTAAATAAGATACATATATGGAGCACAAACTTTTGTGGGCTGAAGCTCACTTCATCATCAAGGTGACAGGGAGGACAAGCAGGATGTGGGTAGACACGGTGAGAGCTGGCCAGAAAGGGGCCTTTGGTGACAATGTTTTGAAAAAGAGAGAAGAATGGGAGGAAATCTAGGTAGAGGGAGGAGTATGAACAGCTGCAAGCAGCTGGAGATTAAACTCCCCTAATGAGTTTGAAGGTGATAAGGCAGAGATAAGGAACAGCTTTAGTAATTAGAGAGAGCCACATTCTGAGAAGTATTGCTTAAAAATACGGGTATTGGGGGCATGGCACCTCTAAGGATAATCATTTTTTGAAAAGTATATCTGCAAGCAGGTATTCTTGCCCTCCATTCCTAGCACACACCAATTCTCTGCTGTATTTATTTAGGTTTCTAATGGATTTTTCTCTGGCAAAAACAAGTGCAATTTACCCTTGTGGCAATTACTACCCACAGAGCATGCTTTAAAAGTCTCTTTATTAAAATCATTCTTTTTAAGAAACACAAATTGAAATGCTTTGCAATCAGTTACACAGATCAGTTACTGCTGGTGACAATTCCTACATTAATTCAACAAGAACCAACACTTTCCAATGTTTTACAAGCCAAAACTTAAATTAACAAGATTGTATAAGCTCAATAAATAGTACATCTGGTCCAGTTCAAGTATAATTCAACAAATCACAGCCTTAATAGTTAGAAAATAGAAAAACCCTGAATATAACCAGCCTGACACTAATTTAGTGCTCAAGTCAGTATTACAATTTGTCAAGTCTTATGGGGCAATATTTCAATTATTTTATTTTATTTTTACCTCAGAAAAAGCAAGTTGCATTTGATATGAAAGACCATTTGAAATCCATCAAAGTTTTGCACAGACTAAAACACACTCCTTGTTTAAAAAGTGAAATCTTTGGTTGAGACATGTTGAGATTATTCATAAATATTGAGGAAGCTCTTCTTTAAATAATAATAAATAACTTTTGGCTAGACTTGAAACTGCTTGCTGCTATACATATATTAATATAAGTAGTGAAAATGATATTTGTGAAGACCTATACCAACTAAAAAAAATAATACATCTTAGATTCAGTTTCAGATTTTAAATATAGCAAGCCAAAAAAAAGAAAATGTATTTTACAGCAGCTGAGAGAGGCAAGTAAGCTACCTTTCCAGATGTGTTGACTCCCAGCAGGACAGGTGAGAGAGCTGTCTCAGTGATGCACCTGTCAGCATGGTCATGAAGGCCTGTTTGGTGAGAAGGACTTCATCTCAAATTGCACTGGGCTGAAAACTGATTGCACAGATTGTTAGTATTTAGTCTAAGACGTGGGGTTGGTTTTCTTCTGCTTTTAAAATGTGCAGATTTTGGAAATAAAGGAACGTAACATTCTCACAATAATAGCTGTCTTTTTGGCCTAGGAACACGTGTGATTGCACAGCGCCAAGAGCAAAGGGTCTGGATCTGCAGGTACTACTGCAATATAAATAAATAATATTAATAATGATAATCAAAGCATTTCTTTTCTTACTTCAGTTGGGCTGAGGATAAATTGCTAGAAGCAGGTGGCTCTGGAGCATCATGAGCTCTACCTCCCATCCGCATCAAACCCAACCAGATGGCGCAACTATCTGCCAGTAATCTTGGCCCCAGTGGGGTAATTATTTTGTATATAAAAATTAGGTGCTTACACTTGGGCAATTTTCCCCTGGACCTACTGTGCTGCAAGGTCATGTGGGTAATTCTGTTCACTTCGTCTGTGCAAAGTACCTTAGCCGCTTTGGACAGCGAAGGCAGGGAAGTTGCTTCTATTTCCATAATTTTTATACCTTCCAATACACATTTGCACCTATATCACTGAATTCAAATATTATTATAATATAATAAGAATGTGTGTAGCAAAACATGTTTGCTTTTCATGATTTTTAAGAATAAAAATCCTGTGTTAAGTGAAAAATGAGCCCAAATCCAAATATCTCCAAATGCCAGGGAAGCTCACCTCTGCACCTCACTATTGTATCTCTTCCCAATAAGCCAGCTCCAAATCTGATCTCCACAAACCTCCCCTCACAGGGTGGGAGGGCTAGCCTTGTCCCAAGCTGTCTACTCCAGCTGAGCAGTGAGGCCTGCTCTAGCACGGCCCCGGCATCTGGCCTGGCCTGGGCCACTGCATTTCCGGAATCAAAAGTAAATGTCTGTTCATTTGCTTATTGATTCCTTCTACACAGCTTAGACTAACCTGTGAAGTTTGAATCAATTCA
>NW_017728994.1:53046688-53125172 GCF_001723915.1 Gavialis gangeticus | reverse complement strand
TCCACAGAATCCCTGAACTCTGGAGAAGTGAGGATACAACATCTGCCATTTGCGTTATCTGTTGTTGAAATGAAGGCACATGCGCACCAGGCAAATGGGACCTCAGCGAACAACAAAATGGAGACGGCGCTGTGACGAAAGCTATTCCAGAGGCAGAAGGATACGGCTGATGGTACTGGTTATATGAAACAAGCATTTTGGTGGGAGCAGTTTCAGGATATATGAAACAAGCATTTTGCATTATTTTGTAGTATTAATGTTGCTCTCAAGGATGGATGGGCCTTTCTGGAAAAAGAGATTTCCCACATCCACCACCTACTGCTAGAAGCTGTGCATCCAATCCCAAAAATTTTAATGGGATTGACTGCAGAAACGGGCAAAAAATGGGAAGGGGGGGAGGGGGGAATTTGTAAATCTCCCACCCCATTTTTCACTGAAATTTCAAAAACTTTCCACCCCTCTATAGTAACACAGAGTGACCATCTGTCTGGATTCTCTGGTGCATTTTGTGAAGGTGTAATTCTAGGATCAGTTTTTGGCAACAGTTGTCAGACATTCACTTTGCTACACAAAGCCCCATTGAAATTAATCTGAAATTTGCAAGCTGCATTTCAATGGGGCTGTGCACAATACTCAGCACAACACTGTGCAGAAACAATGGCACATAATAACATCAGCGCTGCTGGTGCATCCTGTGTTCTCACTGCAGCATTCTGTGAACAGTGAGTTGTTATATTTGCCATAAAAAATAGCAGGATAATAAAATACAGAAAATGTCAATACAGCATTGGCCAAATTCCATAAAGAACAGGAAATACAAGGTTGCCGAGATTAGAAAAACATGTTTAAAATAAAACACATCAAGGATAGACTTGTAGTTCAACAAGCACTGTGATCCGAGTATGTAACATTTATAAAGTGTTTTGTGGGACCTTAATCTAAGATGGAGAAAGCACACTTTTTAGAATTTTCTGAAGGAAGATTTTCAAAACCAGAAATGGCTGAAGAGTGGCCTGGCCACCAGATAAGAAGAATGGAAAATGAAGAAGATGAAGGAGATTAATCTTCAGTTTATGCAATTTAACTGCACTGGATTTAGATTGCAAGATGTCTGGGACAGAAATTGCATCTTCCTCTATATGACACTGACTTCATGTCCTAACATTACAGACATAAAATAGTTCTCTAAGGCACAGATGCAGCTGGAGTTTACATTAGCCCATCTAATGTTTATCATTCATTTAGGACTCGCATACATAACTTATTATTCATTATGGCAATGAGTGAAGCGAAGGATACTGCTTCAACTACATTAAAGCTCATTTCACTCCAGACATTTCCTTTCTGATTATTTCCACTGGAGGACGCTAGACACTTCTAAATACTCAGCCTGACCCAACATGTTCCAACACCCGAATGAAAACGCTGAGAATCCCTGAGAATCCAATTTAATGCGGGAAGCTGCTCCCAACGTGCAGAGTGTGAGAAAGAATAGCTCTGCTTGTTAGAGATATTCCAGCACTGCTTCACCGTGGGAAACTATTTCTGGCATTTTGTTTTTTTAGGGGCACTCTGGGCATAAATGCATGGAACATGCTCTTTATTGTGCTTTCCATTCCCCTGTACAGTGCAAATTGATGGTCACGTCAGAGAACAACAAGGAAATATTGGCATTCACCCATTTCCAACTCTTCGTTGGCATCACAACTTTTTCTTTTCAAAGCGAGGAACAATTCCAGTGTCGTCCTGTGGCAGACTGCTGTCTTGTTCGTTCATTTTCAGACTCTCTTCTGCAAGTTGCGAGAGATACTTCTGTCATCAAATTAAAACAGAGTGTCATTATGGAGACTGATGATACTTGGCGCGCAGCGATTTACAGCTTTAGTGCACTCTTGCAATGCTCCCAGGAGGTAGAAAACACACATAAGCCCTGTCTACGTTAAGGGAATTTATCCCTACATCTGCATCAAATATAGCTATCTCATGGTAAACTTCCTTAATGCTGACAGGACAGAGAAACGGAGCGACTTGCTCGGTGCCACCTAGAGAATCAATGGCAGAGCCAGGAGAGAACTACAGTTCGGGAGAACCTCACTTCTTGTTTCATGCTCAGTCACCCCTGGAACAAGCCCTAGACCCTGTCACCTCTACTTTCTTTAGGCCATCTCCCCTTCAACTCGCCTACCACACTTTTGATAGAACCATGCTTTTAAGAAAAAAGGGGAGGCTGCTGCAGGGCTCCCCAAGCGAGGTCTTGTACTCATGAACAAAGCTATCACTGCTCATGGGCTTAAGGGCTAATTATGTGACTACCTCATCTCCCCTTATAGCCATGCCCAAGCCTTGTGGATGTTATCAGTCATTGGGCGTTAAGCCCCATTTTCCAATCCAGTCACTCTCTCATCCGTGGGCCTTCAGCCCCAGCATCTACTCCTGTCAATGTGGGCCTCTAAACCTGGAATAGTCTGCCACTGTTGAGGCCTCTGGCCCTTGTGCCTTTAACCATCCCAGCCCCTCCTGGGCTTGGGCCTTTGTACCTCAACCCATCTCAACCCTCTGGGACTCGGGGCTACTTTCTCTGCCCCTCCTGGGCTTAAGCCTCATTATCTCCAACAGACTCTGCCCCCTGAGCTATGGGCCTCCTGGTCCTGCCTGTTCTCACCCCACCTTCGCTACAGGTCCCTGACCTAGCTCTTGCCCCTCGCAGGCTATGGGTCCCGATCCTGGTGCTCGCTCCTCCTCAGCTGTGGGTCCCTGACCTTGCCTGCTCTCACCCCTCTTTGGCTGTGGCCCTGCTTCTCAGCCTTGGCCACTATTCCTCAGGTCTTGGCTGTGCTCCCGGGCTAGTTGGGACCTCCACTACCCCTACAGCCTTAATCCCTAAACTACTGGTGCTTCCACGCAGTTTAGATGCTTTATCAGAGGCTCCCCTTGCAGCTCCATGAGCTCTTCCCTCCATGACTCCTAGGGCTAGACTGCCTGTCCAACTTAAGCCCTGAGCTTATATCCTTCAAGCCCAGCCCCTTTTTGGGTCACGTGGTTCCCATGATTGCCCTCTGCCTCACCTGTAACCTGCTTTTTCTGTAGCCTGCCTTCCTTTAGATTAGCAGGAGTACCAAGCTCCCTGCTACAATCAGACTATGCAGATCATTTGTACTTGCAATGGAGTAAAGTAGGAGTAGCTCCACCAAGGAGCTAGAATACAATAAAATAATGCTGAGAACAAATGCAGCTCCTGATTTAATATGTATGAAAAGTTAAATAGTTGTGCATGCAAGTCTATTCATTTTAAGGGAAGGAGAAGTTAAGAAAACAATAAACCACTGGTAATATCGAACAGCCTGGCTCCCACGTTGCCTGTCCTGAGTTGCTTTTAAATGATGGAATCTAATGCCAACAGGGCAGGTGTAAATTTGATCATAAAATACATACACAGTTGGTGAAGTTTCTGACTTTTTGGCAATGCCCTGGGCTGAGAAAAGGGCATACAAAATTTTAGGCGAAATGATGCGGCAGTGTCCAGTGAGGATCATCAAAAGCACCTATATAGTAATCTAGACCAGTGGCCAGCAACATTTCCTAACCGTAGATGAAATGACTCTGCTCAGGTTGGAGGTAAGTTGGTGTATGGACCTGGTTTCTGCTGCTGCCACCAGTGCCACTTCTTACCACCACTTTTCCCCATGGCCTGGTTGTAGCACAGGCCAACCTCCCCAGCAACTGTAGACTAGATCCAATAGCTTCATGGGCCAAATCCCTGAGACAACCCCTGAGACCCTGTCTGATTAAAGGCTTGTATACACCATTACATGGCATGCACTGTATACAAGAATCACTGGAGTGTCATTAGGGAACACAAACCCAACAACTGGTAAAATGCTCCTCCCTGTGGATCTCAGCCAAGTAAATGCCAGTTCCTTCAATGCCTTAAACAGATTCATGTTTCGGTTCGTTAATGCCACCAGTCATAATGAGGCCACATATTTCTCCAGGTATGTGCAACTGCTACGGTGTTGGATCAGTTACCCAAATATGCAGCCTCAGTGAGAGAAAAAGGATTTCTCATGGCAATACTGCTACATGCACATGATCACTCTTTCACCTGCCACATGTCTCTTCTTTCAGTGGTGTCTGTGTGTGAGACTAATATATGTGGCACAGACTCATAACTTGACGACCTTCATCTTTGAGAGTGAAGTTCAGACTGGTTCACTTCTTCATGTTTCATGTGTGCAGCTTAAATGGGAGGTGGAGCAAGACTATTCTTCAGCTTCCAAAGACAAGTCTATTGTTTTGGAGCGACAGTAGGAAGAAGCTGGTCCATTTCTAAAACAAACTTTGCCCAGATTGTATTTATATTGGAGTTGTTCTTAAATTGTGTAACAGGTGTGGATAGTATAGGAAATTTTGCTAATGCTTTTTATAAAAAAATGTAAGTGGTTCAGTGTAATCAATCACTGTTATGATTTACTATATATCCTGTACTAGACATCCTGTGAAAAAGCAGATGGAAGCAAAAACTGCTAGTGGCATTGTTGGGGCAAAATGCTGACATACTTGACCATATGCTCTTAGCTCAGATGCTAAAAAGGTCCTGGCTGCAGTAATTACCTTTCAGTTCTTTCAAAGTGGCATGCTGGTGCTGACTGTCGAAGAGGCAGGATAGAAGAAGCCTTTGGTACATACATGAACAAAATACATCCAAAAGAACAGGGACAGAGGCCGTAAGTCATCACGTCTTCTTCTTGGGATGATTGTGCGTGTGTAATTCCATTAT
Source organism: Gavialis gangeticus (assembly GCF_001723915.1). NCBI lineage: Eukaryota > Metazoa > Chordata > Crocodylia > Gavialidae > Gavialis > Gavialis gangeticus. The sequence continues at coordinate 53,120,395 of NW_017728994.1, read as the reverse complement.
AGATAGTTCCCAAACAGTTGTCACAGTACAGACTTCAGAGTCCATTAGAAAAGCAATATTGGGAGTGCATACAGAAATTCTCCTAACTAAGCAAGTATACGTGCATCCATAATGCAGTCTAAACTTTGACCTGTCCTTGACATCTGTTTCTCAGATACGTGGTGATGAGAGGGACTGTGAGTGAATCCTATTTACAAAATATATTGGCCACTATTTCATCATTCAGAGACCATTAATTAGAAAGAGAAATTTCTGCTGCAGGTAACAGCTGGGGGTTTCCTCACCCCAGGCTCAGAAATTGCTCTTCGTACAATGCCATTATGGATATAGAAATTCTACCAATGGAATTGACAGCAGAATTGACCTCAGTTCACCCTCCCTGTTCAAACAGCCCATAGCAGCTGTGCTGTCCATCAGTACTTGCATTATGCAGCCCTTTGTAGCAGGAAGAAGCGACTCACATGTTCAGTATATTCCTCTTAGTTCCCCAGACTTGTGTGTAAGGAGGCTCTGGAGTTGATTGGAGAGTCCAAAACTACAGACTTCTCGGATGAATACATGGATCTTCAGTTGAGTTACTTGTGACCAGGACATAGATGGTGCAGGAAGACAAAAAAGGATCCCTTTACAGATGCTGTGTGGCTCCACCAAATCAGGGAAGCTGGCCCTCATGGGAATGATGTGAGCCAGACCGGCAGGCATCTTCGTTGAAACCCGGTATGCTGAGGCACATGCACGCAAAAAGCCATGTGCCCTACTACACTGTTGTTCTTGGCTCTGTTTTCAAATTTTTGTGCAGGGTCAGAATAGTAACAGACCAGTCTCAGCTGAGCAAGCAGCAGCTAAGACAGTATTTGAAACTCTTGTTTTTAAAACTGGCATTCAAGTTGATTTTTCTGTACTAATTTTCAGCCTTGACTGAGAACCCAGGATTTGGATTTGCCTGAGGGAATCTTAGGGCTCTGGAGGTTACAGGCTACTGTGCTAGTCCCTGGCATCGCACAAACTCTGCCCATGCTGCTGACTTGTGTGCGAATCATGAAGAAGCTGTTTTATAGCACCCTGACATTTTTATACCATCCAGACTGTTACTTATATGAAGCTAATGATGAGTTGGTTTTACCTGAAGATTTTTGTAGTGAACAGTACTTCTGCAATGACTTGTTTTAGCTGTCTCTTCATTTGTGTAGAAGAGTCCACAGAGTTTGCAATAAAACCCAGTTCTGGGCACCACAAATTCCATACCTGTTGAAGGATTTTGAATCACATTAAAAATGGCAGGTGTACTTTTAGGGTTTGCTTTTTATGAGGAAAAAAAGTGTGATTTAAGTAAGGGGTAAAGACAGCTAATTCCCACATGTACTATTTTCCATTTCACTTAAAGGAACTTCAAATGCTGGGATATCCATCAACAACAGTTGAAAATGACAACTTTAAACCTGAACACTTCAACTATGCATTGTATACTTTTTCTTTTATATATTATATGCATTTCCTTTTAAACATTTTTCAGCTAATACATGGATTTGAGTTTTGTGACATAAATAGTCTTGTTGCCTAACGGGATGATCTTGTCGCTACAATACTTACTTTTGGCAAATTTATGTGCAAGTTACACAAACCATCCACAAGAATGCCAATATTAGTGCAGATCACACCGTGTGTGTTGCTGCTGATCTTTGCTTGTGTAATATCATCAGTAATTTTAGGAGCCAAATCACTAAGTACTGTTATGTCACAAGATTTTGAATTGTATGTAAAGCTCCTTCTTTTAGAGAGAAAATGAGAAGATCACTCCACTCTTAAGGTTTCCTTATCACTGACCAACGCTCCTATCAAAGGCCAACCAATTTCCTTAGGAATGTGAATATGTGTACACTACAGTCCCAAAAGGAAGTGCAGTGTAGTGCAGAGATACCTGAGCTAGCTTTAAACTATTTAGTTGGGCTACTGTTAGCAGCTTAGCCACAGCAAAACAGAGCTCAGTGCTGGTTAACTGGCCTCGCTTCTTGGGTAGTGTAGACATATCCTGTGTCATCACTATGCTTTAGACACTGAAGACCAAAGGTGCTCACTTTAGCTCATCAGTGCCATTAATAGATATTCCTAATGTCCTGAACAATTATAATTATCATCTGGAATAAAAATCCCAGTTCTTTCATCGTTTAAGCCCCTCTTATCTATACCTCTTCCAATTCTCCTGTAATTTGTTTTGACAAATAAATACAGTTAGCAGCCTTCAAGTGACATCTTGTTGCAAGTTCAAGGTATTGTAATAGGTAAAGTCTGAGACTCATGAGCAGCATTCCTTCTAAGCTGTGTGGTGTGTGCAGCTGTGCAGGTACACTTGGCAGCATGCCATAAGTGCGCCTGCGCAGCCATGCACACCACGCAGCTTCGAAGGAACGCTGCTCCCGAGGTCCGTACGTTTAAACCTACCTAGAGGAATGCTGAGTTCTGTGAACACGTCCTCTTGTTCCCAGGCCGGTGAAGGATGCATTTGTTTAGATTCCACCTCTGAGTATTCAGGAGATTTCATTTCCGTGTATCTAGAATTCGCTTAACAGACAAACAAATGCACTGAATGAAAACAGTAGCTTTTACAAAGCCATCTAAACCACTTTTTTGATGAAGCCAGATGCTAAACATGACCTAGAGATGATGCCCATTCAGTTTAACACCATGCGGCTGACAATAACTAGCCAAAAAGAAACTCCCATCCTAATTATGAAGTTTTCTGTAAACAGTTTCTTGTTTTTGCTGCTTTTGAATTTTTCCATCTGACTAATTGCCTAGTGTCATTAGAGAGAGAGAGAGAGAGAATGTTCTTACTGGTACTTGTGGCATTTTATATAAGAGGGCTACTGACAAACACCATTATTTTGTATTCATGTTTAGGGACATACCCGAGACACGGTGAGAAAATGGGTTTTTCATCCTGCTCGCAGTGTGCAGAGCCAATTTCACGGGCATTTCATGGTGGCCCTGCCTCTTGCCACTGACTGGCAGAAGGTGCCTTTACTCAGTCTACATCACTACAACTTCTTTTGGTTGATTTTGCAGGAAATTGCAGTCACTGCCAGATTTCCCACTGTTTTTCACGGTTTCTGCAAAATCTGTAAAACTGCAATTTAGGTAGGTCCCTATTCATGTTAAATACATGCAGGCAGCAGACTTAACATTCAGAAAAATAGTGTGTTCATTTGCCACGAAGGATTAAGGCTGCTTAGAACAAATGGTCTTTCCCTCCTTTCCAAGCCTGGAAATTTTCTTTTCTAAACATAAAAGCATTCAGGATTCCTGGCCTTATTATTGAGATACAAAATTAAGAATAAGCCATCCTGATTCTCAGCCTGCGGTTTTAGCCTCGGCTGTCTTTAGTCTAGCAAAATTCCTACCACACTGGGAATTTTACCCGAGTGAGGACTGCACTCTCTCATAAAAGAAACATATTGGGTCTGAACCAACCCCCTTCACCTTCCCAGGGCTGGTGTTCAGAGTTCTGCATTTCTGGCTTAGAACAGGGGCGGGCAATTATTTTGGGTGGAGGGCCACTTGCTGAGTTTTGGCAACCATTGAGGATCGCATGACAGGCAGCTGGGGCAGATAAATATTAATTTTCTAAATGTTTTAGGGGCCCCATGGGCCGGACAGAATGGCCTAGAGGGCTGCATTTTGCCCACCCCTGGCTTACAACAAACCTCTCTGCAATGTTTTGAGAATTTGTATTATTTGCTTTCTCCAGATACAAGTTGCTGACTTCTGGCAGGTCAGCTATTGTGTGAACTTCAAGCTCTTCCCAGGATTTCCAGGCCCCAGGTCAGCAGCAGGAAGCTGTGAAGTCCTGCAAGCCCTACCTTGAACTGGAGCACTCAGGATCTCCAAGTTGCTGCTATGCAGACTACAGCCTAGCCTGAGAGGGCCCATTTTACCCAGAGGCATACATGCTCCCAGCTCTGAGAAAGAAGCCAACATGCTAGGCTTTGTGGAAAGGGCGAGGGCCCCAAGGATTTTCAGGCTGCGAGCTGCAACCCAGTAGGTTGCACAGGGAATGGGAAAGCCTAGGGAAACAGCTGGCCTAAGACTTTTGAAGCATTAGCGCCTTTGATCCCCAGGTAGTTCACCTGGCAGTACTGCCCCCAGGCACATGGGCATTGGCAGACTGCCTTGTAGCCAAATGGATGAGCTGGCAGCATTTCCACACAGAACATCTCCAACCAGTTACCCTACCCAACCTTCATCATTCAGCCTAGAGTAGCACCCATGGAGCTGAACTGAACTGTGTCTTCTTTGTGCTGTAAGACTCCAGGTTTGGCTGTCACTTGATCTAGGTTTGATGTGATGTGGGAATGGGAGCATGACTGGGAAATGTCAGGCTACTGAAGCTGTTATTTCCTAATAGCTATTATGTTAGTAGGCAGGTATAATTAAGCTTATTCTGTTAGTATATCTACATTCTGGCACTGAATTATCATGTTATATTACAAGAAACAAACAAGAAATAATTGTACATGGTAATTCAGGTCTCTACAAAAAGTGATACCACTTGCATGAAAAATATTCATCCACAAAATATTTCCATGTCATATTTGCATTTCAGGTAAGAAGTACAGACCCTGAAGTTCTTATGTGGGTAGGAGTCAGGCAGGCTTGAGAGATACTTCTAATACTTTTTGATCTGCAAGAACTGTCACTTTTCATTGACAATTCAAATGTGCTTTCAGCAGAAGGCTCCAAGAGTTCAGCTCAACTTACATGAACCCAGATGTGACAGCTATGGCTGATAATGCTTTACAGAAATCTTAAAAGTGACTTTATTTCTTTGCGACCATTTGACTAAAAGCCTCTAATGGTTTAACTTGGCTTATGGAAGTGTGGTTCTTTAACTGAGCCAGCCCAAGGACAAGCCATACTATCAGCAGCGTGAATTCTTGTTAGCAAGAGATTAAACTCTTGAATGCTGCACCGAGAGAACTCACAAGAATTCTCAACTGAAAGAAAAATCAAACATAGTAGCAGCAGTTACCCTTGGTCTCTTGACACTCCTGGCTTCCTTGGCTTGCTCCTTCATTGGTGCTTTTCACAAGCATTTCCATGACTTCTCTGCTCTCCATTTCTTGTGATCCCATTTGCTTATAATCATCCGTAAACTGGTCAGGGAGCTGGAGGGTCTCTTCTTTCACATGATCAGATGGTATATGGGGATCTTCTGGTTTTAAGTCACAGCTTCCTTCCATTTTCCTCTCCTTATCATGGTAATTAGAATCCCTATGAAGTTTGTCTGCTTGCAATGTATCTGGCTTCTGTTCAGTGTCCAGATTTAGGTCGGATGCTTTAGTAACTGCATCATCATTTTCTGGACAGCCACTGGAAGCTGCTATGCTTTCCTCTGCTGACACAAAACTTGGGTCTATAGTTTCATGGGCAAATATGCCATCACTCTGATTTAATTGGCTATGGTCATTTTTCAGTTCTAAAATGGTAGACACGTAGGGACACATTTCTGAACTTGTTTTATCTTTATCAACCGGAACAATTTCTTCAAGTTCCGTTATATCAGGCTCCATAATAAGATCATCTTCTCCCACTTCATCCACTGTTACTAGTTCTTCCATGTTAGTCGGATACCAGGCCTCACCTTCCATCTCGCTTTCACTCTCCCAGTCTCGCTCCTGTAACAAACAAGGTGGGAAAGAGAGCAGTCATGACATCTTATCAATATGGGCTTTAGAGCTGGGGTAAGTGATGCTTTCGGACTAGCCATTTCTGATGTCCTAGTATTCCTAAAAGTTGTTCAATATATCCAGATGCATATAAATACAAGTCATTTCACAATAGCCACACAAATGCTGCTGAGGTGTGCTATGGGCATATTATGACACCACCTAGGTCACAAGTGGCCAACCTGTAGCTCTGGAGCCACATGTAGCTCCTCAGAAGTTAACATGGCATCTCCTTGAATCTTTGCACCAGTATACGGTGACCAGCTTCCATTTGCACCATGTGCAAAGATTCAAGCGGACACATATTAAGAGCCACATATGGCTCTGGAGCTGCAGGTTGGCCTCCCCTGTTCTACGTGCTCTTTTATGTCCTAGAGTAACAAGTAAGTGGTCATCTACTACCGTCACTTCAGTCCACCATCAAAGACCCTTTGCCAAAAACATGCTGGTACAACCCGGTTTAAGTTGTGGGAAAGTTAGGTTTCAGAAAGATGTTAAGATGGTTGTCATCTGAAATAGCAGATGAATGCCAAACTCCCAAAATCTGCAATGTGGTTGTTGTTAAATGCTCAGTGCTGGACAGTGGACTTTTGTTCCAAAACATTAGGACTGGCTTGGAGAACTGCATTAATTCTAAGGCATGATTATTTTTAATGCATACTTGCAACAAGTTGAATTCAGCTCCTGGAATTTCCTAATGCACATAAAAGATTAAAATATCTACGGTTTCCCCTGTTTGGGTATTTAAAATAATTTCTCCTAGAGCCTTAGGATGGCGCTAACACTCGTGTAGATACTGTTCTTGAAGGGAGATCAGTTTCCTACTGTAAGAGATATCAATAGCTTCCATAACCATTAACCCATTATTCTAAAGATATGAAGCTGGAGAATTGCCAAAGGTATTGCTCCATGCTACTTCAGTGTTGGAAAAGACATCATTCAGTCAAACAGAAATATATATTTTTTAAAATGAGTTCTATGCCATCCATTTAATCCCACCATTCTGGAAAGATTTCTTCTCTGAAACCCTCCTCTTCAGTTGCAAAGCAATCATGCCCTATTTTTGGATATGGTGTGCAGAGTTAAGATAGTCCTTTCAAGCATACGTTACAGTTAATTGCCACTGCCAAGTGCTATGCATGCGAGGCAGACTACACGAGGAAAGAGCAACTAAAAAAAAAGCCTCTGAAGACCTCAGATCTCCCTTGATGCAGAGGTCAAGGGGAGGTAAATGAATCTAAACAGGCCCTCAGAAAATCTCAGAAATGACTTTCATTGGGGTTTAGCATTTCAACTCAGAATATCTGCTGACATTTTATAATAGCAGCTAAACCAGCAAGGCATGATTTACCTTCTCTTTTCTTGCACTTTCCATAGTCTCTCCAGATTCTTTTCCATGTTTATTAGCTGCAGGTGAGCTCTTCTCTGCAATATTCTCCTTTTTCCCAAGCTAAAACAAATACAACATGTATAGCTGTAGTGACACTCGCCAGTAATCCTAAACAGAGAGATTTCCATTATGTTTCTATCCAGAGTCTGGGGCAGCGAAGACATTCACAACGTCACATCCTTTGTTTCTAAAGTTTGTGCAAGTGCCTGGGGAAAGCCTCAGTGATTGGAGTCCTGTACTCTGAATAGAGGCAGAAAAAACTAACAAAAAACCCTGGAAATTTGGGTGGTGGCGGGAAGGCAGGGCATGAAAAATGGAAATTATAGAAAAGAGCTGTCTGGAAAAAAGGAAATTCACAACAGTTTCCAGCCTCTCCTCTCCTGTTTTCCAATCAACTCAACAGTACACACAGCACCAGCAAAATGAGTTCCTGGTTTGTTTTAGAGGTATGACTCAGAAATGCACAGTTCATATTCTGGGAATACAAGCCCACAAAATGATCTGGTGTTTAGAAAAAGGTAGGAAGAATGGGACTTCTGGTTTTGGATGTGGAGGAAGTCCCTTTGGCCAGAAGAGTGCCTTTTACCTTTAAAACCCGTACAAGGTTTACCATTTAACACAGTTAGCTCATGTTCACACAGCAAACTTACAATGTGTGGCAGCAGTGTCCTCAAGCCCAACAGCCTGCCCCCAAAACCAGAAGCAGTATAGTTGCATCTGCCAAGTACTTTATGTGCCTTAATTAGCACTGCTGAGTGACAGACGGTTGGCCTGCCCTTGAGCTCATTACCCAGACCTAGTGGGTTGACCTGGCTAGACTGCTTCCAGACCTGAGGGCAGTCTGTGCAAAGCAGCATCACATGCTTAAGGGCACAGTAAGATTACCATGAAGATGTGACCCTAAAGACTTGTACGGATCTTCCCCTACATGACAAGAGAACAAGATGAACCACATCAACAGGAACAACATCAAAGACAGTCTTCATGTAGCTTATATAAAGTGGCTTTACAGCAGCCAGAGAGAGCCACTGGAGAACTCTCTCTGTTCAGGCAATGATAGGCACTGGGGCCCATCATCCCCACCCCCTTGTAAAGGGAAGGAGGGAGCATATCAACTGGCATGCCAAGTGTGGGAAGAGACATAGCAGAGCGGGGACATAAGTTGGGGCTGCCCTTGAGCACTGGATGGAGTGGCAGTGAACCGGGGAGTACTATGAGTTCCCTAAAACCCTCCTTCCCCACTCCAACCAAGACAGAGTCACGCCCATAGAGACTGCAATGTCAGCTACCAGCAGAGTTTGCCAAGAAATTCAGAACCGTGAATTAATGGATGGACTGATTCGTTGCTCTCTGCTGAGAGAAGACAACTAGTCCCTGCCAGATCATTAAATGAAGCAGTGCACTAATTATGAGTATTACTGGCATCACAGTCAAGTACAGGGAACTACAATGACTAGTTTCTTATTGCTGCTCCACAGCCATTACAAGCCCACTAAAAATCCATTATTCCAACATTAAATCTTTTCACTTGCACTATGCAGCGTGCCCTGTTCTAGATGAAGAAGCTCCCCCTTACCTCATTCTCAGTCACTTTGGCTTCCTTTGCATCACTGCTTTCATTAGCAGCCGTAGGATCCGCCTCTTGGTCTTTGTTAGCTTTCTTTGTTTTATTCTTATCACTTTGCTTGTGTCTGGAGCCCTCAGACCCCTTGCTGGGCTTCTGTTCAGAGATGTCCTCCTTCACTGGTTCCTCACAGTGAGAATGCTTGCGCTCTTTCAATCTCACATCTTCCTTTCTTTTAGGCTTTGTCGATGCATCTTGCAGCTGCTTCTGATGCCTATCAGATTTTGGCTTGGATGATTTTCTGTAATAATCATCGTCCCTGCTCTTGTAGCTGGGCGAACCACCCCTTAAATATTTGTCTCTGTGCCCTCTGCCTCCTTCAGTCCATTCATCCAAGTCGAGCTTGTCCAGCTGCCGTGCATAATGTTTTCTCTCATGTACCCATGCATCAGTCCTGTCCCTTTTCTCCTCTCCATTCTCTCTCCAGGGTGCTGTCTCTCTTTCTTCTTCTCTTCTGGAATAAGGGGACTGATCCCACGACTCTCTTCCATTTCCCCAGTCTGCCTTGACGGTGCCCAACGGACTGCGGGGTGAGCTGCAGGAAGTAAAGCTTGGTGTGTGAGATCTTGGCGACAGGGAGTGGCTGATGGGGCTGCGAGACCGTGGCCTCTCTGGTCCATACCTGCAGCAGAAGGCAATAAGCAAATAACTAGGTTTGTCTGAAGGAACTGCAGGAAGGCCATAGCCCATTTTGAAACAGCCAGTGACTCCTGTACTTGCACAATAGAGCCCCCTCTCTTTAAAATTGCACTGATTAATTATGGGCAGGCTGTCATTTATACATACGCTGCAGGCTTGTGCGTGTCAGCAGGTGGTGATTAATATTGCACTGACCTTCGCATCACACAGAATCAATCGGGAAAGAATGTACTTAAAAGAATATAATTAAAAGGTCCTGTTTTCTGAAGCCAGTGACTTAACACCCTGAACTGACAGACTGTTTGTTCATGCACCCCTGGTATCAGTGAGGTGATAGAAGTGGCACATCTACCTTGGATTTACAAGTTTTAAGGATCCTTAATTCTGTGGCTATCCCTCCACTTCAGCTGCAAGGCCCATAAATGTAAGTAATGGGAAACAGCCAGAAAAACACGAGACATGCACTGAAATACATTTTTAGCTCAAGTGGCTCCTTCCTCTGGCTCTCCCAGCACATCCAGACTGTCTATCTATTTTCACTGGTAGTTAGGCTCAACTGAAAGGTTTTCTTCAAGCTCATGCATGCCACATCTACATTATAAACCTCTGAGCCCATCCCTGGGCTTCCAACTTCATCCTGGAAGCTGTGCTGAACTCCTGGGTATGAGGTTATCTCTGCTGCCACTCATCTCCTAGCTCAACTCTCTCTGCAGAGAGAGAGAGAGAGAGAGAGAGAGAGTGTGTGTTGTGTGTTGTGTGTACGTGTGTGCGCGCGCGCGCAGATGCGCGCGCGTGTGCGTGCATGTGCGTACACACGTAAGCACTACAGGCCTTAAGCACCAGAAATACCTTAGCACAAATTCCCTGTTCATGTCTTCTGGCCCTCCTACACTCCCCTTTTTTTCATGACTGGCTGTAAGTACAGACAAATTTGATTTGCAGCTGATTCCTTCAAGGGCTCTGATTTCCGTGATGCAAGGAAACCTGGTATATACATCTCAGTGCCACTGAGTCCGGAAGAAAGAAGCACAATGTAGAAAGCTTTGGTGCAGGCTACAAGACCTGATGGTAGCAGGGAAGGCTGGCTGATGCCAACCTAAGCATAACACTAAGCATCAGTGCTGACATACCTTCAGGTTGTAGGGGAACGTCTTGATGTTTGCATCTCAGATGCCATACACAACATAATCAATGCTCAGTAATAATTATTACTAAAACATGTATTTTATTTATAACAAGCACCATCTTTCCAATTGCATCCTATTTGTTAGGCTGTGTGCTTTAACAGAGCATTTCTCAACCCACGAGTCATGACCCAAAAATAGGTTGCAAGACTATATGAAAGGGTTGCAAAGAAACTTTAAAAATGGAGTCTCCTTTAAAGGAGAAAAATGTGGGAAATGGCAGGTTCCCCTTGCAGGCTGGCAAAGTTCCAGCCTGCAAGGGGAACCTGCCATTTCCCACATTTTTCTCCTTTAAAGGAGAAAAATGTGGGAAATGGCAGGTTCCCCTTGCAGGCTGGCAAAGTTCCAGCCTGCAAGGGGCTGCTTGGGGCTGGGGGGGAGCACGAGCAAGGTGATCAGGCAGGGGGTGCCATGTGCACATGCACACACGTATGTGGCAGCCACCACCACTACCAATAGGAGAAGTAATAGGTGGGAGAGCAGGGGGGCTGCACTACCCTCACCTCCTCCTGCCGCCAGCCACTTGCCCTCTAGCCCGCCTCCATGGCCCAGCTGTCACCACCACCACTGCTCCCCTAAGGCAGCAACTCTACCCCAGAAGGGAAGTGGAGTGGTGGGCAGCATGGGTGGCCTGAGGAGAGCAGTGGTGGTGGTGATGGCAGCTAGGCCATGGCAGCAGCGTAGAGCCACAGCCCAGCATGTAAGCGGCTGGTGGAGGAAGGAGGCAAAGGCAGCACAGCCCCCCACCTCCCCCATCTGTTACTCCTCACGTTATTGGTGGCACAGCTGGTGTAGGGGTCCTAGTGGTGCTGGCAGCAATGAGTGTCACTGTCCCACTCTGCCTTCCCACACTGAGTCCTGCCTTCTGGGCCATGGAGGTAGCTACTTCCCATGTCGGTACAGCCAGGCTGCAGCCCCATGCCCACTGTGGTTGCATAAATCTGGGGGGCACATGCCCCCCACCCACATACACACCCTCTGCCCCACTGGGGGGCTGGGATCATGGGTTGGGAGTGACAGGCACCAGCAGGGCCAGGGGGCTGTTTTCTATTTAAACTATTTACTGGGTCAGGACTGGCCAGCAGCGTTCTCTCTAAGCTGTGTGTGGCGTGCACAGCCACGCAGGTGTGCCTGGCAGCGCAGCATGAGTGCGCCTGCATGGCTGTGCACACCGCACAGCTTATAGGGAACACTGCTGGCCATCGATGTTTACAAATGGGTCCTGGTACCAAAAAGGTTGAGAACCGCTGCTTTAACACATTGTTCATTTGTAATTTTTCACTGAATCATGCGAGTGGCACGTAAGAAACTTTCAAAACACAGAAGAGAACACGAAGGAAGCCAAGCAAGGACACCAGCACTGCTTGTTTGACTAGTAGGTTAGCAAATATTCCAGTGCTCCATTTCCCAAGCATCCAGTATTGTTCCAAACACAAGAGGTAACAGCTCAGTGTTTAGCATTTGGGTTTTTATTGCTCTGCGAGTTCCCTTCTGAACCAAGGCAGGGGTGATGCATTACCTGTCTGCTTCACGGAACATATCCCTCTCCCTCTGAGAATGGATGTCCTGGATGATTGCCGCCACATTCCTCCCTGGTTTCTACGTAAATCAAAAAATCGCCTGTTTAGAATCCAGTGCATTTCCAAGCTGTTTTACAAGTAGCAGCCTCTCTCAAGTGATTTTCCATGCACTTTTAGTACACTGCTTGTGAAATAATATTCCGACTCTGTGTTCTCCTTCCAAACTTTTCTAGAGTACATAGTGCAATACCATGGTGACTGATGTGTTAAAACTGCGTAAGAAGGAAAGACTGATCTGTTATAATACAACACTAGTTTTGGATTATATTATATTTTGAAAACAAGACACTCTCTTTTCTGCTACACATTCACTACAGAATATTTTCTAGGACTCTGTTTGAAAGAGGAAGCAACCTAAAACATGTTCTAATACAGGGATTAGATCGCTATGTCATGCATTCATTTGCCTCCTAAGAATGGATGGCCCTGGTATTTAATTTCACTGGTTAGCCCATTTAGAAATACGGCCCTACAAAAGTGTTTGTCGCCATGGGAGAGTCAAGTAAAGCTAAATGCAAGGAAAATTTGACAGTGGAATTTTGGCAATTTTAGGCACCTTGCTCCAAAATGTGATACAAACTGACAGGGTTAAGTGCCTAAGCTTCCTATACAGTGAATAAGAACACTTATGTGCCTCTTAAGAATGGCCCACAGCACCTCACTGCCAAGCAATTGCTGAGCACCTGTTGCCAGCAATTGAAAATGAGTGGCAGAGAGGGATATTTGAACTCCCACTGCTCCTTGAAGCTTAGGTGTCAGAGACCAAGGGCTGTACGAGAGGCACTTCAGCCATGTCCAGTTCCAGATTGCTCAGGGGATGTGCCTACTTGAACCAGAATGTACTGAATGACAGGGAAGCACAAAGCACAGTGGTGGTGCACACCTTCTGGCCAACAGTGTCATGGTAAGAGCATCTGAGACTTGTGTTCTAGGCCCTCTTCACCCTGAGCAGATTTATCTTCCTCTTCCCTACACCGTGCCTTAACCATGAGCTGTGGGCCAGGCTATGTGGCAGCATCCTCCATTCCTCCTGTTGTAACTGGGCAGCCAAGAATGCAAGATTCGCAGAGGAAGCAGAGCAAGCCAGAGGGAGTGTGACATTGTTGTCTGGCCACAAGGGCACTCCTCTGCTTGGGAGGAGTCTTGAGATCTTGCTCTGTTATTTAGGTTATTTGTCTTTTTATCCAACAACTGTTACAATGCTAAATGCATAAAGAGCTGGATAGTAGGGACCGTAACCAAAGGCTCCCTCTGACAAAAGTGTGCCCTTCTCCCAGAACCACTGAAGAAACACTTACCTGTGTCAGACCTGCAGACCGACTAAAAGACCTCTTGTTTTTGCCGCCCCACGCACTATGTCTACCATGCTGACACGTGCTGTGGCTGTGCAGAGACCCTCCATGCTTCATCATGTGTACTAGCTTCCACTAAGCAGATCTAAAAATGGGGCAGAGGGGAGCAGATTTGCAGCCTTGGCTCTGCCAAGCATGTGCAGTGAGCTCTGAGCTCACTGCTTGGTCAGCACAGGCTGCCAGAGTGGCGCAAGAGCAGTGAGCTCTGAGCTCCTCAGCTGACTGGGGCAAGGTCTGGCCAGAACTCCTGCTTTCCCATGACTCCAAAGCCCAAGGGGCTGCTATCTGCCCTGAATTCAGCAGCAGGTGAAAGGAGGAGACAAGCTGCGGCAGCAGTGCTCACCCCCTGGGCTCTGGGGCCTTGCCAAAGCAGGGGCTTCAGCCGGACCTTTTGCTGAGAGCTCATACACGCAACATAGTCAAAGGGATGGGGTGGTGGTAACCACACTACTGTGCCCCTCTGGGCCCGCCCCTGCTAGCTTCTGACTCAGAATTGCAGATGGGCAAATGTGGCACTAAGCATAAGCCCGCAAACTTAGCTTCTCAATGCAGCAGTGGCGGATCTCAGCATCTTGCCCTGAACCACAGAGACAAACCCACAGCATCTGCAGAGTTACATGCCTGGCTGCAGATTAGACTCCTGTTCAATTGAGCAATATAGGAATCTGTCTGTAAAGATAGCGGAGTAGACGCTTTAGAATCAATGGTGCAGTGGGACCAGATTGCGGATATTTAATGATATGGAAGCCTACAGCTAAAATACAAGGCAAAAGCCAAGTGTCAAGCAAAATGGGCTTGTTAACATGTCTTGGTTTGAGGCTAATTTGCCTCAATTTCTTGCTTTTTTATTATTTTTTCCAAGATTCTTAATATACTGATTAGAACCGAGTATTTAGCAGAGGTTTTTAGAAGGGTTTCTATGGGAAAACTGCAGTTATTCCAGTGTTACCGTACAATGAGGAACAAGTTTACAGTTTACCTTCAGCTGAAGTTCCTTGTATCTTTTAGACATCCTAATGAGTAACTTGTCATCGCTGATCATAGCGGGCTTCTCTTTGTAATACTGTACCATGGCCTGTGCTGCTTCGCAGTAAGCCATTTCTAGGAAGGCCTGTCATGAAACAGAAGAGGTGTGTAAATCTACTGTATGCCAGATAAAACATAGCAAAAGAAGAATGTGGTACAACTTCAGCTGGAATTTATTTTAAGTGGAGTTTTCTGACACCAGAGTTTAGAAGAGCCTTCCCATTAAAACATAATTTTCACAAAGGTTTAATTTTTCACCTGTATCACTAATATCTTCAAGCAGCTTCCACTATATTTAAAAAAGAGTAGATTAAAACCAGTTACAAGAGATGACATATAACTAAAAACAAGGAGGAAGAAACTAATTTAAGAAAAACAAGAAATAATTTGAAACTTTCAAGAACTTCCTTGAAATACTGAAAAAGGTCTTTCACTTTTCCCCATTTTCTCAGCTGCCTCAGTACGTTATGGTTGATTGGAAATAGGAAGCAGGAATAACGTAACTGAAACTGCAATAAGAGATGCTACTCCTGGGATTTCCAAGTAAGTTTTGCGGACTCCTTAAGTATCCAACCTTTTGTGTGCAAACGAAACAAACATCAAAACTTTCGGGGACATGTCTGTCTCCAGCACAAACCAGGCTGAATGAAAAAAAAAAAAAAATCAGAATGCTGTTAACCGCCAGCTTTATTACAACTTACTTAAATAAATTTCAATGTGACATAAAAAATGGAAACTGAAAATTCACGCGTGTAAATTTACTGTATTTTAAAATTTGATTATTGTGAGATGAGTGATTGTAAAACAAGAAATTACCATTTCAGACTTATTCCTCTTCAGTGACTTCCAAATACTTGTTCGCCAGTTTACAGTTTAAATGTAACACTGTAAATCAACCTGGGATCTCAGACCCCAGGCTGCATTCTTTGGGAATAACCAAGCACGAAGATTTAGTAGCCAGAGGAGTAAGCATTCAATGATGAATGAAGCAGAACCAAATATAATATACTCTCCTACAGCTATACTAGCTATGCAGTAAAGAGTAGGGAAAAAAAGTAAAGGAAACTCTGAAAATATATCACAAAGTAACATGGGCAAAGGAGCCAGTCAAAATGATTGTTGGGGGTGTTTTTTAATTTCTTTTACTTTTAATTTTCACTTTTTAATAGACAGGTTTCACTTATTTGCTTGGCTAAAAAGGCAGGAAAAAGATATTCTCCAGACAGTGTCTGACCCTAATCGCAATTTGATAACGCGCCTTTTGACTTTCACAGTACATTTCAAATATTCAAGATTCTAGTACAAATAAGGAGCTCCCCTACAAATTAATATGCCTAAATTCATAGCATGAGATGCAAAATACCTGATTAGTAGATTTCATAAGGATATAATTAGTGACTTTCCCAAAGGGAAGTCCAAGATTAATAACATCATTCTCTGTGCAGCTTCCTTCGGGGAGATTGCAGATGTGTACTACTCGACCAAGGGTGGATTTCCTTTGTGGAAACTAAGAAGAACAAAAAATTTTAGTACAGCATATAATACAGCAGTTAAGTACGGTTTTGCACTTCCAATATAAAATGAGGTTTCAGAATCAGTGCTGAATAATAGCTTTTAAAAACAAACATCCCTCTTTCAACCGTTTGTGGTTTATCTAAGGTGTTTCAGCTTTTCATTGGCAGGACATACCAAGCAGGGTGGTGAACTCACCATCACCAGGAACTTTTAAAATCCAGATCAGATGTTGTATTAAAAGACAGGCTCTATTTTGAACAGGAGTTAACTGAGGGGAGTCTACTGGTCTGGATGTCAGACTAGATCATTGCAATAGTGCTTTATGGTCTGAGAATCTATGAAGTTGGAAAAAGTTGGGTTGGAAAAAGTTCAGGTGACTGCCAGAAGGGTGGAAGTTAGCTGTGGGGCAAAATAATTTTTTTCTTCTGGACTGAACTATGTAGGAAGTAAAGGAAGCCCCATTTAATTTGTGAGGAGGGGAGTTACATTTCTATTTCACGTACTGTACCTACTCCCTTCCTCTTTCACTATGTCAACAGGACATGCCAATGACTTTCCCATGTGAGGCCACTTTTCCACAGTGAACACGGCCACAAGCAGGACAAACTTCCTAATTGCCTTGGCACAGACAAGAGTCTGGCAGAGCAGTCATCACTTCCAGACAGTAGAAATCTATTCTGAAATGCTGGGGCCATTCCCAAAGCAGTCTCCTGTATCCCATAAGTGGAAAGGGCGGCTTTACACTCCCGGTTCAGAGAGATGTACATGAGTTAACCTACTTAATGATATTCACTTCTCACTTAGGAGGTAAGTGTGGAAATACTTAACTGGACTTATCTTGCTATTTGGGCACTGCAGGAGTTTACTGAAGGAGTAACTGTACCTTCATTCAGAACATCCAGTTCAAGGAAAGATACAAATCAACTGAGCTAGGAGGATCAAGTTCACTGGAGTCATCACAAATGTTTGGCTTGTCATCAACGTTTGCAAGTTAGAAAGTGAATGTCACCTATCTGCGCTTGTAAAGCTCCATGCTTTAGCATACGACCATATGCATGTTTCTTGCATTAAAATGCAACATAGGAGAGAGACAATGTAGTACAGTATTTATTTAGCTGTACCTTAAAATAGGCTGCTTAGAGCCCAGGCAACGAGCTGTTATTGTTATTCTGTGCTTCATGAATAGAGCTTTTTGAATAATACTCATCGACTAAATTGACAAATGCATTTTTAATGAGTTAATGCATCTTTTTCATTATTATCCAGGCTACACAGTTATTCTGAGTTTATCATCTTGACTTCTCAACTTTTTCTTCAGAATAAAAAGGAAAGTCACATTGTTTTACTAATGCAGGGGTGTCAAACATACAGCCTACAGGCCAGATCCAGCCCACAGAGCCCTAGCATCTGGCCCCCAGTGCTGCCCTTGGGTTTGATCTGACCCACATGGGGCATGGTGCGCATTGGATCCCTCTGCCAGCAAACCTGATCCAGCAACTGCTCCAGCATGGATCCCAGTGGCCAGAATGGGCACTGCACATGGCGCACTCCAGCTGGAGTAACTGTGCCCCACATGGCATCTGCTCTGGGAAGTGCGTCACCCAGGACATCCTGGACTGGCTGCAGCAGGTGCTGTGTGCAGTACAGTCCCAGCACTGCCGAGGCAGGTGCTGCATGCAGCCAGACTGCACTGCATGCAGTGCCTGCAGTGCCCACTGTGCCCCCTCCCAGTTCTGTGCCCCATGCAGCATGGGTCTCAGACCAGCTGGAGCATCTATCACATCAGGTACGCTGGGGGAAGAAGATGAAGTGGGTCTGCAGGCCAGATGAGTTTGACACCCCTGGACTAATGCATCAGCTAGCTTTACTAGGTGGATACTAAGCAAGGCATTAAAAACACAGCTTCTGGCAAAGAAAAAAAAGGTGTTAAGGGTATTTACCATCTTACACTAGTTTGTTCCCAGGGAACAAAGCCACTATGAAATGTTTCCATTTTCTTTGATAAAATACATTTCCTCCTAAGTTTTTTATATCTAATCCCAATGCTAGTTAACCTTCAGTGGATACCAAGTGTGTTTCCTCCCTTAATTTAAACATTGAGCTATTGCCCATTAGTTATAAGTGACATACTGATTATTAAAAGAAAACTTATTAGGACTATATATAGCTTCCATGAGTAATTTGCCAGCTGGACATATAAAGGCATGGATCCTGTCTCCAAGTCTGTATACTGTGTGAAGCTACAGTGCCATTGTGCTGGCTGCAGTACGCACACACAGAAATCGTAAGAAACAGCCTGTGTCCCAGCGAGCTCAGGAACGTTACAATTATGGCCGAATCCAAGAGCAGAGATTTAGGACAAAGCCCAAGTCCCAGTAATGACCGAATAACACATTCGCCTTCAAAATTGACATTCAGTATAGAAGCTTGCAGGACGGATGCTGCTGGGGCTGTGAGGTGTCAGACTAGGTTGGCTGAGCTGCTCTGGCCCTTGATAATATTTTGTTTTGGTTTATTTAAGGATGATGATTGGGCTGCCATTGCCAATATTCCTGAGAACAACAACATGGTGTCAGGCATCCACTTAGCAGGCACTGTGAGTAACATAAAGCTACACTGGAATAGCTTTGGGCAGAGTGACATTGAAAACGAAAACATCAACACATGCAAGACCATAAAGCATTTTGGTTTTTTGGTCATGGATGCACACTAGATTTGGTGAATAGAGTTAAGGGTTATGCATATCGTGAGCACACCTGGGCAGGTTTATAGCTCCATGTCCCATTCCTGTAAAATCTGTTGTTTGTACAGATTTATCCAGAAACAGGGTCAACCCTAGACAAAGTTTGGGTGGCTCAAAATACTTGCTAAGATACAACAACATTTTATCAAGTGGCACAACTGTAGTGTTCAAACAAACACCACTATTTTAAAATCTGAACAATTAAAAATAAAAATACTAAACCAATGATTCTCTTTGTCCCGACATGGCTGTAAGAACCTATGGGACTTGAAAAACGTACCTGTCAACTAGTAGTTCAAGGACTAAACCAACTAGCCAGAATGAAAATACCTGCTCTCACACAGCCCAAATCCACATCTATATCCAGTAATTTAAGGAGGAGTTGCATACTCAACCTTAGATATGGCTCTCTGCAACACTGCTAGTCAATGTTTTTTACAATCAATTTTAAAGGAATTTATTAACCAAATCTGTCACATACTGAAACACAGAATTTGTTGAATAACTCACTTGATGCATACTACTAAGGTTCATTAAATACTACTAGTTAAACATTACTCCTAACCTACATACTCCTTTTCTCATGTTTGCTAGATCTTTTTTAATTGCTTGGCATTGCTCTTCAGATTCTGTATCCTTCCTCTAACCAAACACATGGCCTCTTTCCCTTTCTTCAGCATTGCGTGCAACTTCTCTAGAGCTAATCTGAAAAAAAAATTCTCATTCTGAGGAATATTTTAAGATTTCAACATTTGTTTTCATCCCAAGATAGGACAAAAAAAACTAAATAGCAAAATGATTTCCCACCCTCCTCCCTGCAAGCCCTAAAAAGGCTGGATTTATTTTTAAGAGATATCCATTATTGGGACAGTCTGTCCAATAGCCAGATCCCAAATAATACACAGTTGGCCCAGTACAGATGAGTCAAAAAGTGTTGTTGTTATGGCTCCTTCACCAATATGCTAACGAAGAAAAACCATCTTCATCCAACTAGTCAAGCTCTTCTATAACTGGGAAATCTGAATTCAGTTTCATGCAGCGTAGTTTTATAAGTATCGCTGCATTTGACACCTGTGGACAGATAAAGCTATTTACAGCCAAAGAATGTGCAGCAGATTCTTGCCGAAACCTGAATACTTTGTTTATCATTACGTACAGGGCCAAGCGTAATCTCCCTGCTACTCAGTTAAATGGCAGCAGCTTAGCTGAAAGTAAATACTGCTATATAAAAGCATAATAATTTATACGCTACTAAGATTGGGTGCTGGATGACAGCCTGTAAATCATCTGAACCAGGCTAATACAGCCCTCTGTATAAGCAATGCACTTCTGAAGAGAAAGGGGCACAGAAGTCTCCAAGGAAATCATAAACTATGACTTGTTCCACCTTTCACCATGTCACAGATCATCCACAAGCAGATGTTGTGCAGGCACTTTAAGTGATAAACACTGACAGGCTCTATTAAGCAATGATATTGTTATTAACGGCAATTTCATTCGTAGCTAACTTGACAGACATGATGAAATGAAACAATCCTTTATAACCTGCTCTTTCTCCGCCTCTGCACACAAAGGCAGACGTTATAACGCACTCTCCCTTGCTTTACTGTGCATGTTCTTTCTGTGATGGTGAAAAATGGAAATCCTCTCACATAATACTCCTAATGATGAGCTTTCACAGCATTAGCAAAATGAACAGAAGAGAAAACTGACCACTTTAAAGGAAACAAGGTGACATTTCCGGGGATGGTAACTTAAAGCAGAGGGGTGAGATGGGGACAGAATCAGCTTGGGTTTCCAAGGTGCGTTTGACACCACACAGCTCAGTAGACCAACATACAAAGGTGAACATAAAAAACAGTTTTTATTATTTGCATCATACTAGCATCCTACATCCATTTATAGATTTTTTTTTCTGTCTACGACCAATTTTAACCCTTGTCAATTGCTACCCTTTAAAACCCTACTAACCTTTTTGATTTCAGAACCACTTTTTACTTTCGCCTCTGGTTTGTGTTTGCCCCTCGCCATTTTTGTTCACTCAGGCAGAATTTTGAATGAGCACAGTGAGACTGGGATAAAGAAATGTTACTTGTGTGCGAGAGGAACGGCGATGAAAGCTTGGCAGAGCTATGACTTGAGTTGAGGCTGTGCGCAGAAGTGAACTGGCTGAAATGTTACAGACAGAAGCAGATGAGGCAAGTAGCACAGCCTAGTAGCTAACAGAAAACTAGTTCAGCAGAACACGGCTCCCTAACTCGGCACTGTAATCACCCCAGTTATGGACTACAACCACTCTCTTCTTCTCGTGTTGCCAGACAAGTGGGGAGAGCTCCAGTATGGGAACGATTCAGAATCACTTGTAGATTTTTTTTTTTTTTTTTTTTAACCATAACGGTGAACAAAATACTTTGAATTGATAAGAATTAGCCCAGATCTTCATCCCAAACCTGAACTGAACCTCTTTGGAGTTGAAAATTTCCATGTTTCATGTTCTTCTGAGAATTGACTCATTGATTAATCTGCAAACACTCTGTTTTCTACAATGAAGGTGAGGACAAGGAAAATAACTGGCTTGTATACTCACTCTTACCCCAGCTGGAAGGGAAGAAAACGTAGGAACTGGCTGGCTGAAGGATCTTGCCGACACAGTGGCATAAGATGAGCCAACGTTTGATGAGAAATCTAAATAATGGATTGTATACACAGTGAAAACCTTGACTTGTATTAACTGCATTCACGTGCTTAATGAAAGAGGCCTGAATAAATCAGAATTATCATTCTAGCTTCTATGCTGCATTAGAAATTGCTTTCTGTTACTGTAAAAATCAAACACTAATAGAAAGAAAACAAAATTCATATTTTAAGGTAGAATCTTGCCTTTCTTCATTTTTCTTTTTCTAGGCACTGCTTAAACAAGCAGCTTCTCGAGAAAACTTTTATGATGTAATTTTGTAAAGAGGCTATTTGTTTCACCAGATTATTTAAATTTTACAAAGTGCACTAGTAATATAATTGTGTAATAAACAATTCACCTTCAATACTGGAAGGGTTAAAAATTGAAGCATTATTTGGCGATAAGTGCAACGTTCCATCTACTGAACTTAACGCACACCGGATGCCAGTGCTGAAAAGGAAAAAAGAAAAAGCTTCAAGAAGCAGGAATACACTGAACACAAATATGTCATCAATATGAGAAGCTCAAGTTTGATCCTGATACAAGTCCACTAAAATCAGCGATTAACGTGGCCTGGAATCTCTAAAGTGATACTTACTTTTCCGAGAGCACCATACATTTTTGGATGTGAAGATTTCCTTTAATGTGCTGATCCCAGTCCTGTGTTAAAATAAATAAAGTTTATCAGCAAAGCAAATTTTGAGGCCTGCATGCAACACTGCTTATTTCTTGAACAGTCTAATTTCCTACACTGAAAGTATAAATTACTTAATATTTCATGAAAAAAAAAAAAACTTTGCAAGAGCATGTGAGGCATATTATTCAGGAAGTAAGAATTAAAGAGTTACACCTTATGAAAAAAAAGTCTTCATGCTGAAGCTCAAATGGAATGAAACTGGATCCCCACAGACTTTCATCCCATACTGACATCCTTTCTTACATTATAAGTGGAAGTATGATAAATGGGCATTTAAAAGCTACAGTTCCAGGAAATCATCCCTACTTATTTTTTTCAATTTATAAGCAAACTGGAAAAAAAAGAAAACCATCACATCTTCTGTTTTGACATGCCTCTCTGAGGTTGTATTACAGACCGATCCACCAGTCATGCTTCAGCATAACAGCAAAGTCTCAAAATGCCTCACTCTCCCCAGACATCAGACCCTTACATAGTGGATGTCAGCCATCAGCAGAACAGCTTAGTGGTTAGGGTACTTGCCCAGAGAGTGGGAGACTAAGCTTCTTACCTGCAGGGGGCTTGAACCTGCATCTCCCACTTGACAACAAAGTGCTGTAAGCAATAGGCCTTGAGCTACGCACTGTCTCTAGACCTCTTCTTGAGGCTGGCTCCCCAAAAGGAGACAAGCAAGTCAAAAGGATCATATGCAATGAGGTAGATACTGTCCCCATTGGAGCATAAACAAGACCACTGGTTTTTTTTAATCCATTTCATCCAACGAACATTAAGTGCAGAGAAATCATTGGGAGGGGGAACCTTTCTGCCTCTGTCACTAGGGAGTTAAAAATATACCTGGCTATTTTATTCATTATAGGTGGAAACAGAATCCAAAGCCTGCATAACGGCAAAAAATTGCACCTGTGTAGCTCTGAGTGCCACTTAGGCACTTAAAGGCGAAACAGACTTTGATCCGATAGTTGTATGATTACAACTGGCCTGAAAGGTGAGATACCCACCTGCTGTGCCTAACTTGGACTGAATAAGGATGAAACACTCTGCTCTGAATTAGGCAAAGACTTGTCCCTTAGCTTTCACATCGTAAGGTAGTGATTTAAAAAACACCAAGCTAAAGAGCGACAACACTGGTTTTCCACCGTTTTCACAGGAATGGAATAAATATTCATAGATTCATAGACTGTAAGGCTAGAAGGGACCTTGGAAAATCATCGGGTCCAGCCCCTCTGCACCAGGCATGTTGATGTGGCCGCAAAACAGCATTACAATCTGTCAGTCAGATTCACAAATTATGCCCACAGTTATATCTGGATTACACTAATGAAGGTTGCTAGGGTCACACAGGTAGAATCCTTTGTTTTAAAACATCATTGTGTCTTGTGAGAATATGCAAGGGTAAAAGAATGCAACCTGACTCTCAGACTGACATTTGATTTCTAGGGCCCTTCTAAGCAAGCTTTCGGGTATAAATACCCTTTGTCATTTTTTCGAACTATCTGAGTTGGTCTAATAAAAGATATCAGATTTACCTGCCTCTGTCCTTAGACCCACACGGCTACAACTTACACCCCTGAACATTTCTAGGACTGGCATTTAAAAATCAACCAAGACATTGTTACTTGTACAGCTGACCCTTTCAATGCACAGTGAAGTGAGACAATATGAACATAGGGACCCCAAAATCAATTCCATCAAATCACTTTTTAGAGCAGAACAATCCCTTAGAATGACTTACCATTAGATCAAAGATCTTTTTGTCACAGACCGTGCAGACATGTGGGAAGTGAAGCGGGGCTATCCCATGAAAGTCATTTAACTCATGAGGCTGTAGAGATCTCACGGGCAAATTGGATGCATTTGCCGCCAGGTCCTCATCCGGCCTCATTCGGGAACTGCTGAGGCTCTGTTTACTATTGTTGAGTCTGCCGAAAGGAGGTGGAGCCCCAGAGCTAAACTTTGTGTCAGGGGTGGGTTCTTCAGGGTTGTAGAGCTCGTTTCTTATTTCATACTGCTGACTTGTTGATGGCCACATGCTGGGACTGGGCATTAGGTCAGGCTTGTTTTGGCTGGAGAAATTAGGTACATCTTCCCACTGGTTGTTTGTACCTGCACCATGTAACACAGGACCTGGCTCTGCTTTTTGACTCACAATTTGATCACCCGGGAAAGCCAATGACTGTACCCCTGCTGTATGCTGCCCTTTAGAATTGGGTCCATAGAAATCTTTCTGAAACCCAGACTGGCTGTCATGTTTGAGCTGGCCTGGAGGACAAAAATGACCCTCATAGGACACTCCTGAATGCGACCCAGTGGTTATAAAGCTGCGCTGAGTGGATTGTTCTGCATCTGACGTGTATGCTTGAGGGGCAGAAACGTTTTGTTTACCGTATTCATAAAATCCTCCTGCAACAGTTGAGGGACCAGTCTTATTCAGACCCATCACTACAGCCTGTTGACTGGATGCCTGAGACATTACACTCCCAAAGGGGTTCATGACCACAGCGCTTGGGTTTTGCGTCTGCATGTTCCCAACAGGCCCTGTGCTTCCTCCTTGTGCTGCCAGAGCTGGATTCTGTGCTGGAAAAGGGATTCCACTAGATGGAAACCTAGCATTAGTGATCCCAGGTCCTTGTGGAGGTCCTCCAGCATGCCCCTGGGGGGTGCTGATCACGGACGGATGCCGTAACTGGTTAAACAGCGGCTGAGACATAGCCACTTTGGAGAGCACTTGATTCAGGACACTTGCAGCTGCTGGGTTGCTGGTGACTGCTGTCTGAGCCAATTTTAGCCTGTGCAAGGTAAGCTGAGCTTGGAGCTGAGCGAGCTGAAGACTGGCAGGAGAAGGAAGCAAAGGATTCGGGGTGCTGACAGAGAATGGGTTCTTCTCCAGAAGCTTGGCAGCACTGGAAAGGAACAGGAGACAGGCGAGTTAAATTGACCTCACAAATTTAACAGTGGCCCCTTCTTACCAAAATGTGGCCTGGAACATCACCCCTCTACCCCCCACTTGAGATTTACTTTCTCTAAACCAGGGAAGGGGGAGGGGATGATTAAGGATGCAGTATTAACAGTCTCTTCTACTTAAGTGTCTGCTGCCGTATTCATTTTAATTAAGATGTTACTGAAGAGATTAATGTTTCAAGGTCACTTTAAAAAAAAAAAAAAACCTCACTTTTGAATCTGATCCAAAGCCCACTGGCATCAATGGAAAGACTCCATTGCCTTCAGTGGATTTTGAAGAAGACCATCAACTCATTTAAAGTGTATGTTAGACTCATGACTGGCAAACTGTATATCCACAGAACAGAAACAGAAGTTCAAGATTTTCAAAAGACTCCCCAACATTTGCATCAACCTTTGGTTTAAAATTAAAGGATGCTGCCAGGGGCTAGATAGTAATTCCTTCTTCAAGGTTAATACAATCCCAGACCTCTCTACTGAAGCATTATGGCTTCTGATAGTGCTTTTGTGATAATATTGGGAAGGGGAATAAGACCGCTGACTTGCTCCAAGAACTGCTGGTTCTGTGTTGGCCACAGTTCAAATCAGTACACTGCTATCATAAAACCCTCTCATTCATCTTCTACTTTCCTATACTACAGGTTGCAACAAATGGGATTCTCTATTGAGTCAGTGTAAAAGGGGAGTCCACAACAAAGCTGGTCAGGTGAAAGCAGTCATTTAAGGAAAGGTTAATAGCCTGGAGAAGAGACGGTTGAAGAGATGCTTGACAACAGTCTTTGAATACAAAACGGGTGTTATAAAGAATATGCAGATCCATTGTTCTCTGTGTCCATGGGGACAGAACAAGTACCAGTAACTTTAAACTGCAACAAGGAAGATTTAGGTTAAGATGTTAGAAAGGATTTTCTAACTCTGAATATGGTTAAGCTCTGAAGTGGATTACCTGGAGAAATTGTGGGATATCTGTCACTTAAAGCTTTTCAGTGCAGAATAGATCAATATTTGGAGGGGTTTGGGCAAGAATAATCTTGTCTGGGGAAGAGACTGCCTAAGGTACTTTTGATCCACATTCTTCTATGATTCTATAACACTTCACACACACATACCGATTTCTTTTTTTACATTGTTTTACAAAGCATTACCTAATTAATGCACACAGCACCCTTTCTGGTCAGCATATATTTTCAGTTATAGCAATGCCTTTTGCCCTAACTTGGGTCTGTGAAACAGTTGAATTATTTTTGGAGAAACCTGGAAAAAAAAAAAAAACCCTACCAAAATGACCACTCAGCTTGAAGCAAACAGTCAGCATAGAAAAATCTCAGCCCAAATGGTTAAATTTATAAGCAGCTTAGAACACAGCTATGTAATGGAAAATACATAGTCCTAAATATGGACACCAGTGCCCGATCTGCCAACAATGACCATCCTGTGTTCTTCCAAGAAACAGGAAAATCTGTTGTGGATGTGCATTACATGGTACCCTTTGGCCACACGCCTTCCATGAGTACTGTAAAAAAATGGGTTGCAGCAACGTTGTTACCACACCAGGCTTTAGTACAGGCAGTCCTCTGACTTACGACACAACTGGTTCCTGAAAAACGCATCTAAAGTCGAAATGTTGTAACTTGGAACAAAGTTTCTCATAAGAAACAATGTTATAAATGGGGGATTGGTTCCTGAATCAAGGCCAGACACCCTACTGTCACCAAAAATAACCCAGAATTTTGTACTCGATAAATTATAGATGAGTAATATAGCTACATTAATGTATTTCTATTGTAAATAGCAATCATATGGGTTTGGAAGGACTTCTTTGAGGTGACTTTGCTGGACGTTTTGAAAGGCTCTTGGTTGGACTTTTTGAACGGTTCTTAGCTGGAGTCTTCTCAGGAGTCCTGGCTGCAGATTTTCTGGAGTCTTGTCTGCTTTCTTAAAGGTAGTGTCCAAGGAAGTTTGGACGCATGTTCTCCAGGGAGATGGGTGACGCAATGAACTTGTTTGCTGGCGTGGCGTGGCATGCCGTCAGACAGAGTGTTGTAAAGTTGAAACTGACGTCAAAGTTGAAACAGTGTCAATTTTATAAGCGTTGTAAGTGTGAAACGTAACTCGAAATATTGTAAGTCGAGGACTGCCTGTACTTCCTTTTGGAAGCATTAAAACATGGTGCAGTAACTGCCCGTATTGTGCAGCACATGGTTAGTTTTCACTGATAGTTCACCATAGCAGCCCGCTATAACAGAGGAGCATGCTGCTACAACGAAGTAGCTGCCGATGACATGTAGACTCACATGATTGCTATGCTGCCATAACACATTGTCTGGCAACCTAGCACATTGCTACGGCAACGTAGGACAACATGTAGACATGCCCATAGCCACTTTAAACCCTGGCAGAGAAATGGTGGCATCTACTCTCCACCAACCAGAGCTATTACTTTCCACAGCCTCTGCTGACATATGCCACATAATCAACACTTTTCAAATGGTTGCTCATTCTTAGAGCTATTACATACAGTACTAGGCTATTGAATAACAGGAATGCTGTCCAACACACAATTTACTCATATTGTCAAAATGTATTAAACTTTGCTTTGGCCCTTTCCAAGCAACAAGAGCTAGACATCAATTACCATACAACATTTACTGTTAATAATTGACCAATTTGCTAAAGTGCAAGGATAAAGCTGTCATTAATTTTGATGGCTTGTCAGTGCACTGCATTTTTAAAACCACAGATTAGAAAAACATCTGTTTAAATGTAACATAAGCCTAAAAAAAATGAACGGGTTTCATGTTTAACACTAAACCTCCATTAGCAACTGCAAAGCATATCTGTCTCCAAGACTATCAAACAGTTTGAATACATGCTTCATTACGAAATAGCACAACTCCCTGCTTGCAGAACAAGTTCAGATCAGTAAGCTTCTGGTCTGTGATACAGTTTGTTTTCCTTATTTCCCATTGCTCGCTAGCTGGCCTTATTTTATGGTAGGGGGTGTTGTAGATTCATTTATTAATGGACTCATGGTCAAAATAATACATGTGCATACAAACCCCCCAATCCTGAGGGATGCTAAACACCCACAAATCCCATGTGGCTATTAACAGACTGCTCAACACAGGATCAAGCCCCAAATTAGCAAAACACTGTTGCTTTAATATGCAATGAAGTGGCAGAAAACTAGCAAGCATGTTGTTACAAGCAGTGGAGAAGCAGGCACACTATTAGACTTAATTATATACCACGAAAGATATATTGTGTAACTAACATCTGGAATCTCCTTGTTAATACTGTGCTGTCTGGGACTCAATACAATCTGAGCCATTGTTTCATTCTTAGCTGTTAGCTCATCCCACACATTGTATAAGCAATACAACTCTATAGCAATGTGGTATGTGCATAACAAAGAATGGGGGAGCACTTTTAGAATAAAATGAAGACTTGAGGAGCTGGTAGCCCCGCTTACAATGGTCTCAGATTTTGGAGAATCAGATGTTTTCAATG
This sequence comes from Gavialis gangeticus, assembly GCF_001723915.1. NCBI lineage: Eukaryota > Metazoa > Chordata > Crocodylia > Gavialidae > Gavialis > Gavialis gangeticus. The sequence continues at coordinate 53,091,777 of NW_017728994.1, read as the reverse complement.
GTTTAATTCCATCATGTTGAAGGAACAACACAGACGCATCGAAACAGCTGCAATGCCCAAGTCCTTCCACTTATACTGGGACACATGGGATTGTGTGTCAAGAAAGACAGTCAGGAAAAGTCTTTATCTCAAGTGTCATCAGAGCAAACCATGAAGCTACCAGGTACTTCATGTGTTGTGAACACTGGTGAATTTGTGAGCTTTGGGTAGCTTCACAGCCTGTTCTAATGCTTTAATATAGTGATTTCCAATCTGCAGTTTACAGACCAGCCCCAGACAACTAGAGGAACTTGCTTTGCTTACAACAGCAAAGCATTTGTCCATTTTAAGCAGGGCATGAGGGGAAATACGCCTGGGCAGCTGAGACTGATGCCTGGTATTGTGCCAGGAAGTGGAGGACCCTTCTTCATCAGCAGCCAAGCAGACCATCTCAGTCACTGCCTTACCCTCCAGTGGCATCAGGTGGTTGGAAGCTGGCTCAGCTACCTATCTGCTTTATCCCTCTGCTAAACAGTCCCATAGGTATGTCAGCAGAAGAACCTGGGTCACACAGGGTGAGATTAAGCCATTAACTCAAGGAAGCAACTGCCATCACTACCCTGACTCTTGTTAAAGTATAAAAACATCAAAAGTGGCATCGGAAAGGGACAAGGCACATAGACATCTTGGGGACAGGGTTTCAAATTCACAGGTTTCAAATTCACTTCGGGATGTCCAGACTTTACATCACAACATTAAAGTAGTTTTCATAGAGTTTCCTCCTCCCAAGCCATGGGTGGAAATGTGTAGCAATGAGTCACTGGGGCTAGGGACAGACATTCAAAAAGCCTGAGCCTGAATTGATTCAATCTTTGTAGGTTAGTCTAACTTGCCTAAGCTGAATCAGCTTGTAACTGCACAGACATCCCCTCTGGACTGAAAAAATGCCAGCACATGCACTGGCTTAGGCTAGAAGCTGGGGGGCAGGCCTAGAGCAGCCTTTCCTTCCATAGTGCTGAGCTAACGGGGGGCTGTGGCCAGGCCCTGGCAGGACACTGATTAGGAAGTTGTTCCCCCCACCTCCTTGATAACAGAGCATTTATCAGCTCCGTTATCAGTATTTAGCACCCCATCAGAGAACAAAGCCCCTCTCATTAGTTCAAGCTCTTAACAACTTTTTCCAAGGAAGTAAACATTCCAAGGAGGGACACTACCAGCTGACCTGTTGATTAGCTCCAAAAAGCCCTAAGTAAATGCTGTCCTGTCTGCCTTACACAGATACCTCTCAGCATTAGCTAGCATACAGTAACCTGGTTAAGTCCGTGCTACGGTCCATGCTGTGGGAGGGAGGGAGTGGGGGGATCCCTGCTTACGCAGCTAGTTGAGGGGGAGGAGGTGGGGCAGGAAGCATGGGGAAGCCAGGCAGACACTGCTGTGCCTGCAGGTTTCTGCCAGAGCTTCAGTCAGGGAGCAGAGGGGAGGGGCCAGCCCAGCTCTCTGAAGCAGAGAGCCCCGCACAGCCCAGAGAGCATGTCAGGATGTTGATTTAGCTTAAACCAGGAAGGGGTCTGGAACAGACATTGCATAAACTGGTCTGACCCACTATTAAACCTGATACTACATTCAACCAGGTTTATCTCAAACCAGTGTCAGCCATTGTCAAACTGGTTTATGTGCACTGAATGTTTCTTCTGTTACAGGTTTAAACCTGTTTCTGATCACTTAAACCAGTTTATATGTAATGTCTGTCCCTAGCCTGGGAGAAAAGGTCCGAGTTGTAAATAAGGTACCTGGGAGCAAAGGTGTCCAGCAAAGGGTTTCTATGTTTGAAGAGCAGTGAAAGATAGGACTAAGTTTGAGGGCTTTGATTTGTTACATAATACGGGCCCTAGGACAGGCCATACAAGTCAAAAATACATACATTTTAAACACTGTTTCTCTGTACCACTGACACAGCCCTAATATAGTACTTGCATTTATGACTAGCTCCTTTTAGCACAATTTTGCAGAGCGCCCTAAACGACATTTTTATCAAAACAGCGAAGATTTTCTAAGCTGGAGAAAGATTCTTTTCAGTAAAGATACCGTATTTCCTCACATGCAACATGCCTCAAAATATAATACACACCTTGTTTTTGAAAGACAGAATAAAGAAAAAATATTTTTCCAGAATTATGGCTGCACTGTGCAGGGAGACAGCCAAATCTTCAGCTGACACCTTCCCTTTCCTGCTTAACTAAAGCTGAAACCCTGCTTGCTCCTGAACACTGGTCTCCATGGCTGGATCTGTCATTTTGAAAAGAGCTAAAGAGTCTCCAAGACTGTAAAACAGTAGGTGAGAAACCAGTAGCAGCTAGCAGACAGCAAAATTGCCCTAAGAAACATTAGCATGATCAAGATTATGAAAAAGAAGAGACAATCGTTAACACTTCTGGAGTAAAGAACAAGGGGCAATTAATTCAAGTGATTCCCTTAGCTGCCTGAATAGCAATGCAACAACCGCTGCAGCAGAAATCAAAGCAGGGTGCTTCTATCTTAAGCTTCCCGGCTTAATATTTATATAACCCAATTTCAGGGGATGGCACATTCTATTATGTGTAAGAAAATGAGGTTTAATGATGATTAATTAGCTCAATTTTTAAACATAGATGGATAAAACAACCCATTACCTAATTTTCAATTGCCATTCCCAATATTACCAACCATAAGTGTCTAAAAATCATGAGCATGCTAACATAAAAAAAATCAAGTTTGCATTCATTTCCTCTTTGAATTTTGTTAATTACTCTTGTGTCACACTCTCCACATTTTTTCCACAAACAAGAAGCTGGAACCTTTCTTTTAGAGTGAAAGCTGAGATTCTTAAAAACTCTAAGAGCTGCACTTTAACAGTTTCAGTTGCCCAAAAAAATCAATGTTTAGCAAAGCTCTGCTCCTATTAATCAATGCAAACAATCTGCTATCTGCATAGTCTTTAATTCCCAAGAGCATACAGTAATATGTAGTTGTCTGTATTAAAGTATCTGGACTGGTGGATTAGTGGAGTAATCCCTTCTATGAGAGTGATGAAAAGGCTAAATAAAAAAACATGTCCACTAGAACACATACAGAATCTGTGGTTGCGTATTCAAAGCCAAAATTAATGACAAAGTACTATCTGATAAATTACCTTTCAGTATCAACAAGGTTCTTTGGGTGAACCTGATATCTTTTATTAGAGCAACTTAAATAGTTGGAATAAAATGTTTTCCAACTATTTAAGTTGGTCTAATAAAAAGATATCAGATTTACCCAAAGAACCTCGTCTGCCTATTTCCTTAGACCAACAAGGCTACCACCTACACCTCAGGGAAAAAATGAATTCTGTTTGTGGAGTGATCAAATTCAGCTGGAATTAGTGGTTTAGGGAACACTTGCATATACACCTGGTGTGAGCTTAAATATGTTAGGAAAAGTATTACGCTTGAAAAATTCTGCAAAATGTAATTTGCTTTGGGGGAATTCTACGTGCAATTGGTGTGTTCTGTGATTATACAGCCCCCACAGATGAATTTAGCTTTATATTTAGGAAGGGTTTTTAATTATGCTTTTCCTTGAAAGACTTTGTGAAAACAAAAATTTGAGAAAGTTTCAAAGATAAAAGCAATTTTCATTCCAAGAGTAGCCAAATATATATATATATATATATATATATATATAGCCAACTTTTCTGAGAAAGGGGATCCATTTTAGAGCATACAAACATTTCCAAAGCTATCTGAAATACAGAAATATTTTAACTTTACACACTACACCAGGCATTCCTGCTTGGCTATGAGAAAATGCACTTTAAATTGTGTTCACAAGAGTTTGTTATTTCTAAGCCAACTACAACTTTTCTCAAGCTTTGAAACTTTCTTGAGACACATATACGTGGTCTGGTTGATGACTTAGGACAAAGCTATTTTTGGAGTTATCCCAGAACAAAAAGAATTACATTCTTTTAAAAGAAGTGTAAAACGTACTTTTCCCTCATGTTACATTTGTTCAGGAACAACAGGAGGATATTTGCAAAAGTCTTTAAAAAGCTTGGGCTGAGAGAACAAACAGAAATAAATTCAACCCCAAATAGCTTTTGTGAATAGTTATGAAGTGCTAAAAAATAATATTTTGTGGCTAAACCTTGTTTTCACGTGAATGTGTCCAACATGGACAATCATCAGTGAGGAGGAGAAGATTTAGTCTGTAGAAATAAAGACGCTCCACAATCACATCTATGGTACCAGCAGTTACGGGCACTTGTACAGAAAGGATGAACAGAGGAATACAAATTTCAGTGAAAATAGATGAAATAGCAAAATTAGGATTTATATTACCGTATTTTTATAAGCCTGGCAAAAAGTATAGGCTTCTACTTCATGTTTATCTGCTGCATGAGTTTCAATAAGGATATGTGCTTTGATGAAAGAACATAAGAGGTCATGTTTTTCTTTTCTCTTATATTGCATCCAAATTATGGTCAAGGACCATTTACTTTCTTCATAGCTCCAAGATCAGTATTTTCTTTCGGTTTAATGCAGGGGTGGGCAAAATACAGCCTATGGGTTGTATTCAGACCGCCAAGGGATTTTATCTGACTTGCAGTGGGTCCCTTGGCCCCAATGTAGGAGGCAGCCCGGGCTTCCCCCACACTGGTCCTGTGCTGTCACCACCCCGTAATCCTGGCCCCGGCCCCCACCCTCCCATCCTGCTCCCTGCCCTCCTGTAGCCCCATCCCACCCACACGGCTAAGCACGCCCTGCCTGTGGGGGTTCCAGCTGCTCTCCATGGAGACATGCCTGCCTCCTCTATCCAGCACCCCCCCCAGCTGTGCATGCGGGGTGGACAGGCTCAGGCTGGATAGTATTAAATGCGCCCTCCCCACTCGCTGTACCAGGTCAGCACCCCTTCCCCTCCCCGCCAACAACAGCTCACCCAAATTCCTAAAGTGGCCATCCAGGGAAAATAATTGCCCACCCCTGGTTTAGTGGGATGATTTTCTGGGTCAGGAGAGTTTTGCAAATTTGTAGAAAGGAGGAAGGAAGCCTCCACCTTTATAATTTAGGTTCTGAAATCATATCCAGCAGATTTTTTCTTGCTGAGCTGTGATTAGAAAAGAAAGAATTTGATAATAGATTAATTAGATGAAGTAAGAATTAGATAATATCTCATAGTAAATTCAGGTATTTATAAGAACATGGATAACCTGATCTATTTTAATGCATCTCAAAGTTTAAGGGGGGAAAAAAAAATCTTTCCTATCCCAAATAACTATTTAACACCCATCATTATGTTTCTGAGAAAGTATAAGAAAACATTAACTAATGTTCATGTAGGGCCTAGGCAACTTGTTACGTGTATGCGTGTTAGTGGCTGTGATACTTATTCAGGCAGTTACATACCAGTGAACATATTACAAAAATGTTATGCCTGAGCTTTTCAAAGCCACCTGAAGGAGGTGGGTGGGTGCCAGACTTCCTTTGCAAGCTGCTTAGACTCATTTGAAAAGCCCAGGCAAATCATTCTGTCCCTACAAAGGGGTGGGGATTTCTCTGGACTGGAGACTGCCCTGACTTCACAGGCAGGAGAACAGAATGAAGGAGATAGCTAGCCGTTAACACATAGCCATGTACAACGGCTAACGGTTCTGGTCATGTCTCCTTCAAGTGACTGCACCAGTGACTATAATATCTGTATCCTTCAGCTAATGGAGAAGTCCTTGCCCTCACGTGGTAGCCTCCCGTGCTTTTGGTCCTGTAGGTCCAAGGCTTCTTTTTCCATTGACAACTACATTTATGTACAGTACTGTTTTGCTCGAGGGGAAGTTGGGTCTTCTGATGCTGCTGATATTTTTCTTAGTAACAAATCCAGCTTATGACATGGGGGCTGCTGTTGTGTGCTGCAATGAAGATCATATAGAAAGCAATGAACTGCGTAGGTTAATTTATAAAGAGCTTTGTTTTAAAGTGACTTATTCAAATACTACTGCCAAACAACAAAGCCACTGGCATTAAAAAAACCCCCCAAAACAAACCAGAGCTATGGCCTAAGAACAATAAAGATAGGTCTGTGACATCTATGGCGATCTTTGCTCATTCACTGCTTCAGAATTGATTCCCATTCACACTGCTGCCCACGTTTCTATTCTGCTGCTCTTCCCTGCGCAATTCTCAGTGCATTCCAGCTTTTCTCATCTTGCTCTCTCCTATAATGCTCCTTTCCCATTTAAGTCTTAAAAGTCAAGCGAAGGAAAAATCCTAATGAAGCAGAGATCAACCCTCATAAAAATAAGACTCTCTCTGATATAGAAGGTATCATATATTATTAGGCACTTGCTACCTTGTGACCCTGTAGATGTCAAAACCATTTAATTGCTTTTGAGTTAAGACTTTGACTGTTATTTATTTTGATACAATATTGCATGCATTACCATTAGTATTCTGCATTTTTGTTTTTTACCGAATTTCACTGATAAATGACCTGATTTTTTATTGAAGTTATTCAGTTTTTACTGATTTACACCTGTTTTTTTACACCCCCCCATACCTCCTGGGCCCTGTTCAGCTCCCCATCCCCCCAGATGAGCACCTGGGGGAGCACATGTGCACATGCATGCTCAGTCCCATCCCCCAAATTTATTATTTTCCTCAATTTAAACTGATTTTTTTTCTTTTCTTCCTTTTATCCTGATTTTAATCGGTTGTTATGTTTGGAAGATAAACCCCAAGAAATTCCTGGAATATTTTTTTGATAATAAAAACCAAAAACACAGAACACTAATTATCATATTGTTTAATGATTATTTTGTACATATTAATAGAGCTTTGTAATTTAAGTGTATATTCAAGAGACAAGGATATTTTTGGTGATCTCTTTCATTGAAACAACTGTGTAATTGGGAGAGATGATAGGTGATTTCAGACACAAGGTTCCCTTCTTCAGGCTCCAGGCCTGAAAAAAATAAAAGATATCACCAAAGAAAGGCTTGCCTCATATTTTCTGAACCAACATGGCTACAATATCTAATGTATGTTAAAGCAAATATAAAAATTCTAGTGTCCAGACAGGTGTTGTCTTCATCTATACTGCAAACACAGTCAAAGAAAACTTGGTTAATTGTATCAAAATAAATTTCTGTCTAAATGCCTTGAATGCAACGGGCAGCTAGGTGCACAGGGCCAGTGGCAACTTCCAAGTTGCTACCATGATCGCAGTGCATGTGTGCATGTCTGTTACAAGTATGTATTATAAGTATCAAAATATACAAACAAAACTGAAGTAGTATACCAACCAATATAAAACGTAAGTGTGTGCACATATATAGCTTATATCTATACAAATATATACGTAAAGATTCAAATAAAACAAAAGAACTATGAAAACTATACAAACCAAAGTAGTAAAAAGTCTGCATTATATTAGTAACATGGGTTTCATGAATATGTGGTACCCAGCAATATACGGGTTAACCTTTTCTTGCTTCCTAAACTGCTCCCCTGGGACAAACAGTGTGGGTAGCCACAACAAAGTAGGGGAGGGGAAGGGAGGGGAGTGGGGCAGGCAGTGAGCAGGGATCTGGGGTGCTGGGGAGCACAGATTGGGGGAGGGGGACCTCATCTTATTTTTGAGTAAGTATGGTATATTAGAATATCATCACATAGTAATATCTGAGTCTCTTCGGGACTCACAGGTCTTATTCATACCTGGAAATCAGAAAGACGTAGTGCATGTGTTTCAGTGCACAGCAAGCATGAATATTATTCTTAAGTCACAGATAATCTTTTTCACTAACGCAAGGCTTATCAATCTAAAAATACCTAAAAAAAGCGGTCATCGTTAGTTTGCAGACCAAAAACCTGAGATATTAAGACTTATCTTTTATGTTAAGAATGATTAGCTTTGCTAACACCGTCACTGGGCTTTTAGAATAAATCGTACTGCTGTTGAAAAGCAATAATACCGGGCATCTTTACATGTGCTCCAGGGTGTGCACGTCAGAGCAGGCATAAGGCACATGTATAGATGCCCACGTGACCGCCCTCTTACTGGTTAGCAAATATTAATCCAAGTGAAACTATATTTAAAATATTCAGTGAAGGACGAGTCAACCTATATGAGAATATTTGTCATAATTCATAATACTAAATTAATAATTATGGTAAAATTAATCCACTATCACTATACTGCAACCAAAAAATAAAATCCATGCATCTACAAATCAAGGTATTTATGCCATGTTAATCACCACACCATATAATCACATAAAGAAAAATACTGGAATACCTCCACCCTCTCAGAAAGAGCCACGAGACGGTTAGAAATAGATGTCACCTAGAATAAGCAACATGGGCCTTTTTGACAGATATCCAAATTCATATTATATAATTGCATACTTAGGGGTTCTTTTATGTTTTCCTTTACATGCATGTTTTGAATTATACACACACATTCTAGGTAATATATCGATATATCTAACGCATTACTTGCGCACATACATAGACACATAGATTCATCATAATACACAGAACTGAACCAACTGATTTTGTAATTTACCAATTCAAGTAAATTACAACACTCTTTTTAAAATCAGAGGGAGCAGAATCACCCCTTTGTCTCTTTAGCGTTGACTTTTCTTTAAAACTAAAACATAAAAAAAGAAAGATAGGAGCCCTAAAGATTTCTTTAAAATCATATATTAGGACTGAGGCATGATATGGTGTAAAAATAACAGCAGGTACTGTTTGCCCAGGCTTCATTCTCTGTTTGGTAGTTGTCTCTTGCTTGCTGTTCTTTACAAGATCAAATATGCTACAAAAAGAGCATCTTAACATAAGTTTTGCAATATATATTTAGTGTTTTGGGACTTTCTGTTTTGTTTTTTACTTTAAAGAGAAATAGTTTAAATGTAAAACAGCAAGGTTGAAATATAAAAAAGAAAAAAAAACGAATTGTTTCAAGATAAGTATCCCCTGTTATAAGGGAGTTTAAATTTGTGTGTCTTGATTAATAAACTGTTACACAAGCCATTTTCCAAACCCAGATATAAAATAGACTACTGCTGAAATCTCACAAAAGACGAAACATGTTTGACAAAGGAAATGATTTAATTTAAACGTCCACATTTTACATTAACCGTTTTACATTTTTTCAGGATTTGTGCCTTTGTTCATTAGAAGGAAATGACAGTAAAGATGCTAAGACGCTGGCCAGTAAAGTTGATTAATATACTCTACTGGAAAATAAAAACAACTTTTGTTGAAAGTAATCCATTTGAGACTTGCATGTGGCAGCTGCGGAGAATAGAAACATTATGGAATTATTAAACTTCTGCTTAACTTTCATCTGAGGCTGAAACATAAAATGTTCTCTCTGAGGATAATTGTAAATGTTACACCCACCTGACAGAATGGATGTCAGGACTGATAAAATGCTGGGGTTCATTATAAATAGTGCCTGTGCTAATAAGGTTATACAGAACTGTCTGAAAATTTTCAATCTATCTAATAAAATTGTGCATGTAAAATGGAAAGATACTCCTTTTTGTTGAAGTGATATTCTTATTTCCCATGAATTGAGATGTCTGCTTATTGCTATACTTGCATTTAAAAGTCAGTACTGTGCCGTAGTTGTAGTCTCATAATAGAAAAAAAAAATGTGAGAAGCCAGAACAATTAAGAATTAAGGTCTTAGTTCTATCAGATACAGTATTAGATTGTTGTAACTAATTAGCAGTATAAGTAATACTTGAACCACAAAACACTTCAGAGTATAGACAGCACTTTCTTTTCTGTTGGAAAAGCACTTAATATGCACTACTGAAAATAACAACGAAACTGATTTTCTTAAATATTCTAAGCTACTTAAGTCTCTGGATTTCCTTCTGAGAACTAAAGGCTTCCTTTGAAAGGACTGAATACCAATTCTTCTTAATGTCATAGCTTCAATATTTCTTTAGCCAAACGGCCTCTATTTACATTTCATAGATAGAATCCTAATCTATGCAATTTGGATGTGTGAATATAAGGATTTCTAAATTCAAACTTTGGTAGTCGGATTCATTTTAAATTTAGTGTCCGCAAATAAGAGAAATAGAATTCTGCTTTTCATTTATTCATATGATTTACAAAGCTCATAACAGTATGTTTCAACAGATAACATCAGTATGGCTTGATTTGCTATGGGCCTTTCTTCAAAGTACAACAATCTTGATGAACGTTCACCAGCATTATCGGAAACCCCCAAATGAAATGGACTGACGCGTTAATTTAAAATCGAAGTTAACTATTATAATTAACCTGTAAATTGCTCACATTTTATTGTGCTACAGAAATATCCATGCTACAAGATTCATTTTTTTTTAAGTATCAGAATATATCAGATGAAACCACTAAAATACAGTGCTATGCTTGGCAGATTAAAAAGCTATCAACATTACCAAGATAAAAGAAGCCAGCTTTTTGTCTGTGGCACAGACAAATCACTTAATGCAATCTTACCTTTTTGAAACATTAAGGGGTGCCAGCAATAGTGATTTGATGCGGAGGGAACACAACCAATAGCTGATTTTAGTGTTACACACATGCCTTCCTATAAAATTCCACTGGCATTCTATCTACTTTCTGCTTGCAGACTATTTACAAGCTTCCTTTTACAAAGTCACAACTTTAGGAGTGGAAAAATTATATCTAGGATTGGAAGACGGGTCACATGGTCTCTGGGAGCCATTCTTGTTGCATTACACGCAGCAAGTGTAAATGGCAAACAATATCAGTTGATGTTTCTGCCATATGTTCTCTGTCTCTTCACACATCAGCACCCCAGAGCCCAGCTTGCACAGATGCAATCCCAGGAATCCTACAGAAGGGGACGTCCCAAACTAATTAGGCAAATTATGCATAAAGCCCAAAAGGCACTGAAGATACAGTAGAGTTTCAGAAGCCAATGGGAACTGTACTTTGTTCCAGAAAATCAAAAGTTATCTCCAAAAAGCCTTATCAACGTCAAAACAGAGACTCACACAGTGCATTTCTACTGGCATCTATAGCTGACTCATTCATAATTTTTCAGATGTTCACCACCTGAGAATAAGAAAATTCAACAGGTGAGACAAAAAGACAATGCATATTCATGCTGAAGTCCTGGGTACACATCTCAGCAAAAACAGTTAATATGTTCTTCCTTTCAACAGAAATGCAGTAATCAGAGTTAATATATTGTTCAGTACACACATGAACGGTTTAGCATGACATATGACACTGTTTTGATCCAATAAAATAAACGGACTTAAAAGCTGTGCATTTTTACCCGTTAGCTGCAGTTTTCTTAGCAATATTTCATCCTATTGCATTCTCATAAATGTTGATTACTAAATATGCAAGGAGGCAAAACCCTGTATATCAACTAGAAAGTGTGTAACTTACACCTGCGTGTCAAAATGATGGACTTTCCCATATTTTGTATCAGCCATCAAGAAAGGCTGCTGTTCTTCCCTTACCTTCAACAGACTAATATACTTCCATAAAGTAATAAAAGAACAGCTCTCATCTATAGATCAAAATAAGTGAAATGGTCCTGTTTCTCTTAAGAACTTAGGTACTTGGAACTCTTGAGCCATAGAGCTCATTCCCTTTTAGCTGTTCAGCTGATCTGCCCCAATAGCCCCTTGGGACGGTTCTTTTAAAGTCTGTTTTTAGTAACAGTTTTCATCTTATAAACCTTTCCCAACATAGTTGAGATTTTGCTGATTGCGAGCTTCTACTTCCCAAGATGCCAGTTGCAAAATTATTATTAAAAATGTAAAATTTGTGATTTCTGTACAAGATCTACTTTATGTCTGACGTAAAAACATACGCATGACTTTAAAAAAAATCATGCTTTGTGTTTACCATAAGCTGAGCCATGAAGTGTCCCTGACCACTTAACTTTCTTTTTTCTTTCTTTCTTTTTCCCCCCACTTTTTGCAAACCCTTTTGGCATCTCTCCAAAGAAGAAAACTGTTGGTCTAACTTAGGGGTTTTAGAAGTTGGCTTACTAAAGAGGGGAACTTCTAAGAGATGACACAGAGCGTTGCTCCACTTAGATGAAACTTCACTGGCAGAAAACGGTATAAAACTCTATGGTAGGATAAGCAACTATCCACCCTATGGTACATCATACCTTTCCATTAAGTTGAACTTCCCCTCACTTTCTCTGTGTTTATACTCTGCTAACTATGGCAAAGAAAAACATATTAGCTTTAAATAAAACCCCCTACATTGTCCTTATCAGAAGTTAAAGCTACAGTAAATCTCTTCCTAAAAGCATGGGACACACAGAAGCTGAGTCTAGTTGGAGAATCACAGCTTTACATCCAGCAACAAAACAATCCTTCTTACTGCCTATATATATGGTCCGCAGCTGGATTGTTCAGGTCTCCTGCACTTCCAACTGGTCAGCCAACCCATGACCTGTGCAAGTCATGGAATAGGCTTACTAACTCAAGCCTGGCTGTGCATTTCCTACAAAATCCAAGTAAGCTAATGCCAAAGTAGAGGCATACTAGGAACCTAAGTGATTTGATTTCAGGAACGTTACCTTGTAGGCAGGCTGCACACAGTAGGTGCAGTCTCAGGCAAAGAGTCAATTGTTCAGCTGTGCAGCTGTCCTTGACCACAGCCTAAATTTTCACCTGTTGTTGAATATTAATTTATACCCAGAAAAAGAAACTGCCCCAAGAGGCAACATTACAGATAATCCAGCACACCGCATTTTTGTGGAAGCTGTCTCTTTGTCTAGCTAAAAAGAAAATCTCTGCTGAATTACAGAGGTCGGAAACAGCCCAAACTTCATCATACTGCTTCTTTGCAGCCCTCTGAAAACCTTAATTAAAAATGATCAAAAAATAACCTTGTGGCTAAGTACAGAGTCAGAAAGCCCGAGGCTGAATCGATTCAGTCTTCACAGGTTAGTCACACACATTAAACCAATAAGCAAGCGAACAGACATTCACTTTTGATTCTGGAAATACAGCCACATGCCTGCAGTGGCCCAGGCCAGAAGCCAGGGAGCACTAGAGCATACCTCCCTGGTCTGCAGCAGCAATTTGGGCCAAGACTAGCCCACCCACCCTGTGAGTGGGGGTTTGAGGGGAGGTGCAAAGCATCCTGGGATGCTGGGCAACTGTGAGTTAACTTGAATCTGGACGGGATTTGGGCCAGAATTTCAATAAATTGATGTAACCTAAATCAATGAAGTCTGATACTATATCCATTCAGGTTTATCTTAAACTGGTTTCAGCCCTTTTGAAAGCGGTTTATGTGCACTGAACTTCTGTTATATTACAAATCTGAACCAGTTTCTGATCACTTATACTTCTGCCTGTTTAACTTCTGTCCCTAGACTGTAAGACCCTCAACTTTATTCTGCTCCTGAAAGTTAATCCAGTTATGAGATGGTTTAGTGATGGTATAGCCCCCTAATCTTTACTAGGTAAAATTTTGATCAGGAGCCATTTCATTGGAAATTGTGTTCTAGTCTCAACAACATCCAACATTCAATCCACGTACGTGGTCTTTCAGCTGTCTACGTGCATGCCCTCCCATTAGAGTAGCATGGTACATGCACAAAGACAATCAAACTCTGTCTGACCCAAGAGAGCTCCTTGGCTCTTCCTGAATGGCAGTGGGTATAACAAAGTCATTAAAAGTCATCACCATACATAATGTGAAAATAGGCAACAGTGAAGTAATCCAGCCAAGGACAAACTGAATCCAGAAGAACGGAGTCCACAAAGGGAGAGGTCAGTTTGTCCAACTGGAGAAGAGCAGGGCATGGCCTGCCATGCATTACATGGAAAAAAGGAAGAAATTTAACCTCTCCTTTTCTGCCTTCTATTCCCTCACAGACTGGCTCCACAGCATAGGGTATGCGCAGGTTAACATCAAAGAGAACCAACTCCCTACCTGAGCAGTCATGGGCAGATCTAGGATTTCAAAAACGAGGTGCAGGGGATGTGACTGGCACCCCCCACTCCCCACGCAGGCAGACTGCACCACAGAAGCTGCTATTAGGGTTTTTTTTAAGTCCCTGAAGCAAGTATGATGCTCCAAAACCACAGCCCCCCTCTCCAGCACTCAGCACCCCCCCACGCCTTCCCTCCTCCCTCTCCAACCAGGGCTGCTGCTGGGCATACAAAGTGATGGTGGTGGGAGGTGGACCCACCTGCCACTGTTGCTGTCCCTTGCTGACCTGGGGGTTGAGGAAGCCTCAGGATGCTTGTGCCCTGCTTCAACCAGAGGCTACCATGAGCAGCTGCCTGGGGTGCCAGGTTAGGCAGGTCCTCCCACTTCCAACACCTGCTTTCTGCATGGTGCCCCCAGGGGTCCCTCACTGGCTGGGAGCAGGTGCTGGAAGGGGTGGAGGGGCCACTGTGTAGACACTCCCTGAGCTGGAGTACCTGGGCCAGCAGGGGAAATCCAGGAGGGGCCAGGAAGCAGGGATCTGCCAGCTGCTGCCACTGCCAAGCCCTGCATCCTGTGCGGCCACTCCCGGCAACCTGCAAAGGGTGAGCTACATGGTTGAAGGAGGGGGCAACTACACCACTGCACCCCACCCCCCCGCCTGCTTCCCACCAGATCTACCCCTGGGAGCAGCAGAAAACAAAACCAGAAATGTCAGGAAACTCTGCTGGATTGTTTTGCTTGATTTCTAGTCTGGAGGAACAGTTTCCAGGGCATGTTCTCACATGCTTTGTGTGTTTTTGTTTTAACATTTTTAAAAGATTTGTAAGTTAAAAATAATGACAAAACAAACAAAAAAAGCATAGGGCCAAATTTCTCCCCAACCTGTGGAAAGTCTAGATTAAAGTGTTGTAGTCAATAAAAAAATATCTGCAGAACATTGAGAGACCAGCAGAAGTGTCATATATATTTACATTTACATTAATAATAAGCAGCACAGCCAAACACAGATGTGATGCATCAAGTTTGATTATTTAAGAAACCAAAATCAGAAAAAGATTTCATGTTTATATGGCTGATGAGATCACCCCTAGGAAAGGACTATTAAACATACTGTAACCCAGGTTGGCAGGAATATGAGGAATTCTCTAAATGACAGGTCTTAGGAAAGTATTTTTTGGGGGTAATAACTTTATCGGACCAACTGCATGGCTGGAGTAAAGTTGGACAAGCTTCTGAAGGCAAGACGTTCTTCATATGGTCCCAGGAGTTAGGAAGACATTTCCATAAATTATGCTGGCTTTCCACAATTGCCTACTTCAGGGTTTCTTGCTCCTTCTTTTGAAGTTTATGGGCCTGAGCACTATCACAGGCAGAGCACTGGACTGTATAAAACAGTGGTTTGATCCACCATGAGAACTCCTATTTTAGATACCTACACTTCACCTAGTTCTTCAAAAGAAATTCAGTAAGAATTCACTTGTGTTCAGATTTCAGTTAGCTCTGCTATGAAGCAAGCCCAGTTCAACTTATAACCTTAATTCATAGATCAGTAAGAAACAGAAAAAGGAGGGAAGGGGATTGTCTTAGCAAATTTCAGGCAGAACAATGACATTGTACTAGTTCTGACTTTGACAGCACAAAGTCATACTCCCCTGGAGCTGTTATAGTGTCAGAAAAATAGGGCTGGAAGGGATCTCAGAAGGTCGTGTAATCTAATCCTCTGCTTAATGCAGGACGGCTCTGTATTGCAAAGAATCCCATATAGTCAAGAGGTTCTTGACTATATGGGATTCAAAGAGGTTCTTAAAAAGATTAACAGCTTTTCTGCAGGCAGTATTGTACCCTGGGCTATCCTGCCCTTGCAATAGCAACACAGCAACCTCAGACAGGTGGATCCCTCATCTAGGTGGCTTACGACAGGGAAATAAGATGGTCTTTCTTTTATCTGATCTCCCACATAGTAAAGAAGAGAAGTTTCTACCTGACGATGCCACTGGTTGAAAACTGAAAACCCGAGGATCACTAACTGAAAATCTAAGGCCCATGTTGCACAGAAGATCAGAAGAGATAATCTGGTAGTTATTAAAATGTTAAAAACCATTAATCTATTTAATTAAAGTTATATCTTATAATATTTAAAAGCTAAAAGCTGCCCAGCTACCCACACTCTCCTCTGATGTTCCCAGCATTTGGTTCCCTTTTATCTTTCCCATTACTTTGTGTTTTAGCACCAATGAAACTGATGCCAAGGAGGAAAGGCAAAGCTATCTGCATAACTTGGAGTGTCTCCAGCTTCTATAACTCAGTATTTATCACAAACTCCAAGGGAAAAAACTGCAGAAAGCAAAGCCAGACTGATATCAGCAATTCCTTTCCTCACTGAAATATGTCTTAAGCTATTAATATTCCCGTAATAGCAACCGAGGCAGTACAACTAGAACCGACATGCTATTAGTCTAGACACTATACAATTTACCTAAAATAATTAATACTTGGAAAACGCTGAATGTATTTTTAGCTTCTTTTTAATGCAATTTACCTACTTAAACTACATGGGAGATGCAAGACTACATATACCAGGGAGCTCCTTACAGACCATCACGGTTGGAGGCATGTTACCCTAAAGAAAAAGTGAGGACCTTAGGATGCTTAAAATGATCCTACTAATGATTTGCCCGCCACCTAAAGGCAGGAAGAGTTCACTCAACTGAAAAAGGGAATTTCTTTCTGCCACACCCTCATCTGAAGTCATATATTTGGGATTCAGAAGACTGGCAAATGATAGATATGAAAGGTCAGGTTTCATCACCTTCTCAATAACCACACCAGGAAAAACCAGATTGGCAAATGGCAGATGGCCAGAAGTGGAAGTGAGAGCTAAGCACAACCCACTGGCCAATGCCTTGAGGGAGAAAGGGTACAATGCAAGGGTACGGGTGCCAACTGTCAGGGCACTCAGCACCCGGGACCTGAACAATGACAGCTAGGGCTGTACAAAGCTTCGGTCCCTAATTAGATTCAGCAGAGATATGGCCCAGTTCGGTGGCCAAATCTCTGAATCCGAATCGAATCAGAGGATCCTTTAATCTCTCCGACTTGATTCGGAACCCTCCAAATCTCTCAGAATTGATTCAGCCAGATTCAACGATTTGGACATAGAGACAGCTTTAAATGTTTTTTCTACATGCCTCTAGGTAGCAGGTAGCATCGTGTTTGCTGCGATGCTGGGGCACATGAAGTGTCCCACCGAAGCACGGGGGGCTCCCCAGCATGCTCAGCTCCCCAGCATGCAACATCCACCATTCTGGTGTTTAACTTTAAGCTAAAATGGTAGCCTACTGTCTGGGTCAGCAGCTAGAGTTAATTTAAAAGAAGCACCTGGGGCCTTTGTACACACCACAAAATTGGCCTTTAAAGAGGCTTAAATGCCTTTTTGCACCACTTTAATAGCATTGCTGTTTATACTGTTGGTGTACTGAACATTAAATGACTTTAAAACACCTCCGAGGCAGTGGCATGAAACAAATCATGCAGTGGCACAGGGCCCCCAACAACAGGGGGCCCTGCCGCCAACACTGCTGCCACTGTCGGAGAGCCTCCCACGTTTGGTTTGTGGCCCTCCCTCCCACCCGATGGGTTATGGGCATCTTCAGCCGGCCAGAAATTCCGGCCACCACTCCTCCCCTGCAGCCAATGTGCCATGCTAATTCCCCTGCAGACATGCCGTGGTGCAGGAGGTAGGGCCCCACACCCTGCTTGCATCACAGGGCCCCACTAACAGTAAATCAGCCATTGCTCTGAGGAGTTTTAGTTTGCTACCTAACGAAGTTCAACAGCTGCGGAGAGAAGCACCAGCCCCGTGCAGCTCAGGGGCTGTGCAGGCAGGCTCCACTGAAGAAAAAAAAAACAAAACCAAAAAATAGCAAGCCTTATCTTTTTTTTCCCCCCCTCCCTAAAGTCTGCCTCAGCTGCATGGGGGCCCAGTGCTTCCCTCTGCAGCTGTGGGGGGTGCCAGTACTTCCCTCTGCAGCTGCAGTGCCCCCCGGGACCGCCCGGGCTGGGTGGGCCGCCTGGGGGGCACTGCCACTGCCACAGAGGGAAGCACCACTCCCCCTCTGCAGCTCAGCCCCTGCACACACCCCCACTGCCGGAGAGGCAGGGAAGGATTGGGCCTGACCCTTGTGTACATGCCACAGGGATTTACTTCAGTTTAATTCTCCCTAAATTGAAGCTGTGTTTTTAAAAACCCACCACTTCAATTCAGGGAGAATTAAACTGAAGTAAACCCCCGTGGTGTGTACAAGCAGCCCTGGTCGTCATGATGGTTAAGAGTACGGTACTTGGAAAAATATGTTGTTCGCATTAGTACTGGAATGAATGAAATCTCCCAGATCAGTCTTCAAAGCTCCCTCATCAGATTAGGCAGAAGCTCTCTGAGCTCTTTAAGGAATTCTACCTGGCTCTTGGGGATCTTTAAGTAGACTCATACTTCCAGCCCTTGATTTGTATATCAGAGAGTCACATTGATGCCTTTATTCTCAGGATGTCTTCCTTCACTCACATGAGGCTGCAAGAGAATGAGAGAGACCACCTTTTTTGTCCACTCCAGGATGATGAGATGCCAGGTATCCTGAAAGGAGTATCTGAGCCGGCCTAGCTAGGACACAGTAATGCAGTGCTTAGTTAAGTGTTCCTCCTACAACTGGAGGACTGTTGCTGGAGAGCACTCTTGTTCATGTAAGACCAGGTTTCCTGTTCTCCTGCACTCTGTGTCCTGCTCAGTGCTTTTCAGATTGCACTTTTACACACTCACTCCACTGAACAGAGTCAAGACCAAGTATTGCAGGTCTGTAATTAACACCCATTAGTATATTAACATAGAAGAGAGAAATAGAGAAATAAATGAATGTTCTGCATCAAGAATAGATTTGGCACAGTGGGTGAAGCCATCTGATTCAGACCTTTGAGAGGTCTGCTAGTGAGCAGTGCAGGGAGAAACAGAAAAGCTGTTATCCAGTGTTTTGAGGAGGGGCATTGGAGTTTTGGTCATCAGTCCCTGAAAGCCATTCAGCACACTGTGTGTGAGGGTTGCTGTGCTGCCTCTTTGTATGCCTGCACAGATTAGTTGATGTCATCAGGGCCATTACACCCCTCCCACATGGGCACACGCAGCAGAAGTCTAGTTCCACACTAGCCAAGTGGAAGGGAGGGGCGGTCTTGACAAAACCCAAGTCCTGAGTCCTTTGGAAGCAATACCAAGCAACTTTTGGCTACTGAAGCAGGATTAGATGCCCTGGGAAGTCAGCCAGGAAGTCCTTTCCAGGCTACGTAGTCAGAAGCACCACAAAGTTCTGTCCTGAATAAAAAGTCTTTTGATATTAAAAGCATAAAACTTCCCCAACCACCCACTCCCTCCTTTGTTGTTCCCAACATTTGGTTCCCTTTTGTCATTCCAATTACTATTGCCATTGTAACTCATGACAAACACTGCGGTGGTTTAGCGCCAAGGAAAATGGTGCCAAGGAAGAAAGGCATTGCCTGGAGTGTCTCCAACTTAGTATTTATCAGAGACACCAGCAAGGCAGAAGACTGCAGGAAGCAAAGCCGGCTAGATATCGATGATTCCTCTCTTCAAGCATACTCTTCTGACAAATGCTGATCTAGAACTGAGAATAAAGGAAATGTAGAGACTGGTTTTTCACTCACGCATATCTCAGAAAGAGGGTAAGAGGAGATGAAAAAAATTCTTATTTGGTTCAACTGCTTCTGCTTTAGAGACATTATATTAGGGCAGCTCACAGCTGTCCAAAGATATTTAAATGCATGGTACTGATCGGAAAATGAAATATTTTAGCACACGTGAGCAAGGTAACTAATCACAAAATGTTATTCCATTTTTTAAAATTAAGCTTAAAATCATGGAAGGACTTGAACAGTGTCTCTTACTGGGGATTCCAGCTGAAATTAAAAGTGAAGTGTTTGAAAGTTTACTGACAGAAACCTTGGATTCAAATGCAGATATAGGTATATAGATCAGGCCTACAGAATTGACAATGATCATGATTTTAATTAGCTTACTAGGGAAATTTTCCCAGAGGACCTTATGCTGATAAAATGCAAAATTTAAGGTGCAATTCATGTAATATGCAATTCTGACATTTCCTTACATTTTGCTAAAGTCAAACTGTACTGTCAGTTTTACTTAAAGCAATAAAACTAACAAGGAATTCTTGATTTTTATTTGGTATTGTACATAACTCGAAGGGGGGGGGTTGATGGCAAGAATTATGAGCAAGTTAGTTTACCTGCCTATGTCACACTCCAGCCAGATTAACCAAGACAATATAAAAGAAGTGACAAGATAAATTTACTGAATGTAAATTCTGTCAACATACAAAAGGAATCAATTCACACCCTTAGTAACAGAGAATAGATAGTCATTATTTGTTTAATATTCTATAAAACACGATTATAGAAACAGCTCAAGCTAGATACCTTTGTGAATTTTTATAATATTTTTTCCTTTGGTCTTAGCATTTTATTAGTGCATTAGTAATAGGTTTGCATGACTTCTATTTATGTAGTACTGAACATTAAATCTTATAATTTTTCCTAACTCTAATCAATTACTTGGGAAGTGTATCATAATCAGATTGATACGCAATATATTGTTTCTTGTCCTTCATGTTTTTGAATTTGAAACTCAGAATGTATGTTGCTATCCCCTGCCCTAATGAAAAAGATTAATATAGCTGCAGACACCAAGATGATCCAACTTACTGGACATCAGTTTCATTGGTGGATATAATGTAAAAGATGGTTTGAATGACAACTTATTTATCATATATAGCATTTTACAAGCAAAAAAAAATTGAAAGGGTAATTTGAAAAGGACAACTTCAAGGTAAAAATAAAGAGCCCGATCTCAGCTATTAAATGTCAGTGTGCATCCACTGAAGTTCATGACAACGTCATCAATTTATACCAGGTGGCACTTGGCCCCTAATTTTTAAGATAAGTAGAATTGTTTGAACAGTAGCATTTTACTCAACCTGAAATAATTAAAAATCAGATTTATTTTCCCCCTCCATTTGTTATTTTCACTTTGGTCTTTAAGATGGATGGATCAGTGCTGCTTTCTGCTTCTTGATGTTTATCATCAGTTTTCTAAAAACTGTTACAAAGTTTATATATGTTGTGCTCAAATTACTTTTAACGCTCCATTATTAATCTCCTCCTGTTTCTTATTTTCAGAGAAACTTGTTCATTAAAATTATAATTCCAACATAGACTTTTGCTTGTAGTTCAACACTTCACTTACGTGCCAACTGATTTATAGCATCACCCGGTAGCTTCATGGTGCCTAACAGCTTAAAAGAAACCAGACACTAATAGTGAACCAGTCATGTTCTGCTATGGAAATGTAAAATGGTCAAGTTAGGCAGCTTCATTAGAAAGCTGCTGTGTGAATTAGAAGATCTTGTTAAAAAAAAAAACAAAACCCAGCAGAGACCAGAAGAAGTGAAGGAAGCTGTTTGGTGGATGTTATTTCCTTGAGAAATGCAGTCACCAATTTCCCAGCTTCATACTCAAAGACTTTATGGGAGCTTTTACTCATTACAGAAGAATGCACTAATGGCAACCTTCTCATCCATCCTCCCTTTAATCACCGATAAGCAATACTGAGCTGGCTCTTAGTAATATGTGTCTTTCTTTGACATTTAAGAACTAACCTAGTGTGCATGGGGAGCTTCAGAGCTTATCTTAAAAAAGCAAGAAAATTAATTATTCCAGGTGTTGTAACACACTCAGTATATTGTGCACTGAGAGCTGCATGATTAATATCTTATGATAGATTTACAAGCAGCCATTCGCTTGGCTGAAACATTGGTACAAAGCAAATACTAATGGGGACTTAAGGCACATAGTTCAGGGAGTCGGAACGATTATTCTGTAATCTGTGAACATTTATTTATGTAGACAAATTGGTAGAGCCTTAGAAAAGAGCAACTGGAGCAATTAAAGGAATAGATATGCCAAGGATCAATGTAAAGCTGGAGCTCTGTGAAGTGCCTGCAAACAAAATCCTCTGGCTTGGGCCCACAGGAAGCCCCACATGAGGACCGGGAGGCGCTCCTTGACCATCAAGTCTGGTCCCTGGACTGACAGGCTAGTAGCTCCAGTGACACTTTACTCACATGGACATATCTACAAATAAAGAATTTCTCTATGTCCAAAAGGTTTTTATGGTAGAAGGGGTACACTAAGAGGAATACAGGAATGAACCAAAGAAATATTTCATCTCAAAGCCACAGAAGTTTTCCAACACTGAAAATTTTGTAACAATCTTCCAGTGTCTCTGGGGGCAGCCTCAACCCCATATACGAGTACTACAAATTATGCTACAAAGAATAAATTTTGACATGTATAACTTAGAACTCACTTGTCTATAATTTACTACCATAAAATATGTGCGATTGTGTCTTCTACATCTGGTAGTTTAGTCTGTGAAACACTACAGCATGCAAACACGTAAGTCCTACTACTCTACCCCTTAAACAAGTCTGTTGTGCGAGCCAGCAGGGAAATGATTTTGTCACCCTGGGTGGCAATCTGACACATGCTCACCAAACATCAACACTTGTTTCTTATTTTATTTCTCTTGACTGAATCAGCTGACCTGTCACCAAATGGGCAAAGTAGCAAATCCGCATAGCATTTACAACCGGCAGATATCAGGGAGCTGAGGTCACATTGAAGTGATCTGAACTTCATAACCCAGGAATATATTTTTCAGGTAGGAAATGCAATTTAAATGAAAATACTATGGCATTCTTCCTTGAAAATTTTCCTGAGTAATAAGATAAGTGTGATATATGCATGTTTCCACCAAAGGAATATAGGACTGCAGAAATGTAAGTAACTGAAGTACTTCTGATGCAGCTGCAAAGGGGAGGAACAGTGTTCAGTTGGCCAAACAAAACAGCACAGAAAAACAGTAAAAGTTACCCAAAGAAAACCTAAAGTTGTCAGAAGTAATACTACAAAGAACTTGACTCCATTCTTCCACTTTGTCCTCCAGGCATCTTTCTTACTGATGCTAAAGAGGAACTGTGTGCAAGGTAGAGGGGAAGTGTATGGGCTATGCAAAAAAAGATGAAATCTGGTGGGGAGGGGGGGAAACAACACAGAACAAAACAAAAACCCAATAACAAAAATCGATCTGTCCACTCTCCTGCAATTATTAGAACCAGAAGTGAATTTTTTGTCATTGGGTCAGTGGGCCCAATGTGTCCCTTAATTCAGACGAATCATAGCAGAATTCATTTTGGTAAAAGCTTCTACAGTTCTAGCTAAAAATTACACGCCATCAATATTTGAACTTCCAAATATACTTGGCAATGCTCAGTGGCGATACGCAGGGGGTGCATGTGCACTCCCTGACAGTCAGGACTCCCCAGTTAGGTGATGGGTGGGGGGGGCAGGTAGGAGTGCCAATGCTTCCCCTGTGAGTGCTGGCCGGGGAGTGGGGGCATCAGGAGAAGCGCCATTGTCACTTCTGGGAGTGTTGCTCACACTTCCGGGTTGGCAAGATTGGCCATGGGGGGACTTTACCCTGGCTGGTGTGATTGGCTGCGGGCCCCGCCCCCAGTCACTGACTGGCCACTGGAGGGGCACATACCCCCCTGATTCAGGAGGCACTAGTCATCCATGGCAATGCTCCTTCTGACCTTCATGTGCAACAAGAACCACAAGCACCTTGAACAAACTAGAATGAATATTTGCTGCAAATATATCCTGCATCTCACAAAATGGAAAATACACAGACAGTAAGGGCCTCGTTGGTTTTATGGAGAAATTAGAAAAATTTAATTTGTATTCAGCAGAGGGAGGACTAAACCTGGACATAATGCAGGTGGAGGAAGATGATGGATGCCACAAAAATGATTTGAAGTTTAAATAAGTTCCAATAAAAGAAGGTCCAAAGTAATTTATGAAAGAACCAGGAAGTAGGGGATTCAGGAGAATCATCGTTCATCATCATCAGGAGAAGATGATGAGTCTGGGAAGAGCATTATATTTAACAGGAGAAGCTTCAGGTCCAAATGGAGAAGCACTTGAAGGAAAAACAGATGGTACAAAGTACAAGTGCAGGAAGATGCAGTTGAGTTTAGAGCAAATACAGCATCCCATCTCTCCGGAATATGTGAATGACTGTCGAATCACCACTAGATGGGGATGTCCGCCCAGTGTGAGCAGCAGATACCGAAGGATGTTCTTTCAAGTAATTACTCTCTTCAGTATGACTGGTGCACACAGATGAGAAAAATATGGAAGGACAATGTATGCTCTAGTTTGAGTGCTGTATGCTACAGCTGAGTCTCATCCTGCTATGAGGCATGGATACAGTTCACACACAATGAGGGTGTATATAGGGAGAGAAAATACCCAGTTCATTCTCTTCTGCAGAAAGCAAAAAAGAGTTCCCCAAAAGTTGGGGCCAACCTTTCTGGCAGGCATACCACAAATTAGCCCTGCAGATGCCCCAAGCACCACTCTAATCCCCTCCCGCTGCCTAATCTGCCGCTCTGCTTTCTGCTCTAATCGCTTCTGTGTTGCCTGTTCTCTCCCTGAGCTGCCACATGCTACAAGTTGGCACCTTGACCTGTCATAGATAGGGACCTACTGAACTCGCAGCAAGACAAAGCTATTTTTGTGGCTTTGTCTCAGCACAAAGAGCACGTTTCTATGGGCATTTTGCAGCAGCCCCGCCCCTCAGTGATGACTGGTGGAGAGGCCCTGATCCTCAGCACTGATTGGCAGAAAGGCCCCAGAGGGGAGGAGCATTAAGGGGGCGGTCACTATCTTGACTGCTGGCTGCCCTCTGTGTCTGGCCCCACCCCTCAGCACTGATTGGTGGCGAGGACCAAGGGCAGGAAGCAGCTGCTGTCTTGTCTGCTGCCTGCCTTCATGCTGCCCCACCAGCCGCTGCCTTCCACTCCTGTTCAGACTGCGAGGCCCGCCCAGGAGGGGAAGACTTAATAAAAACTTTTTTTTATTACTTTTTTCCCCCCAGGGATTTTATGGACAACCCTAGATTTCACGGTTTCCACAAAGTCTGTGAAATCTTAATTTAGGTAGGTCCCTAAAAGCAGACTGCTACTGCACTGCCATGCTGCTTTTCACACATTCAACACCACCCACTCCTTAGACTTTGTGTCCTCCTCTGCCTCAGGAAAGTCCATTCTCTTCTGGTTTTCCTATGGCAGATAGTTAGTCCATGCATAACTCTCAATCATTCTCCTCCTTCTCACAATTCTTCTACTCGTTAGAGGCTGCAATAGGCTCTGCTTCCCCTTTCCTTTGTCAGCTAATTTTTTTATTTTTTATGTGATACTGTATTTTTTTCCACATAAAACACACACCTGAACATGTTTCCTAACTTATTTTGGAAAGGCACAATAAGAAAAAAAAAGATCTTTTCTTGGAAAATACTTCCAAGTAGAGTAGCAGCTTCTTTGGCAGGAGCCTCTGCTGGGGAGAGGATGGGGAAAGAAGAAAAAGTACCCACATCCAACAGCTAGGGAGATCTGTGCAAGGTTACTTTCACTTCCTTCAGTAGAGGCAAAAACTGCTATTATCGTATCTTCTTGCTTATAACGTACACCCCAGTTTCTAGCTGCTGAATTTTGGAGGAAAGGTGTGTTATATGCAAGAAGATATGGTACTTAAGACAGTTTAAGCCACACCAGTAGAATGCTTGCTCAAATTCGAGCCTTTTGGATGAAGCAAGATATAACTTAGTAATAATGAAAATCCTCATCTCCTATTTTTGTTCCTGTAACCCTCTTTCCTCTGAAGTCCTCCAAAAGTAATTCACACAACACTCTGTACATGAATAAAACTGAACTACTAACTACATCATTCTCTACGCTGCATATATTCTTTTCTTCATATATTACAGCAAGTGCAAGGGAGCAGAGATTAGATCTTATCTGTGTAATGCCTGCTGATTAAACTGTGGATGCTATCAGAACATACATGTATTGGATCCTAGGCAATAGCAAGGAAAAAGCTTTTAATTGCTTACAGACTGCTGCTTTGTATGAATGCATGTGCAACAAGCTGGGGAGGTTATTCACACAGAAATACAGACGTGTTTCCGTGCATTTCCAATTAAATGGAAATTGAGCCTTTTTCAAATGAAAATTATTTACAACACAAGGAAGTTACAACAGAGATGCTCCTGCATATGTTAAATTATCCAAATCATTTTAATGTTCTTAATGACCTTTTTTCTCATGTCATTTTTAAATTCCTTGTCCAGTAGGTCAGGATTCAAACAAAACCCCACGTAATTAAGAAACTATGGGCACATTCATTTAACAAAAAATACGCTGTACAAAAGATCTGTCTATGAGCTGGCTATAAAATTTTCCCCAAATTGTTTCTTCATAGTATACAAGGACTACGCTCTGTTTAAGGTCATATAAGGAAGTTATTTTGGTTTTTTTTTAATTTGAGAAAAATAAAAAATATTAAACATTTGCTATTTTATACACTCCCAGGGATTTTTAATATCTGGGATAAGCAGGTCACTGCTGGAAGCACTGCAGACCACACATCTGACCCAACACTCATAACGTCAATGGTACGGAATCAAACTGTCATAAAACGTGGGGGTTTTGTATTAAAACATTTAAGACTTAAGGAGATTGTGCTACCACTTGCAGAGAAATAATAGTATAATAAGCTAAAGGCACTTTGTTTTCACAATACATAATTTAGTCCAAAACTACGTAGTTAAGAACTCCTTGTACCATTAATATAAGAAGCCATCATTCTCTGAGCAGAGCGTACAATCAAACCAAAACTACATATATTTTATATTCATCTTATATTTATGTATACAGTGAGAAGTCTCCTTATTTCTAATGAACGAACCCCAACAAGTTCATTCAGACCACACTGAGGCAAAACTACAGGTACTCCTCACTTAATGTCATCCCAGTTAACGTTGTTTTGTTATTACGTTGCTGATCTATTACAGAACACACTCGTTTAAAGTCGGGCAATGTTCAGTTATAACATTGTTTGGCCGCCACCTGCTAGTAGGTAACTACTGTGACGTAATTGGATGCTCTTAACATCAGTTCGCTTAAAGTTGCATTGTTCAAGAACGTAACTATAACATTAAGAGAGGAGTAGCTGTACTATAACATTTTATAAAAACTCCAATGAGGGCCTCTTATATCCACCCATATTTTTTTCTCCTTTTACATATAATATTCAGGTTTTCAGTCATAAGCTTTTCTATGCCATCTCCTCAGGAAGCCTCACAAATTACATATTTGTACAAAAAGGGTATACGAGAGTAGCAATGCACGAATGTTGTCAGGATGATGACTCTGTTCAGTTTACTATGCAGTAAATTAACCTGTGACGTTTCTTCCTACAAGGCACAAAGAAAGTAATTCAGTGCACAGTACCTCCACGTACCAGCCTGAAGGTAGACATTCAGATTGTTTCAAAGAATACATAAAGGCAAGAATTAAAAACAAAAAACCCTCAGCAAAGGGTACCATGAAACAGCCTGTGCAGAGATCTGCTGAAGTATTGTGAACAATACTCCCAGAAGGAAACCTGAGCCCAGCCCATCCTCAGAATTGTAACAGCAACCACTGCAGCAAGGAAGCATAAAACAGCTCATTAGCAACCCAATCAAGTGACAAACCTACTGCCAATTCCAAAGTTACCACACCTGTCTGGCTATAATGCCTGCCAAAGAGACAAGAATCCACTGGGGGAAAAAAAAAAAATCCGTTTTCCCATTTCTACATCTGGATGCTGTAAGGTCCAAAAATGCCCCTGTGCACCGCAGGTTTTACAGCTGGCAAGAGAATGGTTAAGAAAGAGGCAGGGACAAAAACGCAAGATCCACTGCAATTCTGGAAACAAGGAAAAATTCAAAATACTGCACTGCAAATATGAACATTTACAATGTTATTCCATTTTATTCCTTTTAGCACCAGCTGGCAGTGTTCATCAAAAAGTGTGATGCACCCTGGAAACACAACTTAAATACTATTTTCCATGCACAGGCAAAGTTCTTTGGGTAGATGCGATACTTTTTATTAGAACAACTAAACAGTTGGTAAAAAGTTCTTTGCAAGCTTTTGGGCAAGTTTTCCATGCACACATTTCATGGGTGTGTTTATCAATACAGTAATCACATACTATTTTTGCAAGATACCACCTCTATAAGAGGTGGCCGCAGTGTCATGACAGCATGAGGCCAGGGTTTCCATGGAGACTGGCCCCAGCAGTGCTGGCAAGGCACATGACTGGGCAGGGAGCTGCTCTGCAACTGGGCCTGGGATTTTGCAGTGGTGGCAGCACAGTCCAAATCCAGGGCAGAGCCACAACCTGCTGCCTGCATGCCCCTGCCCAGGGCATGCGGACAGCGGACCACAGCTTTGCCCTGGCTCCGGACCACACTGTCACTGGTGCAAGATCCAGCCCTGGAGCAGCTCCCCGCTCAGCTGCGTGCCCTTGACAGCGCTGTTGGGGCTGCTCTCCATGGAAACGCTGGTCAGGTACTGTCATGGCACCGCCACTGCTGGAATCTCCATGGAAACCAACGATAGTGAAGCAGCCAGGGGCTGCTAGGAAACCTGCCACAGCAATGCAGGCAGGGGCTGCTGGGAAGCGGAGTCTGCCACAGGCCCAATCCAGCCTGCAAGTCGGACTGTGCCCACTCCTGGCTTGTAGTGTATACACCGACACAGGAGCATAATTAAATACAAGAGCTTCTAACCATGCACTCTGAAACCATGACATTGTTTATAGTGCAACAGAAGTTCTCAATTCTTCCTTCTGTTTACAAATCAATAGGCATTGGCAATATTTAAGTATGTAGCTTAGGATTTCATCATTAGTGAACTTCACTGCAACATAACAAAGCCTTAAGTAGGCCTGAGCAGAAATCTCAGATGGCCTGTTGATCCTATATAATAGTTTATTTGCTTCATGAGGTTCTGAAAGGTCTGCAGGCCCACCAGAATTTCCATTTCTCTAGTGAACAGTTTGGTGAAAAATGGTTTTAAAAGGGGTCTCAGGGAATGGTTTCTGCTGACAAACAGCAACAAGACAGGGGATACCAAAACAAATTCTACTCCATTAATTCCTGGGCAACACTACTAATTACTGGTCCCTATATCTGTCTATATGTAACAGTGGGCAGAACATAGTCCAATGTCAACTCAAATTTTAGTGGTGTTTGATGCTTTGGGGCTACAAGTTATACATCTGATACTGAGGGAAGGAATGCTGTATTGCTCACCAGGTTCAGTAAAGAATCAGGCATGAATGAGAAGAACTAAGCAATCATTTTTGTTTTGCAGCAGAAGGCCAGCCCCTGCAGACCCTTTTTCTCTCTCTTAACTAGCTACTACCTGAGCAACCACATCCCAATCCCCAACTTTTATCACTACAATGTCCATTACCTCTCTCACAGAAAACAAATTCATCCTAGGAGGAATAATTCATTACCAGGGATCCTAGTTTTCTGTTTACCAGGGAAAACCACAGAAAAACACAGAACCCATGTTTTTCCACAACCTACCAAAGGCATAGTAGCATCACGTGGCAAGCGAGCAGCACCATTTCTGCTCTTATTTTTACCAGCATTTTTGTTTCTCAGCCAATCCGTGGTGTGCCCTCCCCTGCTGCTGATTGGCTGAGAGGCAAAAACTGCAGCAAAAATAAAAGAAAGCAGAAATAGCACCACTCAAGATGCTGCTATACTTTCAGTAGGTTGAAAAAAATGCAATTTCTGTGTTCTTTAGATATAAATTTTCTGTTTTTTCCCCCACAGAAAACTAGGATCCCTGTTCATTGCTGCAAATTGTTAGGTGACTGATAAATTGCAAGAGAAGGTAAATCAACATAATTTGAAATGTCCATGATTTGTAACAATCTTCAAATGGAATCCTTCTTAATGCCAATAAGTTTGGTCTATTTTCCTCCAGGTTATGGTCATAATGATGGGCGTCATTCTTGTAAGGTTCTACTGCATTACTACTCTCAGTTCTGGATACAATCCATACTGCTGTAAGACGACTGGCAGTTGAGATCCTCTACAGCAGGCTGAACAAGGTAGGATTCTCCCACTACCTGCAGTGCAAATAATCATCAAGGCTGCAAGCCCATTTGTAGCACTGGAGGAAATAGGCTGTAGTTTATGAAAACTCATGCCTCTCTGAAGGAGTCAGCCTATAAAGTGCTGCCCTGGCCTCCCTTCTGCTTATCAGATTGTTAAGAAAGACTGGCTACATCTCAGCTCAAAGAGAAAAGGTTGGAATCCTTTCAGCTTCCATTTTTGGGGCTGAGAATATAAGATAGTCTTGCAATTAACTAAATAAGCATATCTGGAAGGAAAGGCCAAGGA
This sequence comes from Gavialis gangeticus, assembly GCF_001723915.1. Taxonomy (NCBI): domain Eukaryota; kingdom Metazoa; phylum Chordata; order Crocodylia; family Gavialidae; genus Gavialis; species Gavialis gangeticus. The sequence continues at coordinate 53,061,390 of NW_017728994.1, read as the reverse complement.
CAGTCATGTTCCAGAGAGAGGAAGAATAAGAGGTTGGCCTCCTTCCACACTATTCAAGGCATCTGCTGTAAACTGGATTAGAAGTTCCCTATGTTGGCCCGTAAGCCAACTGTTTTTCTGTAGGAGCAAAGAAAAGATATAGGGTTATCTGAGATCCCTTTCAGGTCTGTCTTAAGACTATAAAGACCTTGGCAAGCAGAAGTTTAAAAGCAATACATAAAGGAGCCTATACTGAAAGGCTGGATAGTGGCACATCCTGTCAGCCATCTCTGTGGTATGAATCCAACATTTGGCTTGGAAATCCGAACAGTCAGTTGCATCTTCCAAATTTCAGAACAAGTCTGCATTGATTGGAAACAGACCAGAAACTGAAGCAGGTTTAAGCAGAAGGCAGCTGGGCCAGCAGTGGCAAGAGAACTCAGTTATATTAATGCCAAAACAGTCTGCTGTCTCAAGGCCTGTAGAGCTGGTTACACCTAGGACAAAGTAATTGACAAGAAAACTAATGACTGAGATTCCTAATCCTATCTGTGCCATGCTGGCCTTAATGGTTGACAAGAGAAAGATGGTTTTTAACCTACACAATATCTTACCTATCTAGTATTTTAAAGACACACACACACACTCTGAGATTTCAAAATATTTACTGTGCCAGATACAAAAGGGTTGATATTCATATATCAGGAAAGAGAAATTGACGTAAATCATAAAATATTCCATCAAGCTTTATAAGATTCTACATTATGAAGAAGCAAGATATTCTGACAAGCTGTTCCAGTACTATATCAAGGCAGAAAGAAGCAGTATTTCCTAGCTCTACATGTAGAAAGAAGAAGCCTTTTTTTAAAATATATCACACATGATACATTACATCCCGTTAACATGCTAAAAGTTAATTCAGTCGTTTCTAGCTTCTGGTACACTGCAACCACTACATCCAAACTTCAAATTCACTGTATTATTTTGGAATAAGAGGTACCTAGATTCTAACTTCCTTTAAAATAATCAGAAGCTATTACTCAATATGGGGTCTATAACAAATATTTGGCTGTACAGTAGATGGCAGTAAATCTTCGCCATTGTCATATTAAAAGAACCTTCTCTCTTGCTCCACTATGGCAGGGATTCCTGAAAGCGCTTGTGCATTCTCCAGAATACAGAAACAACGGAATTCTGGCCCAGGCAATACCCATCTCTTACTTTTTCACAGGATATTTCCTAGTCACATACATAAATTATTTTATTTCACCCGCTACGCATTCTCAGAGCACTTTTGTTGCTCCATTCTCAGCTTGGGACAAGCACATTCCTACATGTGTAGTTAAAAAAATATCAGATGATGGCATGCTTATTTTAGTATAATATAATCCAAAAATGTATGAAATTTCAAACAGAATATTTTTATATCACAGCTGTACATATGTTGACACATATGGTAAGAGGGAGAAAAATATACTTGGTGGCAGTATGTAAAAAAGCACTATAAAAAAGAAGCAAGTTACAGTTGTATGTGACTTGGACAACACTGGAAACAGAATGAAAAATGCCTTGGTATCTGTCACCAAAAAGTGCCCTCCATTCTTGCCAAGCCCTTGCCAACTTGTTAATTTTGCATACTTTAGGTTTTAGTGTATGCTATTTAACATTTGCAGCCAAAAGACTGAGTTTCCAACTCTCATATATTCAGTGTTAAAGCTATTTTAAATGGCTGCAATATCAAGGCTTTCAATTATTAAGAGTTTCACATGGCAAGAAACTTTAGGTCCCTAACACTTGTAGGCCAGAAACCAGAAGGACAGCACTAACAGTAGTAATCACACTCTCTCATTTTTATCTTGACACTGAGTTGAAAAATCATAACTTCTATAGAGGGTCTGATCCAGAACAATAAATAATTAATGGAAATATTTCCACTAACTTAATGGCTACTGGATCAAGCTCAGTAAAGGCAAGGATTTGGCTTATTCGACTTTTAAATCCGATTCTGAGTCTACAAATTCAATTAAGTTACTCCATTTACACCAGTCTTATGTTTCTTGTCACCTTCTCTCCAGTTACAGTCTGCTGCAATTAAACATATTGTATTATGGCTTGCTTTATGGCAGACTAGTAAAAACAAAGGTCAGAGATGAATCACAGAAAATAATGTTTTATATAGCATGATTTTGGTTTCCAGTGCAATTTCTGTTGCAGTAAAACTAACACTGGATGTCAATACTGGCAAAACGCCCATCCATTTTATGTCCTTCATTTTAACTGAATCCAGGAACACTTAATCTTTTATCTTAAAGAATAAAAAATTAAGAAGACCTGTTGTAGATAATAAAGGGAGAAGGTTTAAATGATCATTCAGTACAGCAGAATATTCTGGCAAGAAAAGATCTCATAGAACATTCCAGCAAAAAAAGATGCATCTGTGGAAAGGGATGGAAAAGTTTCAAGTCTATCTCAGAAACTAATACAAAGAGTAGGTATACAGATAGGATGAACTTAAGAATGTTTCTATTCAAAATGTATTTAGCTTACTGAATGAACTTATTTTTAGATTTTTGTTTATAAATTTCAATGCAAGAAAACAAGTAACTTATGTTATTATATATAACATCATCACAAGAAAATGAGCTACCTGTGGGGTGTGGAGGAAGAAATGGCAAGCTATCACTTCATTATAACCACCTGGCCAATATCACTCCTGTATTGTTTAATATCTTCATTAAAGACTTGCATGATGGGATCGAGTGCATGCTTAGCAAATTTGTGGATGACACCAAGTTGGGTGCAATTGCAGACACGGTGAAGGACAAGGATAGGATCCAGAATCACTAGACAGACTGCAGAAATGGTCTGCAATCAATGACATAAGATTCAACAAAGACAAGTGCAAAGTCCTATACTTGGGAAGGAATAACTGCATGTACAAATACAGACTAGGGAATAACTGGCGAGGCTGCAATACTGCAGAGTAGGACCTGGAGGGTACAGTGGACCATAAGCTGAGTAAGAACCAACAGTGTGCTCCTGTTGCAAAAGCAGCCAAACAGCATCCTGGGTTGCAACAAAAGTGTCGCTTGCAAATCAAGGGAAGTGATTCTTCCCCTGTGTTCAGCACTGGTGAGGCCTCACCTGGAGCACTGTGCCCAGTTTTCAACTTCAACAAGGTGGTGGATAGTTTGGAAGGGGTCCAGCACAGGGCAACAAAAATGATCAGGGGCCTGGGAGACAAGCATTATAAGGAAAGGCTGAAAGAACTAGGGTTATTTAGTCTGGAGAAAAGAAGGCTGAAGGGGGGTTTTGATAATAATCTTCAAATACCTGAAGGGTGATTATAGCAAGCATGTAAATGGGCTTTTCTCTGTGGCTGTAGGGGACAAGACAACAACAACAACGGTCTCAAGCTGCAGCAGTGGAAATTTAGGTTGGAAATTAGGAAAAATTTCCTGACTGGGGGTGGTAAAGCATTGGAACGGGCTACCTAGAGAAGCTGTGCAATCCCCATCCATGGAAATCTTCAAAAGCAAGTTGAACAGACGTTTGGATGGGACGTTTTAGTCAAGGGTGAGCCTGCCTGGAGCAGGGGGCTGGACTACATAGACCATGAGGTCTCTTCCAGCACTGCTTTCCTATGATCCTGATCTAGATCTATACAATAATAATGTGTGTAAACATGTTTGATATACATTTTCAAACTTAGTATGTGAAGAATGTACATCATGGTGCAAGTCTACAGGACTGCATCAGCATCAATTTTAGATTATTCATATTGCTCTTCAGTGGCTTCACACATTTTAAATTCACGCTGATAAAGTCTTTATACCACAGCATGCCAACATGAATTCCTTTTTTATGTGATGCCGAAATGAATAACTTGTTATCGCTTCCAGAAATATAGTGTTAATGATGGGGGGGAGAGGTTAAACACAATTGCACTGACATAAGCAGGAGAAGCCTCATAAAGAAATGGTTGTTTTTTTTAAAACACCCAGGATATAGCAGTTCATTTCAACTGAACATACTTCCACGGATAAAGGAGGAATGCCATTCTTCACAGTCTGAGCATCCATGGTGTATGCTTAAAACCTCTCATTATCTATGCTTTGGCTGCTCAGTATTTAGATCCTCCTTTTCTTTCAGATGGTTATCATCATGTCACAAGGAATAAAGGAAGGGCCCACTGGTGAAGCATCTATCTGAAAACTAAGACTATATTAAAACTGAGGTATGAAGAGGATTTTATCTTATTTTTCCTAAGCCTTCTAGGAAAAGGGTGGAGACTTTCTTCCTGAACATAAGAGAATTCTTTTAGGAGTCTGAATTAGAACCTGAATTGCTCAGAAACCCTGCAGGAAATATTTCATTACCAGTCCCCATGAAGGTTCATATTACTTGACAATACATTGATCCCCAGCTGACATGAATCTGCAGAACTTTTACTAAATGTACCACAGGATATTACATCACACACGATGTCATCATTTTATCCTGAACAGTTAGAACTATCGGAGAAAATAAGTTAAAGATATGACTCAGATGGTTTAACAACAAAAGCAAGTAGGCCCACTGTGTCTACTTGCTTACTCATTACTTTTCCTGGCCTCAGCCCAGCAAAGTATTTCCTCGCATGGTGAATGGTAGGCACATAAGCAGTCGCATTGAAGTCAGCAGGTGCTCTGTTTTAAGCAATGCTTACAGTCTTTGCTGAGGCTTCAGTTAGTATGAGCTAATGAGATCCTACTGTAAAGTATTACATAGGCATATAGCTACATTTGCTCCACCGCTTGAACTTACTGTGGGATACTGTTCAGAAAGGAAAGCAAAAATGCTGCTGGTGACATGCAGGCACTCAGTTTAGAAGAGCTAATCTTTCAGCATGAACAAAATGAGCTAGATAAGCATCTCCATACTCCATTAAGTCATGGTCTCCTCGGTATCAAAGACAGCAGACAGCAGCTGAGTCATATACAGTGTTTATGTGATGTTCACTTGTCCAGCACATGTTATCTGAAGGAACCGAATGATTGTAGACCTGATATGGAAGGCTCCAATACTTAGATAGCAAATGTGCATAATCCAGTCATGCTCACAGTTTCATGACCTCTATAATTATGCCCAATACCAAGCTGCTCGCTGGTGTGTGGGCAATTCTATTCATAGTAACAAATAATCATTGCAAGTTAGCCTCTGCCTCAGTCTGGAGATCAGCTAACATGGACCCTGGTAGATATCTTAATATTCTCAACCCAACATTTGTTCAATTTTAAAGATAAACCAACTCCAGTTTATTCATCTTGATTTTAATCCTGTCATGGTTCTTCACAACGAGCAGCATATGCCAAGAAATGTCAAGTGGGTATTCAGTTCTGTAAAAGATAACCAGCAATCAAGCTAGCGTGATGACTGGTGCTAAAAAGGTCAGAACCAAGACAAAGAGAAAATCTCTGCACATGAGGTTGGAAAGAGAACAGAGCATGTGGAAAAGCAATCAGGAAAAATGAAGGATTTATCTGTACTGGCCACTGGTTTTACCAAGTGCCTTCCCATTTTTTAATCCCTTCATTGGTTTCCATTTCAGTCTAACCTTCAAATCGAACATTCCTGTCCCCATTCTAAAAGCTCAACATAATTCTCTCCCTCCAGGCCTATCTTCCCTTGTCAAGCTTTATGCCGGCTTCTGTTTCCTCCATGTAATCAGTATTCTCAACTCTGCCCACCCCTGTGGCCCTCTTCACCCTTCTCCACACTTCCCATTATTAGCTTTCCTTATCAGTTCAGTAAGGGGCCTACCCTTTCCTTTGTCATCCTCTTACTTCGGGTGTATTTATAGAATGCTTTTCGTTGCCTTTTATGTCTCTTGCTAACTGCATCTCAATTTGTGTTTGGACATTTCTGAATTTGTCTCACCATGTTGTTGCTACACTCTTATACTCAGTAAGAAGTCCATGTTTTTATCTTTTGTAAGGGCTCTGTTACATGCTGTACTGTTTGCTGCTCAGATGTTGATCAATGTTAGTGCTAACTAGAGTTTGGAGAAGTCACTTCTTAAGGCTAAAAGTCTTCTCCGACTGTCCCCCACCTGCACAGCTATTAGCATTTATTCACGTACCTCTGTCTGCTCCGACGTGCCGGAAATCCAGCGCATCACAATAGACTTGATTAATCGAGTCTGCAGAGCATGCGAGCTGACTTGCCCAGCATTGCATTGCATACATTTGTACAAATAGCGAAATACATGTCAGCGCTGAGAACATGGTGGTGGCGTGCTTTTGAACTAAAACATATCAAAGGTGTTTTAGTTCAAAAATGTGCCACTGCCATTTTGTCAGTGCTGACATGCATTTCGCCATTTATACAAATGCATGTGCTGCAGCACTAGGTGCTTTTAAAAGCACCCAGCGCCGTGGCACATACATGTGTACAAATGCCCTATGACTTGCCACTAGAGGCGTGGTGAGCAGGGGCCTGACCAAGAGCTACAGAGGCGAGTTGCCGCTACAGAGCTGGTGAGCCAGGACAGGCTTCTACACCTGTTCTAGGTGTGGGGGTGAGAGGTGGTTGGGGAGGTAGGGGGCAGAAACATGAAGCTGGGAGGCAGAGAGTTAATGGGATGGGGTGGGTAATGAAATGGAAAAGTGGAAAGGAAATGGGGGTAGGAGCAGGGTGGTAAAATGAAGGAAGTCAGCCATGAGAGGATAAAATTAAAAGAAGTTTAAAAAAGGAAGAATATAAAAAGCAATAAAGAGGATGTAAATTAAAGAAAGTCTCATGTTTTAACAAACTGGGATGGGGGGGAGGGGCAGGAATGTTGGCCATGGTTCCCAGGGTAACTGGGAGGTGGGAGCAGTGAGGGAAGGCACTTTTGGGGGAGCTGCTGCTCCTGCCTTGGGAAAGAAGCCCCAGCTCGTGGAAACCCAAACCACTGCCCTAATTTGTCACCCCACCCCTCACAGATCCCACTCCTCCACTTGCCCATGTCCTCCAACCTGCCTAGCTGGTATGCGCTCTGCCAGCTGTTCGCATGGGGTTGGGAAGTTGCACCCTCAGGGGTAGGAGGGGGAGTTGGCTTGGTGCCAGAACCTCTCCCTGGGCAGTACAGCTCGGGTGGCAGAAAATTTGTTGAAATAGAACAGGAGGGTGAAGGAAAGGACACTGCATCCTGAGATGCTGGAGGACTGCAACGTGGGTAGCTCATTGGTGGGAACTGACCACACATTAATGGAACATGAGCTAGGTAACACAGATTAGAGATAAACCTGCCCTGCAGTGGAGTACTTTAAACTGCCTAAAGTGTGCTTAAAACTAGTTTCAGGTGTTACTGTGTGGACAATCCAGGGGTTAAGAGCTCCAGGAGCCACAAAAATTAATGTGTAATAAGACCCTAAGAGACCTTTGTAAGTAACTCTGAAATCATTGAAGAGCTCATAGTTTGGCCATACAGGTCTCTTGCTATACTGCCAATTCATTTCTTATTGATATATAACTTCTAATTTATATTGATTTATAATTGCCCGTTTCCCCTTTCCCCATTCATTCATTGTATATTGCTAAATATTGCATTTGCTATATATTCTTTTGCTGCTAATGTTTCACATAATAAAAGCTTTAACTTTGCTCCAGTTCTATAAGACAGAAGATATTTAATACCTGCATCTCCTGATGCATGGTATAACTTCTCTGCATTCATCTACAAGGCCAACAGCATCTTAACACTTATGTTCCTCTTAATGACCCTTTTCACCTGTGCTAACTGGTAGTGGAGTTTATCGACTTATATATACACTGTTTATAAACTGCCCATTATTATATTGCCTTTCCTCTGGCCTTTGTCATTGAAAACTCCACAGAGTAAAAGGTGTCCTTTCTTCAGTATTTAAGAGAGTGGCTGCAACTTCAAACAAATAAACTAAATAATGATTAATCATTTTTTAAAATGGTCCACAAAGTATGCTTTTGAAACCTGGACCTTCAGTGTTGTAACCTTCTTAAATCGGCATTTGCAATCCGAGACCAGAGGTGGACAACATCAAGGAACCTATAATGTGAGAACCTAATATCCTTCAGTCATATTACAGAGTCATAAAAGAGCAAAAGTGAAGTCAGGAAAAAAAATTGATTCAGATGGTAGGACCTCAACTCCAGGTCACTAGTTGTTTTCTAGGCCGGAGTATTAACGATTGATGGGAATTTTCATGCACAGCTTTTCTGATGACCAGGGATCCTGGTTTTCTCTGTTTTAAAAATGCAAATTCTCTGATAAAAACATGTAAGTTATCTGGTTTAAAAACCTCAAATTTGTGTCTTTCTGCAATTAAAATGAAATGCCACTATATATATAGATATCAATTGAACACAATATTTTATTGATATATTTACAATTTTAAAGCAATTTGGAAGCCTACCAGCAGGGAGCACAACTCTGAGCTGCCACCCGTACTGCTGCTGAGTGGGCAGGGGGTACCTTGCCACGGCGGCATGGGGCTCCTGGTAGCAGCACTGAGCTTTCCCCCCTCGCTGTTCCGTGCTGCGCCAGGTCCCGCTCGCTGGGCCACAGAGGCCCCCAGGAGGAGAGAAGCAGGGATATCCCCTTCGGGCAGCCCTGCTGCCCTCTTCTTGAGGGGTTCCATAGCCGCCATCCCTTATCCACCCCCGTGCCATGCACAAACCTGAGGGGCACATACCTCCCCATACCCTGCCCCTAGGAGTTCATCCAGCAGCGGGGAGCCATCCCCCCTTTCCCCTGGATAAACTACCTGCAGCTCCATCCTGTTCCCTGCCTGCACCACCACATGCACCACCCCACCTGGACAGTAGCACCAGCCTCAACCCAGGCCCTGCCCAACTCCCTCCCTCCCTCACTATAGGGGCCTCAATCCTCCCCCTCAGATTTACCTTTGGGGAGTTGTGGGAGCTGCTCTCCAGGCTGCCTGGCTGCCATATGCATGTGTATGTGCACACATGCACATGGTGTCCCCTGCCTGACCACCCTCCTCGCACTCCCCACAGCCCCTTGCTGGCTGGAACTCGGCCAGCCTGCAAGAGGAAACCTGGTGTTTCCCAGGTTTTTCTCCTTAAATAGAGAAAATCCAGGTTTTTCTCCTTAAATAGAGAAAACCCGCGTTTTTCCATGGCAAACAGAAAAGCAGGATCCCTGCTGATGACCTATAAAAACTGAGTTAGAAGTTTCAATCCAGTTCCTGCCAAACTGGAGTCCACATTAAAAAACAAAAAAGTCATAACGCTTGGCACTCGTATGAGATGTTTCACATGGACGACCAAGCACTGAATTACTATTGTTCAGCTTCCAAGGTCAAATGGGGCACTAAAAAGAAGTTTACAATATCACCAGCAGCATTGCATCTATTTGGCAGATAAATAAAAGGGAAGGGTACATAGATAGTTAGCAACAGTACTTAGCTCTTCATAGTACTTTATATACCATGTATAATAATTAACTATTTATACCTTGCAAAAATCCTTTGATATAGGCAGGTATAAACTATTATTCTGTTTTACAGATTAAGGTGTCATTTTTCCAGTTATAACATGGGACTTGGAAGCAAAAAATCTGGGCCCCAGCTCTGCCTAGAAAACTCTAGAACGGGCAGGGGGGGAAAATCAGCAACATGAAACTGAGTGAACACATAAAATACTATGCAAAATTACAGAGTTTTTAATACTACACAGCGGAGGGGAAAAGACTCTCAGGCAAATGAACAAAAATCAGGGTCGAGTAGTAAAGGCACTTAAAAGACTCAATTACAATTAAACTAGCTGTGTCTATGCATGCGCTTTACTGCAGAGCAAACTAATTAGTGGCAGAATAAAGCATCACCGTCTACATGTGCAATGGCATTAGGCTGCAATAAACTAATACTAATTTACACCGCAGTAAAATAGTAACATGAGGGACAGCACTATTTTAGGCCAGGGTAATTTACTGTGATTAAATACATGTAGACACTAACCGCAGGCATAAATTGAGCCCAGTCAGCACAGCCAGCAGGGGCCCAGACTCCTGCCTAGCCACACAGCTCCACACTTTCAGCACCCTCATGCCTCAGCCAACCCCTCGGCTGCCTAACACTGCCACTGGGAGCCTGGGGCTGAGCAGCCTTGGCGTAAACTGCACTACCCCAGCCCAAATTGCTGCTGTGCTGGGCACACATGTAGATGCTGCTCCAGAGAGTACATTACTCTAGCTCAGCCTGCTCCAGAGTATTAACAGAAAACCTAAGATATAAAAATGAAGACATTAAAGGCACATTTTCCCATACATGCATTAAACATTTTGATTTTAACTTAAAATTGGTGGAATAGTGGGAAGCACTTTGGAAAAATTATATACAAACCTCCCCCCCTCCCCACATTTTTAACAATCCCAACACACACATTTGCAACAATCCCAACAGCAGGAACCCGTTTTTTCATTATTCCAATGCCAAAAATGTCAATCCCTTTTATAGCAAACACCCTCTTTTAATGAACTGTTGTTCTGATGGGGTTTATTCTAGTGAGGTTGTGCTGTACTCAGAATGTAAAAGGGAGGAAAGGCTTAATCAGTAATGGAAGACTGGAATTAATAGACAGAAAATGTTGGTGGAACAGCAAGTTGGACTGAGTATCTATTGCTTAGAATTAAAATTAATACAGTGAGTTAGTTGAAAAGTATCTGCACAAGCAAATTTGCAGAGGAACCACATGAGTGAATGAGACCTTGTAACGGGCTCAGCCTCTGCGGGTGCTCTGGTGCCCACTGGCAGCCACTCCAAGCCTATTTTTATACTCCAGCTTGCCCTGGACTGCCAACTGCCCTGTCTCTGCCTGCCATGCCAATGTTAATTTACATTAATTTGGGAAGCAGCTCTCAGACTCTTCGAATGCTACTTTAGGTGCCTCACTCAGCTCTGCTCAACATTGGGCCCCCCTGTCTTGCCCAGTCTTTCACCAGTGCTGATTCCTAGCCAGGCATCTTGCCTATGAATGAGTTCACAGGGCAGCAGCAGTCCACCTTAATCCTCATGATACGTATACAACATAAAAAACATAGCTCCGCTACCTGGCTATTCCCTGCCAGCCCCTGGGGGATACCTTACCATCTGAGGTTCCGTCAGACACTCCTCCAAGAATGCCTCTCACTACTATGCCATACTGACCCCTTAACCTAGGAACCAGGCTCTCTCTCTCTCTCTCCTAACAGGGAACGGGGGTCTTCCATTACTAGTGTAATGGCTTGCAAATGGCATCCTGCACCCTCTGCAGTAACAGGGGTTAGGGTTCCCTCTTACAGACCTCTTCTACCTCTCTGCTGCCCATTACATCCATTACCAGGATACCCCTTGAAGTAACTAGGAATGACAGCCACAAGCTGACAGAGAGCAGATTTAGGTTGGACATAAGGAAGAACTTCTTTACAGTAACAGATGCCAGAATCTGGAATGGGCTTCCAAGGGAGGTGGTGCTCTTCCCTACCTTGGGGGGTTTTAAGAGGCTAGATATGCACCTGGCTGGGGTCATTTGAGCCCAGCGCTCTTTCCTGCCCAGGGCAGGGGGTCAGACTCGATCTGCTAAGGTCCCTTCTAACCCTAACGTCTATGAATCTATTAATCCAACAGCATTCTTCTTCCTGGGTTGTGGGTATAAATCTCACCCTGTTGGGGAGGCAGTCACCGGCTCTGAAGTTCCTGATGTTTGGAACAGCCTTCTTAATTCACATCTCATTGAGTCTGCATTGCTTTTCAAACCACAGCTGGGAAAAATGTCACTTATGTGTACACATAATAAAGGCAAAGGCAAAGGAATGGGAAAGCTAATGCCATAGCTGTGCAAACTCTTCAAAGTTTTCTGGGATACAGTTTACATGCGAAACTATGCCAAATAAAACCGTATGTTAACCCATTCATCTGGTTCACATCTGAGCAGTGCAAAGTCTTGCACGACCTTTTAAAAATAACCTAAAAATGGCTAAAATGCTTGTTGCTATGAGTGGAAATCTGGATCAATTTATCTATGAAAAGACAGCATAGTCAGAAATATCTCACAGCTTTCATAGATTTTTAGGGTCGGAAGGGACCTCAGTAGATCATCGAGTCTGACCCCTGCCCTGGGCAAGGAAGTGCTGGGGTCAGATGACCCTGGCCAAGTGTTTGTCAAATCTCCCACCAGCCATTTGACTTGTTGAAACATATACTTCATTCCTGCTTAAAGCTACATCTGGAAAAGCATCTGAAAACATCAACACTATTTATACTAGAATTTCAGACTGATTATCAGGACACTGACCAGTCTTGTGGTACCTTTAACCTGCAGGAGCAGGTGTCTGAGAAGACATAGGTCCATGGCTATTGAAAGGTGAGATCAGGTCACAATTCCTGAACAGAAGTTACCCAACATACTAGCCATGAAATACTATCACTGAACCAACTCTGCCAACCACTCCTGCTGAGTACACCCCATCTCTCATGAAGAGGTATTGGGGGCTCAGAAAATCAACACCAGACAGGACGGGGACTTGCTGGCATACAGCCTAGAATTCGATCTGCTGAAAAATTAGCCAGCAGAAAATGTAAAGTGGGTGAGGAATAGGATGCTTGACACAAACTGAGGCATGAGGGCCTTGCACAGGGTTTCATTCACGAGGGAAACCGCAGAGAGAGAAAGAAGCAGGAGACAAGTGTATCCATCCCAGTGCTCCACCCTGAAATTTTCCAGGTGCATATCCTCTTGGTTGTTAACACAGGGACAGGCAATTATTTTAGGCGGAGGGCCGCTTACTGAATTTTGGCAAGCCATCGAGAGCGGCATGATAAGCAACCTGGGGCATTAAGTCAAGCGTGCTAAACTTAGGGGTTTACCAATAGCAAGTGTTTAGGGGTGACTGCTTTCATTCTCTGGATGCAAGCAAGTCCAGGAACCGGGCGTTTGCCATATAAACTTGACGTTGCTCTGTGAGTGGTGTTCTCACTGCTACACCCTTAAAACCTGCTGGGCGTGGCTGCTTGCAGAGATAACAGATTTCCATCTGTCATCATGAACAAGCTGTGGCTGTCAATCCCCCAGGCTTCACAGGAAACCCTTGTGTTACCAATCAACTTGGCCTACTGTGCACACGCCACACAGCAATAAACCATAAAATTATTGTTTTTACAAGAGTAATGGATTTAAAATTGCTCTGCTAAATTCAAGGAACACCAGGCTCTTAGACCAAAAAATGCATGACCATGACAGGGATATATGGGTAGCTGAGATAAAGACACTTTATTTTATTAAGAACCTGGTGCACATAAAAATCACCCATGTGTCATAACGATTAGCCATGTGACCTCAAGATCTAGCTACAGAAACATTGTTGTATATGGGTACAGAAGGGTAACAGGTGGGCAAGGCAGGCAGACAGTTATCTTTGAGGTGTTCAAAGTCTGTATTTCATTCATGCTATTTGTGAAACAATAACATCAGCCGCCAGCCATGAAGCCACAAGTTAGGAAATTACATCACACATTTGGCCATAAGCGCAAGATATAAATAACCTGGAACAGCAAACCTTTCATAGAAACAGATGCAAAAGGGGATGCACTTGCCCGTAGGCTATTCACAATATGTAACACTGACATGTTTCCTACAAGGAAGAATAAGTACTAGTTAGCTTCCTAGGGCTAGGTACAGACAGTCAAAAAGCCCAGGGCTAAATCAATTCAATCTTTTCAGGTTAATCTAAGATGCATCGATTGAACCGATAAGCACTTGAACAGACATTCACTTTTAATTCCAGAAAAGCAGCTACATGCCTACAGTGGCCCAGGCCAGAAGCCAGAGGGCACTAGAGCACACCTCCCTGCTCCACTGGAGCAAACAGCTTGAGCCAAGGCTAGCCCATCCACTCTGCGACAGGGGAGTTGCAGGGAAGATGCAAAGCATCCTGGGATGCTCGGAGACCGTGAATTAACTTGAATCTGGAGGGGATCTGGGACAGAAGTTCAATAAAATGATTTAATCTAAAGCAGTTAAGTGTGATGCTACATCCATCCAGGTGTACCTTAAAACAGTTTTGGTCATTTTGAAAGTGGTTTATGTGCACTGAACTTCAATTGCATTACAGATTTGAACTGGTTCCTAATCACTTATACTGGTTAGTGAGTAATTTCTGTCCCTAGCCTAAGAGTCCAAAGCAAGAGCAAAGTTGGATTGCAATTAACTGATGGGAAGCACCACAGGTGTCTACTACAGGCTTCAGTAGACTGGAGCTTAATTTGGTATACACTATGAAAGAATAAATCCTAGAATGTGCCACAGAAATAACTTGTTCTCATTCCCCGCATTCCACTATTTTAAGCAGTTAAAGGAATAGAAAACATGTCTGTTAATCTGTTAATAGAAAACATGTCCATTAATCTGAAGTATAAGTAACCCCTGATGAAAAACTACCTACTGCCGATGTCACAAGAAAAATGGTGAGGCTTTCTTCTGCACTTTTGGTTATAGAAGACCGTTTTGCTGCCTTTCTGGGAGTATTCCTGTGAATTAAATTATACATGGGCATCTATGTTTCCAGGACAGGGCTACTGACATGCAATGCTGTAAAAAATGACTTGCATTGAAACCACTACCACACACACACACACACACACACAAAATCATTATGTCTTCTGCTTTTATAACCTAGTGACTCAAGGAAAAAAAAAAAAACATAAATAGACTGAAAAAAAAAAGGG
>NW_017728994.1:53040363-53041688 GCF_001723915.1 Gavialis gangeticus | reverse complement strand
AGACTGTTGAGACACAGGGCACTGGCCCACATACCTGTCAACAACTACAGACTGCGTGCATCACATGGTCATTCATTAAAGGGGACAGAGTGGCTACAGTTCTCACTAAGTAACGGAATGAACCTGGTGTAATTCTATCAGCAAGTGAGCCTTTAGGCTAAACATGTCATGACTACAGATCCTACTCCTGTTTTTCTCAGCCCTTTGAGTATATTCAAATTCATAACTAAAAGAAGTCAAACTCAGAAAAACTACAACTGGGAAATTAATTTAAATTTTTTCCCAGATGGGGTGTTAAAATTTTCCCCATGAGCACCTACCTCTGTGGGGCTACCTGCAGCCTTAGCTGGGGTCCCTGAAGAAAGCCTCAGACTATTCCTACCTTTCTTTATAGTCATATTTTAATTTATACAGTCATTTTCAAAAAATAATAATTAAAAATAATTACTTTGTACCCTGTGGCATCTCCTGTTGAAAGATTTGAAAGCTAAAGCTGAGGCTCTTAGAATCATAGAAAATGAGGGTTGGGGGACTAAATAATCCCAGCTCCCACAGCCTCGTCTCACAAGTCATGTTCCCCAGCCCCTGAACCACTTTCGTTGCCCTCCGCTGGACTCTCTCCAATTTTTCCACATTCTTTCTGTAGTGGGGGCTCAAAACTGGACACAGGACTCCAGATGTGGCTTCACCAGTGATGAATACAGGGGAAGAATCACTTCCCTCGATCTGCTGGCAGCACTCCTATCAGTACAACTCAGTATGCCATTAGCCTTCTTTGCAACAGTATGTTGGCTCATAATCAGCTTAATGTTCACTGCAACCCCCAGGTCATTTTCTGGGGAGCTGCTGCTTAGCCAGTTGGTGCCCAGCCTGTACCGCTGCATGGGATTGTTCCGTCTAGAGGTGCACCAGTACATTGGTACGATACTGGATTGGCACCAATATAAAGAAAATTTCTATATCAGAAATCAGCCTGATGTGCCCAATAATTTGGCCGATATATGCCCGTGCCTGCGCACAGCCACAATGCAGCATGCAGACAGTGAGGAGCAGAGCCCAGCAGCATGAAGAGCTGTTGTGATGAAAGGGGATGGGGGAAGGGAGGGGCGAGGTGGGGCATGGGGAGGGGCAGATCAATGCCCCTCCACGGTGAGGGAGGAGTGGGGCTGAAGTAGGCACTGCCCAGCCGGGGTGGGGCAGGCACCAGGAGAGGGGCAGTGCAAAGTGCAGCACAGCATACCCCCTGGCCCCAGCCCACCTGGCCTGCCTCACCCTGCACTGATCCACTGGCACACACCCCCCACCCACCCATGCCCTCCTAGAAG
>NW_017728994.1:53039969-53040174 GCF_001723915.1 Gavialis gangeticus | reverse complement strand
CCCCCTCCCCACATCCCCCAGACAAGCTGCAGCTCTGTCCTGCACCCGCCCCACCCTGGCTAGGCAGCACCTACCCCAGCCTCAGCTCCATTCTTTTCTTACCACGAGGGGGCATTGATCTGCCTCCCCCCATGCCCCTTCCCTCCCCCCCTCCCCTTTCACAACAACAGACTTACCCGCTACACACAACTGTATCCGAAATTGG
>NW_017728994.1:53030800-53039733 GCF_001723915.1 Gavialis gangeticus | reverse complement strand
CCAGCTACACACAGCTGTATCGGAAATTGGATCAGTACCAGCCGATATGCCTCCTTAAAAATCAGCTATCATATCAGTCCCCAAAGTCTCTATCGGTGCACCCCTAGTTCCATCCTAAGTGCAGGACTTTGCACCTCTCGTGATTTCTTTTGGTCCAATCCTCCAATTTGTCTAGGGCTCTCAAAATTCTACCCCAGCATATCTACTACTCCTCCAACTTTGGTGTCATTTACAAATTTGCTGAGGTGCACTCCATCCCATCATCCAGATGGCTGAGGAAGGTATTGAACAAAGCACTCTTGTTAAGTAACATGACACTTTGAAGCACTCCTCCCCTCTTGCCATCTAGGTCACAAGACGCTGCGTGTTCCACTGCAACTTGGGTTTCCTTTATAACATAGGTTGTAATGCCAGTACTACCATCCCAAAAACAAAGCCTGCAATATTTCAGATTTCCACTGGCCCTTTAGTATCCAGGAATTTCCAAGTTTTGTAATACTACACCGTAGTTGTGTTTTACTTGACAAATATTTTAATAATTAACAACATAGCTCTGAAACAAACATAATATTTAACAGGCAAGAAAAAAGAAGCAAAGAAAGGTGACGGGTCTGATGTTGATCGGTTTTCTAAGCACCTCCCCTTAGGTGCTGCATTGGCTTAGGTGCTGAGGGGCACCAGCATGATTAGGCAACCGGTCCCAAGAAGATGATTTAAATAGGTTTACATGCCTAGGCTCTTTGTTTGGGGGGAAGGGAGCATGGGGGGAGACGGCTGGAATGGCTATAAAGGGGGAAGGTAGAAATCCTGCAGGCACCTATGCCAATAAGAAATTCAAAGCACTGTAGTATGTCTTAATTCTGGCCCTTCCTGGAGTTTATGTGACCTTTTCTAGGTACACACTGGGTACCTCTGTTCACTTAGGATCCAGGATACCCAGCTGCATTTCTAAGAACACACACTGAAGTTGGGCGATTGAGAAGGAAGAGGTCATTATACTGGTGGTACCTTTTGCTAGAGTTACCATACATCCAGGTTTTTCTGGACATGTCTTCTTTTTGGGTCCTCCCATCTCTGTTTGGGTTATTTTTTTAAATATCAGAAAATGTCCAGGATTTTGCTGTGCCTTTGCTTTCCCAGTACCTCCTGGTTTGCCTGAGCAAGGAACTGGTCGGGGCTGGGGGCAGCAGGGGAAGGTGACTAGAGACCAGGGCATCATGCACATGCCCTGGCAGCTACAGGCAGGTAGAGAGAGTGTGAGTGTGCGCACATGCCTGCTAGCACCGGTGCTGCAGCAGCAGGTGAAGGCAGTGGCAGGGTTTTTCAGGGCCAGCTGGGAGCTGTGTGAGCAGCAGGACTTGGGGTGGGGGGCTGAGGGTCAGGAGTGAGAAGCACAAGCAGGGCTGGAGTGGGTAGGCAGGTATGGGTTGGGAGTGAGGGGCACCAGCATGTTTGGGGGGGGTGGCACAGTGGATAGGCAGTGAGGGGCAGCAGCAGGGCTGGGGGAGCTGTGGCTTGGGAGTGAAGGGCAGGGGCAGGGCATGGGCATATCCATGTCCCCCTCCACAATCATATACCCCCTTCTCCCCCTCCCTCCCCAGGTGTCCTCTTTGAAACTGGAAATACAGTAACCCTACTGTTTGCATGACAGTCTAAGGGCTACAACATTTGTCCAGGAAGTCGGAGACCTACGTTATAATCCCTTCCTAGCCCGAATCGACTGAAACCCCCACCTCCCTCTTCCCATGGGAGTGCTCTGACCACTAGGCTAAAGAACAATCTGGGCAGATGCATTGCACCCTTCCTGTTGAAGCTGGGCCACCAGGCAGAAGGGAATGCACATCATGAGGGAGACAGACGGGGAGGTAGGAGAGCAAGAGCAAGAGCATGCTTGGGTGAGTGAGCACACACACCTGACCCTGCAGCCTAGTGGTAAGGGCACTCAGCTAAGACAGGGAGGTGGTCAGTCTCAATATCAGCATCACTATTACAGCTATCACCATTGTCCGTGTTTTTCAAGTAGAGGCGATGGTGGGACTGGGTGGTGCATTTTGTACTGAACTCAGTCTTGACAGCGCAGGTTCTGTATGGCCTGGGAACACCTAACGGACTGGGGCTCCCTGGAAAAATTAGATATAATTGAGAAGCCTTCCCACCTCCATATGAAGCATGGACAGGAGTTTGGTGACTAGATGCTCAAAATGGATTGCTTCTGAGCGTCTTTAGAAGCCCAAAAACAACTGCCCGAGGGCTTCCTGTCCAAAAGGAGAGAATTAATTCAAGCACTGAGTGCACTTTACAGCCAATGAAGTAAGACCTGTGTGATTCATGCTTTGGGACTAAATGGTCTTAAATCCCATTCAGACAATTATGGACCAAATCTGGATCTGGCTGTAAGCAACTTGTCCAAGGAACAAAACCTAGGAATCAGGAATCTTTCCTTTACAAAGCTACTTTGTACATTAATGCCATTTTACCCACAGATTTATGCCGTTTTACAACAGGCCATCTCCAACTTAAACAAAAGTTACTGTAAGGATGCTCCATTACTATTTTTTTTAAATTAGACCTCATATTAATTTAAACAAATGCACAAAGCAAGTACTTGCAAATTCTAGAAATCAGTGCAAAGACTGAAACTGCTTATCCCTTTATCTTATTTCCTGGGCTTTAAACAATGCAAAAGTGTTAAGCTTCCTGACTACTAATTAAGATGACAATACATAAAACTGACCACCCAGAAGCAGAATAATTCATGTATAGGAATCAAATTATCTTAGATGACAACTCGGCTGACTGAGACTTCACAGCTTCTGCAATGAAAGGAAATATGGGCTTTTTGCTTCTCATACCAACCAGCCAGGATACTCGCATATATATGTATCTCAAAAAAATCTGTGTGGCAACATGTCAACCTTGTATGTGATTTCTACCATCAGTGTTGTTTTTATCTTCTATCATGCTTTATTAGTAATTCCTTTGATCTAATTTCAAAGATTGAATTTATCTCCAGCTCTGGTTGCATGGAAGCTAGTAAAATGAACATTCTGTTAGAAAACAAAATGAATCCAAGAAAGAACTTTCCAGGTCAACTTCATGAGGCTTGAGGCCTATTTATAGCCAATATAGAGTGGACATGCATTTAAATATTTACTAGCTGGAACACAGGTCAAAGTTAGGGTCATAAAGCCAGCATTTGTCAGCCCCACAGACCACCTGTAGTCTGGATAATTTACTATCAGTGACAACTGCTTATTACAGTCTAGCAGACAAACACATTTAACCCTTTGCTATCTGCCATAAATAAATAAAGCTACTCAAAAAGTAGTACAGCAGTGACCTCCACGGTACTTGTCAAGTATGACATTTAAGCCTTAAGCCTACAGAAATGCACCACTAAAATACTGACTCCAGTGACTTACAAGCTTTTCACGCTACTCAAATTCTCAGGCTGACAGTACCAGTTACACAAGTTGTGCCAAAGTACCCCAAGAAATCGCCTAAAGGCAGGGGAAAGCTAAAGAAGCCCATCTGCAAGCAATGAATGGAAACTGAACAAGGAAGCCAAATTTGACAACTGATTGCATCCACTTACTGTGCTGTCTACCCATGTGTTGCTTTAAATTAATTTAAATACTAATATATCATACCAAATAACCTCAAAAAAGAGTTTCTATTAATATCTCAAAAACATTGAGATATTAAACAAATTTTTACATAGCATTCTAAAAACATTTCTCCTGCCACATTAATTATCAACTATATTTTCCTATTCCCAGCCTGTCTTCTCCACACACAGCAGGATGCATTTACATCTTATGAACTAACCAAAGTAGACAGACACAGACAGCCCGGGCAGTTGTGAGTTGAAGCTCACTTCATCAGATGCTGTGAAGTGATGTGCAACACCCACACACTTTGGTTAGTTTATAAGATACAAATCTACCCTTTTGTCTACTTGACTTCAGACTAACACAGCTAACTTAAGCTTCTCCACACATCCCTAGATTCAGTTAAGTAATTCTTCCTCCCTGGCTTTTGGTATTTTTCCTGCAAATGGCTCTAGGAGTCCTGCTAGGAGCCACGAAGAAGTCAATAGGGCTTTATGCAAACAAGAATCTACTCGTATGGAGTGACTTTCAAGATCCGGGGTTTGACTGGTGCTTTTCTATGCTGTTAAACGGGCCGCATTTTCCTCTGGAGAGGAGATGCACTACTGAAGGGCCACAAAACTAGACCTATTAGTCTATATACCAATAAATAATTCTTTCCACTACTTCTTTGTGGCTTCCGCAGTATAGACTCTAACCCCTTTGGGGACAGTGACCCATTTTATTTCACATCTGCATTGTACATCTTCTTGGCAACATATACTAGGGCTGTGTGAAGCTTCAGTCCCCAATTCAATTTGGCAGAGATTCAGCTCAGTTCAGTGGCCAAATCTCCGAATCCGAATCAAATCAGGAGACCCTTTAATTTCTACGAATTGAATTGGACAGATTTGGAAAGATTTGGCAATTCAGATATAGACACAGTTTTAAATGTTTTTTCTACATACCTCTAGGCAGCAGGCACGACTCGTGAGTGCTGCGATGCTGGGGCAGATGGAGCATCCCACAGAAGCGTGGGGGGGGGGTTGGCAGCTCCCCAGCGCGCTCAGCAGCAGGCCTGGAAGTGGACCGGAAGCAATTCCAGTCCACTTCTGGGTCTGCCAGGAGCCTCCCTGCACCCTGCTGGCTCAGCGACTGGTGCCTCCTGGCTCTGGGGGGCACCCGGGGTCCCCCCATGGCTGATCGCCAAGCTGAGGAGGTGCAGGGGGCCCCCACGCGTGCTTGGTGGTGGACCTGGAAGTGGACTGGAAGTGCTTCTGGTCCACTTCCAGGTTTGCTGCCAAGCACATGGGGGGCCCCCCTGCGTTCCTGTGGGACGCTCCATCTGCCCCAGCATTGCAGCGTTCACCAGCCACTCCTGGTACCTAGACGTATGTCGAAAAAAAACGTGTAAAGTTGTGTCTATAGCCGAATCGCTGATTCACCAAATCAGCATCAAATCTTCAGATTCAGCCAAAACGAATTGGGGACAGTGATCCAAATCAACAAATCAAATCACTGTCCCCAATTTGGGCTGAATCCAAGTCTGAATCGAATATGGCCTGTTTTGTACACCCCTAATATATACACACATCAAAGTGGTTGCCATGTGTGTTTCCTTTGATCACAAAATAAATAAATAAGATGACTCTGATCTGGGATTTTTATTTTTTCATCATCATGCAGACCCAGCGACTCTCTGCAAAACATCTCTTTAAAAAGTTCTCAGGAAAAGTTCCTTATAAGCTGCATAAGTGCCTGTACACATGTGGGGACGCCGCTCCAACGCACTGTAATAATGACGTGTCAGAGCAGACGTGATGAACTGAGTCGGCTGGAGCGTGCTTGTTAGTATCGAACAAGCTTTAGTTAAAGTGCCCCCACCACCATTTTGAAGCGCAGGACACTGAATACACAAGACACTGTGGGCGCTTTAATTAGAGCTGCTCTCAGAGATGCTGTAATTAAAGCCCCCCACCCTCTCCAGAGCACATGTAAAGATTCCCTTAGAGACTAGCTCATTAATCAGTCTTATTACTCAGTATGGTTTTCAAGGGGCCCTTCTGTATTTCTGCAGCATGTCCTCACATTTTTCATAAGCCAATTACAGCACATAAAGCATGCATCATTGTAATAGTTAGGATATGGGTGTTAAATGGTGTATAACGTATTCAAGAAGTGAATTAACAGATCTAAAGCGCAGAACTCATTAAGAAATTCAAGAGGTATTGAACCTTTGATGCCTCGGGGATTGTCCACAAAGAATTTCTAAAGAAACAGTGATTTGTTTTCTTGTGCTAGCAAAATTGAATGTGATACAGGAAACAAGCAAGTAACTGCAAGCTAACTGAAGGAACGCAAGCTGATTTTGTATTTGCTTGAAAAACTTTGTAATGGTAATTTTTATTTTTGGCCTTTTACCAAGTAAATAATAATAATAAAAAAAATGCTGCAGGAGGAGGGGGAGAAACAATGCAACTTTGTTTGCATCTGTTATGACAAATTGCAGTCAGAAGTAAAATAGGAAAGTTGGCCTTCTTCCTATGACTGCAGTAAACAGAATTTGTTATGCAGCAGATTGCGAACAGCCAGACTCCTTGCACCTATATTCCCTACATTTTCTACTGTTTCTCTCAACAATTAATCTCTGTGTTAATTAAATCATAGGTCACCATGAGAGCACAACATCAGGTACCTACTCAGGAAATTCATGTAGCATACATAATCTCGCAGCGTTGGAGAAGTCTGGGTTTACAAGAAAGAAAGGAAGAAAAAGAGTCAAACTTCATTACCCACAAAGGTGACACTATTACTACAAGTTGAATCAAAAATGGTTACTGAATCTCAAACTTTTCACTGATCATACAAATGCTAAATTCTAATTTATTAAAAATGCTCTTCACAGATGCAAATGGTAACTGAAAAGATTTCAAATAAATAATGCAAGGTTTCTCATCTAGATCAGGGGTGGGCAAAATTTGGCCCATAGGCTTGGATCCAGCCTGATGAGGGATTATGTCCAGCCTGTGGTGGGTCCCTCAGGCCTGCCTGGGCCAGGCACAGGGAGCAGCCCAGGCAGTGGCCAATGTGGTCAGTCCCAGCACCCCCAGGCATGCAGCAGGGCTGGGCATCATGGTAGCTGGACTCCATTTCCTGGCAGCTCCCGCTGCTCCTTCTGGCTGCCACAGCCTCCGGACCCAACCCTGCTGCCCAGGCACCTGGGTCTGTCTGCCCCACTCACACTGCTGGGGGCAGGACTTGCATGGGCAGGGTGCTCAGCTAGGTGGCAGGGATGGGATCGTGGGCCAGTGGGGAGTGAGATGGGTGGGCAGAGCCAGAGAGACCCTGGGATCTTGGAGCAGTAATAGTGTAGGGCTAGAGCTCAGGGAAGAGCCCTAGTTCTGCAGGCAAGGATGTGTGGTAGAAGACCACCGCTCTGCCCCAGACCCTGGCATCGCACTGTCACTACCCCGCCTCCACCCCACCAGGCATGGGGGCCCAGGGTGGCACTGGTGGTAGCAAGGACTCCAGCTGGGCTGCCCCTTCTGAAGCTGCTGAATTAAGGCTCCAGCCCCACAGCTGCACAAGCTCCCCACCCACCCACAACCCCATCCCACATAGGGAGGTTTGGTGACCTGTTGTGCTGGGTGCAGGGGTGCTGACCCAGCCCACAACAGCTCCGCAAAACTCCCTGTGTGGCCTGAAGGCCCACCCCTGATCTAGATGCACCCTGGCATAACATTTTGGGGAATCAATTTGCCACTAAGTCCACAGCCAGAGCCCCTGTTGAGGTGAACAAACATTTGGTTTAAAACCTTATGGAACGATGAGTCCTATCTTAAGTGCTTGTAATTTGACAATTATTTTTAAAGTGACTTCTAAACAAAGATCTTAGCATTCAGTTTTACTAACTTAATTCCACGTCACCTTCACATATGCAGAGAATGCTTGTCCTGACTAACATGAGTTCTGTTTGCACCTGTGTGTTCACATATGTATCTACACACACACCTACACATATGCACCTGCCCACCCAAAGGACAAGGCTTGGACCATAATATTTAATCAGTGAGTCACAAATGCAATTGTGTGTTGTTTTATTAAATCTCCTTACTGAGAAAAGACAGAACTTGTTTCATACTGAAATATCTGGACATATAATCTTAAACTGGTCTGCCATCAATCCACAGTAGAGCACCCTGTGTTTAGCAGGCTCAAAATTATTCTTTACAGTTCCTTATTTTCAGATTAAAGCAACATTCTTGCTAATAGCAGATCATCATTCTCCTCTCCATCGGCCTAATACCTACATGCCTCTGGGCTTCTAGAGTGAAGACAGTTTCTCAGCACACCCTGACCCCTGGATCAGGTTCACTCTTCAAACTTACCATATTTACTTGAATACAAGATGAGGCTTTCCCCCAAAACTAGCATTGGGGAAAAGCCCTTTGTCTTATAACTGCATACAAGGACATCTCACTAAATACACTGTCTATCATTAAACTGCTGCCAAAAGCATCATGTCCTCAGCGATGGAAACCAACTATAAAGTTGATTAAACACAATCAGCAATAAGTACAACTATAACGCATATGGCTCACATTGGGCAAACATACTGATTGGAACCTACCACAAGAATAGGTTACTACAGCCTATCTGAGTAAGAGATATGGTAGGGCCCATTAAGCACCGTCCCTTTCACTACCGACTATTTTTCAAGTGATAGTGAGCCACAACACCGCATACCCAGAATCCTTCTGTTGGCCCCTCTTTCAGCTGGCACATATGATTAGTGTGGCCTCACCCTCCATGAGGTCGAGCCAGACCAGGCTGCCCTGCACCTCGTCTGCATATACGTTTTTGGAGCATCCCAGGACTTGAGACAAACACTCAGTTCCAGGCATGAGTAGGGCTAATTAGCACGTGGATCTTTCATGGGGCATATCTGGAGCGCACACACACTGGGCACTGGGGTCACCATGGCCTGAAATGCTGTTGACTGGTAGAGCCCAGCCCAGTGATCAACATGGTAAATCGTGAGCCTTTGGCTTTAGACTAACATCACGCAGAGTTTGTGCCAAAGTGCTGTTCAAAAGTGTGTTTATGGAGTAACTGTGCTAAGACTTCTTGCAGATTCAAAAAAGGTAACCTGCATCTTGGATAAACTTAATGCATGGATACTCTATGCAAATTCCCACAACCATGTTTAATTTCAAGATCATTTTTTTCAAATTTGCTCCTCAACTTCCAGGGAGAGCAGGGTCTGACAGTAAGGGAAGGGGCTGCCAGGGGGCAAAAGGTGCGTTTGGGGGGGGGGGGGGGGGAAAAAAGAAAAGGTTTCCA
>NW_017728994.1:53026376-53030776 GCF_001723915.1 Gavialis gangeticus | reverse complement strand
GGGGGGAGTAAAAAGCAAAGGTCTACCAGACTCCCCACATTAATTTTCTCAGCTGTAGCAGTGGGAAGGGGACAAATTCAGGGCAAACCTCCAAAATTTAGATTTTATACCTGGGAAATTCTAACAAATGGAATTTAATTTTTGTGGAGGGTCATCTTCTATTCAAGTAAATATAATAATTCCCACATATATTAGGAGTAGTCCCACACCTGTCAAAGAGTTCCCCTTTAAGTAACTTAGGTTATCAGTACTCAGACTGGTGGCTTTTCTTGAAATAAAACAGGCAACGTGACAAATGTGTGTAGAGAAAGGAGAAAAGCTCTTTCTTTTTAATTTTTTCTGTAGCAATCTTGTAAAACACTTTTAAAGATTTTTCTAAGGAAAAACAATTTGTATCATGCAGAAAAAGTTTTATATGTGAAAAGATGGTTAGGGGGCTGGGGAACTTGACTTGTGAGGAGAGACTGAGGAAACTGGGTTTATTTAGTCTGGAGAAGAGAAGACTGAGAGGGGATTTAATAGCAGCCTTCAACTGCCTGCAGGGGGGTTACAAAGAGGACGGACCTGGACTGTTCTCAGTGGTGGTAGATGACAGAACAAGGAGCAATGGGCTCATGCTTCAGCAAGGGAAGTTTAGGTTAGATATTAGGAAAAGCTCTCACTAGGAGAGTAGTATAGCACTGAAACAGGTTATCCAGAGGGGTGGTGGAGTCTCCATCATTGGAGGTTTTTCAGACCCGGCTCGACAACGCCCTGGCTGGGATGATCTAGTCAGGGCTGGTTCTGGTTCTTTGAGCAGGGGGGTTAGAGTAGATGACCTCCTGATGTCCCTCCAACCCTAAGTTTCTATGATTCTGTATGGCTCTATGAAAACATGATGTTCCTATTTCACACTACTGAAAATCGGAAATAGAGATCCATTTCTTACATGGAAACATACAAAGAGTTGCATACAGTGAATATAAATACATATTCTGTTTTGTAATAAAGTTTAAGAGTGCTTTTAAATGTATGCATGTATCATTCTCAGTACCTAAAACCAAGATAATCAAAGATCTTATACAGATGTGTGACCAATAATAAACGCATTGATATTATAAAGAAAAGTTTACTAACGGGGTGATAAAATGTTTGAATATGGTAAAATAAGTTGTGTTACCGTTCTCAATTTGCCTTTAAAAATGTTTTACCAATTAGTGAACAAAAGTATTAGCCAATCACTTGTATGTGATCAAGGTTCCCCAGTTTTTTGTTTCATCAACCAGTTACTGTGCAAATATGATAATCACAAATGTACAGTTTGCTAACTTAATTATTTTAAACAATTTCTATGTTGAGCATGAGCCGAGTAACTTACAAGAATAATCTCACACTTGCACATAGCGATAGGAAGTGTCAAGAATTCTTGGTTGGATGTAATAAATGCCTCCCAAAGGACATAGACGCAATTCTTCAGCAATTATCGTTGTCCAGAGGCCCCAGGCTTTAGTAGGCATCATTTGTTATGCTTAGATGAATACTGGTTTCTAAATAATTACCATGACCTCAGCAACATCCATTCCTAATGGCAGACTCATGGCAATTAAAAACAGCTATCCTGGGCCTAATCCAAAGCTCAGTGAAGTCAATGAAAAGATTTCCAATAGAATTTGGTCAGGTCTTTTAATCTTAGATAGCTAATTAAAAAAATACTGTCCCCTGTGATGAAACATAGACCTTATCTGGCATTTCAGTGTTGCACTCCTCAAGCAAGACAATCCAGCACAGAAGATTGTCAGATTATCAAGAGGGTATACTAGGAATGTCACAGCCTCTGTTACTCTATGTAGGGACATTTATCAAAAAGACAGCTGCTATGAAATGACTATCTCCTTCTCCCACTAGAGCAACTAAAGGTTCTGCTTTGTTTTTTTTAATTTTTAATTACTTTTGTTTCATCTTATTTTCTACAATTCACAATTCCACAATTCAGACTTTAGATTACGGTTGTATGGGATGGTTTGAATAGGGCTGACTGTGCCTCAGGCAAGGGGTTGGACTAAATGGCCTCTGCAGGTCCCTTCCAGCCCTACTTTTCTGCGACTACGACCAATAGTTGGAAAAAGACTTTTCAGACCAAAGAAGTGGTTCCCTTGTCATTATGCTAGACCAGTTTTCATAGTGTGAAATTTACCTTTCCTCTCGCTCTTTGAGTCTACCAGTAGACAGACACTGCTGGCAGGTATACAGGTCACAAAGTACTCTAATACATAGCCCAGATTCACAGATATGCAATTCAGAGATAAAGCACTACACTAAAGTGAACTCCTGAGGACTCAGAATTAGCTATTAAAATCTGGTTCACCTCATTTTTGACCACCAATGGGAAAGCCTGCAAAACAGTAAAAGTTTCAAGTAAATGTACATGAAGAGTAAGGTCTCCACATTTAGTATCCGAAGGTGCATCTGAATCCACCTATGAAAAAGTCAGCGACCTAGCTAGGACCCTTAACCTTTTATCAAATGAGGGTTTTGAGCAAGGGATTTCTAAAAGGCTCACGCTCACCTCCAAAAAACCCTTCACCAGAATGCAGCTCCTTCTGAAGGAATCTCCATGTCCAGTTAAAATACGAGTAAAAAAATAAATGGGAAAAAATAGTTTTTAAAACTTTCATTTACAAAGTACTAAAGTATATGAGTCAAATATAAATTAATGAAGTTTAGATCAAGCACCAAAAAGTCAAATGAAGATGAAGATGACACCTGACTGACATATTTTGCAGACCCACTGCTAGAACACAGCAGCGCATGTTTTGGTTTTGAGTCATTGCTAACCCCTTTCTGAAACATTTTATTGTCCACATGGCATGGTACACATCTCCAACAAAGAGGAACTCTCAGGAGAGAACTTTAGCAATAAAATCTCCTCTTCCTCTTCTTATTTTATCACTTGAGAAGACCCAGAGTACTGGAGCAATGATTCTCAACCGGGGTGCCATGGCACCCTGGGGTGCTATGCAGTGAAAACACCAACAAGGTAGATTCACAACATAAACCCAGAGATTACTAATAGAAATCCAGAGTGTTGAAAGCACTCTGACCTGCTGTGGTCTTCCTGAGTTCTTTGCAACACATGAATGTATTATTCTTCTTTAGTAAAACAGGAGTGAAAACTAAGAGCTGACATTTTCCAACGGGTGTCTTCAACCTAATGTGGTGCCCTGAATCTAGAACTAGGTCCAGACTAATTTTTGTTCTCTGAAATACTCCTGAGCAAGAACTGTGCATAGAAACATGAGCTAAAGTTGTTCTACTCGCAGTACATTATAGTGACATTAAAAATTGCTAGCACTACTGTCATTCCTCTGTCAGAGTGCTGAATTTATTAAGATTACACCTGTGCTTTTCAGTGTATTTAATAAATCAGGTGAATTGCTAGAATATGAAAGAGACTGGCTATTTATATTTAAATATAATCCAATATCAGAGACCTGACAAAAATAATGTTCTACCAATGTAGCTTAGTGACCAGGTGCATGCAGGATAGATGTGCCTGCTTCACACCGGTGTACTCATATCACTCTGCGTGACTTGGCTGTAATATTTCATGTCAATTTCTGTCCCGACTTTGCATCAAACCCTTGTAAAGAAATCAAGTAGATCTTAGAACATGAGCAGAGCCTTAAACTAAAATTTAATTAATTTTGCATCCTGTCAATTGCCACTTTTTCGTAGAATATTGCTGGCTTCTGATGGGCTCCGGAGAAGAAAGTGCTTCCTATAAACAAATAATAGCATTCAGAATCAGTAATAGCAGGGTTACGATTTGGTACAATATATTTTGATTTGGGCTTAATGACATTTTGGGGTGGGGGGGGTTCCCCCCAGAAAAACTACATCCACAGAACTACCATAAAGTAGATGATACTAATGTAGTATGCAACTCAGTCTACACTGCAGACTCTTTCTTAGCAGAGTAAATTCACCTAAGTAGAACTTTGTACAGCCTTGGCTGGGCTGTTTCCAATACCCAGACCAGTTTATTTAAAGCTAAGGTCAGGTATATATCTTTACTACACAACAGTCTACAGTGATTCTCAACCATGGTGCTGCCAGATCCTTTAAAGGGTGCCCTGAGGTGTGAGGAGATAAGCCCATAAGCTAAGGAGATAAGCAGAGGGTCACTGTTATCCCTGCCTGGATGACCCTCACCCCACCACCCCCAGTGGAAGGAGGTACACGCTGTCTGCATCTACACAAGACACTGACTGTGCAGTCATTACAGCGCAGCCATTAAGTACTTGTATAAACAAGTACTAAATGACTGTGCAGTAACCAGAGCTGAGGGTGGCTGTTTCATGCCACTGACTGCGCAGCAGTGTCACGTCACGCTCCTGCCACGTGACGCTACGGTGCAGCAG
>NW_017728994.1:53015883-53021376 GCF_001723915.1 Gavialis gangeticus | reverse complement strand
GCTGAGGGTGGCTGTTTCATGCCACTGACTGCGCAGCAGTGTCACGTCACGCTCCTGCCACGTGACGCTACGGTGCAGCAGTCATGAGCTATGCCACTGACTGCGCAGCAGTGTCATGTCACGCTCCTGCCACATGACGCTATGGTGCAGTAGTCAAGAGCTACTACGCAGTCTGCGTCTCAGATGCAGACGCTGTAATATATAAATTAGTTTCGGAAATTGGGTTCCACTCAATGCACAAAAGCTATGGAGGGGTGACTTGAGTCACCAGAACCACTGGTGTAGACATAACCAGTGAAAGTCTCAGCAAGCAGCTAAACATCATTTTTAAATACCACAATCCAGTTTAAAAATTGAGATTAGAGAGGATTGTTAACTCTCAAATCTCCATAGCTTAAATAATGTTGTGCAAAAGCCTCTAAAACCTGAACTGCTGGGAGCACTTGTGGAATGCTTCCTTAAGGTTCAGATACTCTAAGTGTTAACAACTTACCTAGTTAAAACTTTTTTCCTCCTTCCTACCTCTGACATGTAAAAAAAAAATTAAAGAATGTGGTAGGTATTTTTTTCCACTGTGAAAAACTTAAGCTGAGGAACGAGACTGTCCTGTATATAACTGGTGAATTGTGCAAATAGGAAAAGAATTAGCTTGTTCCTTTTCCTCCATTTTATGACAAATGAAAAGTTTTTAGGAGGGGTTGTACAAAGAGGGAGACTTGTTTTTTACATCTGAAATTCAGATCCTGATTACAGTGGAGGAGTTATTAGGAGTGAAGACTTAGTGGAATATGGACATAGTAAAAAGCAACAGAATTATTTATTTTGTTTATTTTACTTATTAAAAATGCTTTTACATAAAATATTATTTATATAGAATAAAAAGTTAAGCAAGGGAAAGGATTTTTAGTTAATCATTTATTTTTATTTATACCTTCTTATGTTTACCTTAGGGTTAAAGTTAAGATAAAAAGCCTTATTGCTGGAGTGAACTCTAACTATCCTTTAGACCTCCCCAAATGCCCATCTGGCAAGATGAAACCTCCGATTCCTGAAATGTCTTAACAAACAAAATGGTTAAGCAAAACAGAACCCTTTCTGAACGCCTTTCACACAGACTAATTTTTTGGACCTCTGAAGGTTGCTTATAAGCAATAAGGTCAAATTCAGTCATGCTGCTCATAACTGTTCTTACCGTACCTAGGGATCCATATCTTATTTTTTTTTTTAGCATTTCCTAACCACTGCCTTGTAACATGCCATCCAAACAAGTTCCATATTTATACACAAATGCATATTTGATGATCCTACTACATTACATTTGCCTGACTCATTGATGCATGAGCCATCACCGGGGACAGGTTTTCAATCTACCTGTTCAAACTAATTTAATTTTCAATTGCTTCTGTACTTGAATATTTTACATCTTCATTCCCATTCTCTCCTCTCCTTTCAATCTCTCTCCTACTTGAAAAATAAAACAAGAACTAGAAGACAAGGCAAGGAAAAACAGCAATTTATTACTCAGGCTTACTGAAAAGAAAAAAACAGCCACTGTAGATTAATGTGTTTCCTTTCCCACAGCTTTTTGGCTGAAACAATAACTATGCATATTTACTGCAACCTTTCCATCTGCCAATGTCATTACGCTGACACATCCTGCCCACAGGTGTTATGAGCCTATGAAGGCTAGACTGCACCCAGAAATGTTTTTCAAATTTGTAATTAATGATACAATATCTGCCCATAGGGCACATTTAGCATATTTCACTTCAGTCAAGCAGCAAAGATGACAAAAAACACAAACCCTAACACTCCATGTTACTCTTACCGTTTATGCCAAGCATAAGCCAATTAATGAAAAAAATACTGAAGTACGGTATGACCAGAAACCAAAACTCAGCCAACAATTTTCTGCCAGTATTTTAAGCACAAAGTTACCATAAAATTCTCGACCCATGTACCCATAGATATATGCTCTTGTAGATGGCAAGGAAGAACTGGGTAATATATTTGTTTGCTTTTCAGTTCATACAAAGTATTTACTTATAAGCGTAACCAAAGAAAGAGGCACCACCAGTGGAAAAAACAAAATGTCAGCAAGGGATAATACATGCTCAAATTTGACCATTAACATTAGGGCTGTGCGAAGCTTTGGTCCCCGATTCAATTCAGTGGAGATTCAGCCGAATCCAAATCGAATAAGAACCCTCCACATCGATTTGGAGAGGTTCGGTGATTCAGACACAGACACAGCTTTACATGTTTTTTCTACATACCTCTAGGCACCAAGTGGCTCATGAATGCTGCGATTAATTCATTTTGAAAATATGTATAAACTAGTTGGTTAACATGACAAAAGTTTATGAATGTGTGTGTATGCATGCATGCGCGCGCGCACGCGCGCACACACACACACACACACACACACTTTTGTCACATTAATGAACTAGTTTATACATATTTTTTAAATTAATTAGTATTTAAGTACCTAAACTCTGACATCACTTGTTTGAATCCTCTGTTGGTATGTCATAGGATTTGCCAGCCACAGTGATGGTCTGGACACCTGTTTGATCACCTATAAATTAAGCTACTGAAACCTAATTTTTTAAACTTTAACTAAACTTTTGCATTCGTGAAGAAATATTGGTTATTTTTTGGATTTCTTTTCTAATGATATGCCCTCTGTAACAGAAAGGATTTCCAAATGAAAGCATGATTTGGTCTGAGATGAGAAACTTTAGAACACAATTCTAATTGCCCAGTTTCAATTCTTGAAAGAGCCGTTGAAACCCAGGTACAGACAGGTAAATTAATAGGACCACCCTTTACTATGTGTTAGGTGCTCTGTGGTAATGATTTTATGCCCAATCCCATCCTTCATTAAGAAGCTAAACCATAGTAACCTTGTTTCATTCTAGATAAACTGCCCCAGTTCAGCTTTCACTTACTATGGGATAAAAGTGAATGCACAAAACAGTTACTATGGAGGAACCGATGCATGGAAAGTCCTTCCTCTTTCACCCCTTTTTAACTTGGTATAAATTTGTTCAACTCTCTCCTTTCCCTATATACACACTATGCTGAAAGGCTGGGGATCTAGTAACTCCGGAGCCTCTTCAGGCATATGACAACAATGGAGACTTATCTATAGAAGTATATGGAAAAGTTGGTAGATGGAAAGGTTGCAGAAAACTGTTACATCATCTCTAAACTGCCCTATCACTCTTCTGATGGATGACAACTAGAACTAACCATTACCTGAGTCTAAGGTAATTCAGTATCCATCCCCACCTTGTTCATTCTGCTAACCAGCCTACCAACCAGATTGCTAATTACAGTGGTTGTTTTGTGATGCAGATGCCTATTCATTTAGGAACTAAGACAAGACCATCAACTCATGTTGTATATGTCACTGCACCAATGCTCCATAATACAAAACTTCAATCACTGCTAGTCTAGTCTCAGATGTTTTCCCTGGGCAAAAAGGCTCCATTATTCCCAACAACCTTCTGCTGACCACATAATCTACTGGCAATACCTGGAGGCATTCAGTCGGGTGACTTTTCCATTGAGGTATCTATTACCTCTAATGACCTTCACCAGCACCTTCCTCATTCGTTTATAAACAACAAAGTCATTTTAATCATGGACACATTCAGCTACAAATTCACTTACCACAACAACATCTTAATGCAAGAACATTCCAGTTTACAGCACACTAGTCTCATCAGTCATCAGGTTGTAAAAAAAGTTGACAGGTTCAGAGGTAAGAAAGTAGCTTTTAGCAAAGGGAGTCAGATGGATGATATGGGAAACTCATCAAAGAATCTCATACGAAATATCACCCATTGCTGTTCATAAACATGAGCCCGGTTTGGCTATATTCAATTACAAGCTGAGAAGAAGTATAATTAAGCAGCTCATGATATGGAATGGCTAGAGCATGTGTAGTCTTATTTATGTTCTCTGCACCTGTGTTTTTTACGGTTTAAATTATAATACTGATCTTTTAAACTGCACACAGGGAGTATCCCAGTTCATCCACGTGAGGGACAGTAATAGATCCTATTTTTAATCAATATATATATTGTAGCACATTGTCAATAAGCAAATATATATTGAGAAATTATAATTAGATTGCCTACCATGGTCTCAGGGACATGAGCTCGTCTTGTCTTACTGTTGCTATCCTAATCCTCCCTCTCCTCCGTTCTTCTGTTATTCTTCCACAAACAGCTGTGTTCACAGGATGATTAAAATGGAAAAGCTATGGAAACCCACCATACCTCTTCTTTCAAACTCAATTGTAAATTACTCACAATTTAAGCAGGGGATGCATTTTCAAGTACCTAGAACAATGAAGCCCCAGTCCTAATTATGGTCCTTCAGTCCTTGCTAAGGTTTTGTTTTTGTTGCATTTGTAAATTGCCTAGAAAAATGGGGCTGCAACTTTTCGTTATTGCTGCAAGCTAAATTAAACACCGCTGTTTAATTAGGAAGTCTTCAGAGTACCTTACAAATAATGCAGTGAGCTTCAGCACATTCGCACCATATAGTCTGGACAATAACTAATCCTTCAAATGTTTTACTGATGAGAAAATTAATAAGGTACTACTAATTATCTAGAACTAAATCACACAGCCAGTCTGTCATAGCGCTGGGAATACTACCTAAGTCTTCTGACAGCCAGCCCTATCCACTACGCGCCAGACTGTTCTTCTCCTTTCTAGCGAAGAAAAAATAATATCCTTAGCCACATACTTTTAATTAGTTAGTGCATACGTACATTAATGTAATTGCCTCTAATTTCAGTGTTTCTGTGTGTTGGAATTATTTTTACATAGTTTAAAGGAGCCGCTGCATTTTTCACTTATTTTGTTTTACTGCTTTATTTAAAACATGGCAGTTAGAGCATAGGGATGTTGACGCGGTTTGAATAAAGTCTGAACCTATCCAAGTAAATGGGCTTTTGAATACGATCTGGGCTAAAGCCTGCTAAACCCATTCTAGAAAAATCAGCTTCTATTATATGAAGTGAGATGAGTTTCTACAACGTGCACAAAGTGAGGACTACCAGTATTGGCAATGGTTTTGTTTTCCTACTCCATTTTAAACAGTGTGTAACAAGCTAATCAATATGTAAAGAGAAGGGTTTTTACCTTATTTGCAAGGAAAATTGTTTCACTCAAAATTGTGAAAGAGATACAGTTTTACACTAAAACCCAGGAACACCTTTCAAGATAGCCAAATGCATGCGAAGAAGAGACACGCCATCCAAACAGTATTTCATAATAAATGAAAATGTATTATATTAATATCATGTTGTGAAATATTATAATTTATATAATCAATGCTTATATGAAAAGGGACATATGCAATATTGTACATGCTAGCTAAAAGATTAAGCATTGTTACTATGTTATTTTGTGTTCTTCTATTAGTCCACATACAAATTAATTTAAACAGTCATTTAACTGTATTCCCAAGGAA
>NW_017728994.1:53007449-53015872 GCF_001723915.1 Gavialis gangeticus | reverse complement strand
AATTAATTTAAACAGTCATTTAACTGTATTCCCAAGGAAATCCACTCCAGGATCTTAAAACACACCAATAACAATCCCATGAGCTACTTCAAGTATGTCCTTTTACTACTGTGCTCCTACTGAGCTATGTCCAGTACCAGCATACTTAAATTTAATGGTCCCATCTCAAAAACACTTGCATAAATCTCCTTTTATGCAGGCATATGCTACAAACATTTATATATTAAAACAAGAATGTTATGATTTCAAGGAAATAGACTTCACTTTTAACTTGATTTGTTATCATTTTGATTCATTTCAAGGGAAGCAGAAATCATGCAATCTTGGTGCTACTTACTAGTGTTTAAAATGCTTCCCACTAAGAGTGAATTGCCATTGCTTACCTTCATAGTTTGAACTGAAAAGTCCTTCTTCAGCTGGCCAGCACCTTTTCCCTATATCTCTCAACATGCAGAAATGCATTTAGAAGTTATTTAATAACTGAAGGAGTATCTCAATTTTCCTTTCATGGAAAAGGATTGAAAGGAAGTTGCCAACTCAAGATTGGCTCAAATGATAAGACTGTTTGTTCAAAAGCAAACTTTTAACAAAGCCTATTCATTTGTTTCAGATAAAGACAGTTACAGACAGTGTTTTAGGCACTGTTTGAATACATGAAGTAGACACTGCTTCTGAGAGTCAAGCCCAATAGAAGTTTTTCCTACTGAATTTACTTATATCAACAGTGATAATTTTAAACCTAGAACAAGCTTATCTATGGATTAACATTCCCTGCTAGTATCTACAACTCGACAGCTGAGAACTGAGAATCTGTCACTAACAGCAATTATATAAAAACAAATAACTGACTACAGTTATTAAAAACAAGGGAAAGGAAACAAGTTAAAACAGCATAAATTAATTCGATTTTCAAAATATCCAAATTTAGTGTAAATAAGAAAATTTAATAATACCTGGTTAGAAATATAAGTTAAGAAATTTGTTTTAAAACTTTTTTTTTTAATGGCTATAATCTCCTACGTAGCTAAATACATTTCATACTATAGTCAGATTTGCCTTATGGCTGCTGAATTTACTTTTCAGATAAAAAAGCTGTTCTATATCATGTAAAAAGAATATACTGTGCTGATGCTTACGAAGTCTGGCAAAGGCAAATTTACAGTGAAGAATAAAGTAACATAAATACTCTTATCTACAGGATTTCTTTTCCTCTACTATTTTATTCAACACACGTCTCTGGGCATTTCAAATAAATACTCTCTGTGTTCTAAACAAAT
This sequence comes from Gavialis gangeticus, assembly GCF_001723915.1. Classification (NCBI taxonomy): domain Eukaryota; kingdom Metazoa; phylum Chordata; order Crocodylia; family Gavialidae; genus Gavialis; species Gavialis gangeticus. The sequence continues at coordinate 53,014,595 of NW_017728994.1, read as the reverse complement.
TTGAAAAACATTCCTTTGAATTCGAAAGTCCTGCCTTTATTGTACTTTTTAATTAATTAAATGGCTTTATTTAGGGCTACAATTCCAATTTCCCACCGAGTTTGGGGTTTACAGGAATATAACCAAAACCCAAATCAAACTGAGATAATATTTTCATTTTAGTCTTTAGCTATCTGGAGACATTTTTCCTCAAAACTCCTCTGTCAAAATTAGAATTATACAAGGGATGAATCTGAAAGATTGTTTTTAACAGTTTTAAAGAACTTCCACTGTGATCCAGCTGTTATGAAAAGACACCTAAAAGCTGGACGTATTAAGCTATGATTAAAAACCCCGATTGTGTGAAAAAGGTGCAGCAATGCATTGAACGTGCATCATTTATTTTTTTTAAAATGACTTGGCTAACCCACTTACATTGCAGATTATCTTAAGCAGTATTTTTTTTAATTATTAAAAATCTCAGCAACATTGCATGTTGAAGTTAAAAGTCGTTGAACCGTGTAAATACAAACAATAAGCACGTTGCAAGAGGAGTGTCTTATGACATAATTATGTGGAATAGTTCTAGTATAACGTTCATGTAGTGAACAGCCATTTAATGGTCATGTTAACACAATGATAAGTATGAACTGTCACTCTTGACTTTAGAGTTTTCACATAGTTTTTAGAACTCCAGAAACAGAGGCAATTTAGTCCTCATATACGGTATAAAATCACTGTAATGCATTTCAGATTGGGGTGAGCAAGCAATTACAAATAATTGATTTAAAACTGTCTAGTTTTCACTGACAAATTTTCCCTATGCTTTTTAACTCTGTTTCATTCATTAGTAAAAATATTTATTAAGTTTTCTGATCATTTTTTGACTTTGTTCAAAAACAACTCTATTGAAGTATTAGATATTCAAACTGCAAAGTTTTGAATAAACACTTAGGTCGCGGCATACCATTTTCAGGATCTACCAAAAGTACAGAACTCAAGAAGTCAGTTTCTTGCTGCATAGTCTTTCAAATTCAAAATTCACTTTCCATAAAAAAGATATTTATATTTGCTTAACATTCTCTCTTTCAATGCACAGTCATGGTAATACATTCATTATTTAAAATAATCACAGAAAACAAAAGTAACACTGCAGAGCTGATATATTCATTTATGCAATTCTGAATGAATATTTACAGTATTCTTCACACAGTAGTTAACATCCATAGCAACAGTGTCTTTCAAACTAAAATGAACCAAAATTGCTCAAAGGATTTTTAAAACCTAATAAAAAGATGAAAATGGTTAAGAGGAGCAAATGAATCTCCCAAAGGAAGAAACTAGAATTGTGCTATTGATTTACATAGGAGCAGATCTGGGTTCAGATGTTAAGAGTCCTTGTCTTCTGCTGGTATAATTTTCAGTACTGCCGAGCGATAGCTATTAGGGTAAATTGCTAATCTGGCACTATCAAAGTTTGACTATCAAAGTTAGGCTCCTGTGAGAGGGGACAAACTCCAAATCCTGGGGTCTGATACTTCCAGGTGTTCTCAGAGTTGCTTAGTACATGGATTTACCCAGTAGGTACGCACTGCCACCCCACAACCTGTTTCTAAGACCATATGCTTGGGCCCTTAGGGCACTGGCAAGGCAACCCTTTGTTGAGGCTACACTGGAGGGAATCCAACCATTCAGTCAGGGAGGGTGTTATTCTCAGCCTCAATCTTGAGTAGCACGAGGGAAAATTTGCTAACTCTTACCTCTTTTGGGATTACTTCCCTGAGAGGCTGAGGAGGGTATTCTATACAATGCATTGTATTTCTAAGTTTCTTTTGCAAGATAAACCATGAACTTGAGTAAATCCTCGGGACATAATGGGTCTAAAGCTGTAGGTCCATCCATCAACTGAATCAGAGCCAAGCAGGGATGCTAAGAGGCAGATTGAAAGCAGTGCTTTCAAATAGCCTCATATGAACTATTTGTTGGACAAGTTCTAGCCACTTTCCTACTCAGGGAATTTCCATAAGCTAATCACATATTCCACACATTTATTCTCAACTTAACAAATGCCCATGTACTTATTCTACAGATTATTCACCTAAATTTAATACTGGACATTCAGGGCATCTGCTCAGTTGTAACTGACTATGGATAAGCCCTTGTATGCTTCTGGAGAAAAGAGATGGCTGAACTGAGGAAGAAAGGGCTGAAGAGGAGGAAATGTTTTCTAACCTCAAATAAATTAAAAAGAAAGACAAAAAGGCTTACTGGTTTTGGTAGCTGTGAGTGACTTATAAATTTGTAACAAGCTCAACAGGGTCTCTGCATTTCAAGGTGCATCTGCTATCCCACTGTCCTGCATCATGAAGTAGAAGACCAGGGTTTGTATAATTTCTAAGCATTCACCTGGGGAAGCACATATGCTTATTCATCAATACACTCTTGGGGTTGGCATACAATATACTACTCTGAGAGGTTTAGACACTTCTTTAATTGCACAATTCACTTAAATATATATTTCAGGATATGCATAGCGAACCCTTTCCATTCAAAGTACTGTATCATAATTGTTCCTTAGAGAAGATGATGCATATACATTCTAACTCTATTGCACCATTTGTTACAGAATTTTTAAGCATTTCAGAAATACAGTACAATCCCATTGTAGCAAACCCCAGTGGGACCAGGAGAAACAGCTACCCAAAGAATATTCACTCTAATAGGATTAGCTGATTTGCAGCACCAGTAATAATGGGGGGTGGGAAAAATCAGTTCCTGCTAGTTGGGCTTAATAAAAGGTTTGTTATAAACAATCAGGGTTGGTTATAATGAGGTTGCACTGTATTAAACAAGCCTTAGAGATTCCCAAGACATTCAGCCTGTTTCAAGGATGGGGAAGCTGAAATAGATAACCACTCGGTGCTGTGGACTGCACAGTTTACAGCAGCTGTAGTCTTCCAGTAAATCTACTGGATTTAACAGGGCCGCAGCAAAAGGATCGCTGAGGCTCTCTGAAGAGTAGATTTTTTTTAGCCAGTAAGGTTACAGTGATATATGTATTAAAAGAATATTTTCCATGTGTAGTAAAGCCTATCTATCAAAAAAAAAAAAAGAAAGTAAATCCTTGCATAAGTTTTCACCCCCCTAGCATGTATTAAAAAAAAAAAAAAAGCAAGTAACAATGCTTTAAAAAAACAAACTACAACAAAAACAATAACCCCCCAAAATGTTATTCAGCTGTACACTATACAAGAGTTTAGTTATGGATTAGCAAGGCAGCAAAATAGTATTAGAAATCAAAGTTGTTCCTGAGCTAAAGGGCACTAAAAGAAAACCAGATTGCTATTCTAAAATACAGGTTTTTTATACTACACTGATCTGTAGCAGAGTGAGGATTAAAGAAACGATGACCCAAGTTCCAGAAAGCTACTAAATTAATGCGTCAGCCAGATGCTTTTTAAAAATTGGTAAATTACAACATCTTGCAGAGGTTAAACCATGTCTGACAACTGAAAAGGAATTTTTCAGCTGTTTAAAACCTTGACGGTAAAGAAGAAATTCCAACACATTAACTCTAGCAGCACAAAGGATGCTATGTTCACAGAGCCCAAGGACTCTCTGATTACCACAGTATATGCTCTGAATGGGCAAGCCCAATTTTTAGTGACATGGCATGACAGGGTGATTACACTGCTGACAAGTAAATGTTTTCATCTCTCTCTCTCTCTCATTTTGCTAATTCTATGGGTCAGTAAGGATAAAACTATATGGCACTTAAAATCCATGTGTTTACAGATTGCCTTTTGAAAACTGTCTTCCCTCAGAAGTCTTTATTTAAAATCAGTGTGCATGCTTCCTTCCAGTGACTTACAGCAGATCCCTTTCTCACCTCAATATATGAATAGGGAATCCTAGGAGGTGAGCTTCTGGAACAGGATTTGTCTGGCTTTTTGAGAGATTTCTGGTACAAAACCTGGTACAACGAGTGTTTACTCTGCTTGAAGTCCTTTGCTACTAATGGTTTAGAAACAATAACAGCCAGAAGCTAGCTGCAAGATCAAGATTTTAATTACGCTGTAGAGATTTTTGCCATTCTGAGATCAGTGGGTGGAACTTTAGGTTTAGCTTTTCGGAGGCTTTTTCCTAATGCCAAAGTTACAATGCAGGCATTAGGAATTACTTATTCTTCTGACAAAAACATCCAGAGTACCTATCCAGTTTTATTTAACGCACTTAAGCTTATTCTTACTAGTTACAGAAATGTTTTGAAGTGTTACTAGAAACTCTCAATATGAAAAGTGCACTTTTAGGACCTTCCAGTCAATAGTCACATCCCTGAAAGATAGGTATTACAAAGAATGGAAAGCCAACACATTACCTTGAGAGAAGAAAGAAATTAAACAGTACTGTTTTGCTCTCTTATGCAACATAAATAAATACTTTTTTAAAACCAATCATCTAAAATAAAATGTCAAATTTACACCAAGTAGTAAAGATTAGCTCCTGCTGTACAATGCAAGGTAAAACATTTTCTGACACCTTGTTTTACTGTAAACGGACAGGCAAAATAAATACCGCAGGGTGTCGTAAAAATGTCTGCAACTATAATACTGAGAGGAAATGTCTTGTGCTACATTGGGAAAGTGTGTAATTCTTTTTCTGTGTTTAATTTTTTTTTAAAATTAAAGGATATTGTCAGCTTGAAGGTTTTTAAAGAACAGAACTAAAGAAATCAGGTTTGGAAAGACTGCTAATCAAAAACATCTGTGTGTCAGATATAACAGCCTTTGAAAAGAACGCTCTGAATTTCCTTCTTAAAAATGAAAGGTTGTGCTATTTTCCCAAATAAATTTTAAAACTTAAGGTATGTATTTTTGCTGAAGCAAAAAATTTAAACAATTGATTTCCTCTACTGGATAAACAGCCACCAGATAAAAAAAAAATTTATGAATGCACAAAGCAAACAAACTACAAAGAGGAAAATGACCATCTTCTCAGCTTCTTCCTGTTACAGCCACAAAAAGTATTATTTAACCATACACAGTCTTCATTGAGATTTTGATGTTGATGATGACACTTTAGCCCTTCTGTAAAAACATGTCTTTTTTGATGTAACGATTTTTTGAAAATTCTTATTCATGTGCTGGCTTCAGTTTAAGTCATGGGGATTTTTTTAACCTAACTAGGGTAATGCCAATTAAATGTTCACCTTTTGGTAGCTATCTAGTTTTTATTATTATCTCACAAATCCAACAAGCACTATTTAAAGTTTCACATTGAACTGCTGAGTTCTGAGTTCTTGCACTACTGCAAAGTTTAGGGAAGCTATTGCCTGTCAAATCAAAGTAATTAAAGCCTGAGAGGAAAATTAGGTTCAGATGGTGCAAATACATGTTGACTAGCTCCATTCTCTAAGACGTTAAATCAATTCCACCTAGCTGTGTTCTCTGTGAATTCTACTTTGTTTCACAGGGTGAATCCCTGAACTTGATGGACTTGGTTTATTCACAGCTCAGCTTCCTGCCACGTCTTCATTGTATAAGACTCTTTAATCAGTTTGCACTGGCTTACTTAATTGTAAATCTTGCTAAAAAAATTAAAAATTACAGTTTTTCTTACAATACATACAGGAGAATTTCAATTATCTCTTTAAACAATTAAAATATTTTCAACTGAACCCGCCAAAATGATAATCACTAAAATACATTTCTGCTACCAACAATTTTATAAAACAAAAAAATGATCACCAAGTAAATAAATGCGAATTAGGATAAATATTTAGATGTGCATATCCCCACAATTTATTAAATACCAACAATCTATGCTATTAACCCCTTCCTTTTTTGAAGTGATGCGGTAGCAGGATATATTTTTCTGTGATCCGATGCACCCCCCAATGTATTTCTTGACCTTTGCAGATAACTGGGTCTGCCTACCAATCATTGTGAGCATCATTAAAAATAGAAAAACAAGTTCTGTGACACTGCCTATCTAGGTGTTTAAATTAGGAGCTATCTCCTAATCACCCTGTGACCTAGGAGGGATAACAATATGCTAGAAACTAAGAAAAAACATGATAACGCCTTCAGTTGCCACCAGCTGACCTGACAAAAGCCAGAGCCTGTTGTTGGTCTCAGTGTCAAAAATAGACTTAGTCTGAAAGTAGCCGTGCACATTTCCAGAGTTATCTGCTAGTCAGTTGCTTTGTGAAATCCATTAAAGCACTTAAAATAATGGAATCTGGAGTTGGTATAACCTTATTGAAAATAGCTGCTGCTTTGACATGCTCTTGAAAAAGCAAGATTGTCAAGGCCAAGAAACAATTTTCAGAAAAGCTATTACTACATAAATGCTTTTGCTCGTGTATCTTCAAGATTGGCTCAAAATTAGCAGAGTAAAAAACCTCACCTCCTAGAGATACTGCTAAATATTTTATAATAAACATAAAAAAGAATCCCCAACAGATTCTCCTTATCCACATACAGCTAATCTATCCATTTTATAATATAGCCAGACACACAAAGATTGCTCCCCACTTCTCAGGAGAGATTTAATAGCTGTTAAGATGTTCTTAAATCTTCGCCATTTTACAGAAAATACGAAAAACTTTCACTAATCCATTATTAACAATTATTCAAATTAGAGGTACATTAACATTGTCAAATTAAATGAATGAGATACCTTTTTGGATCCATTGGCTTTGCTTCTTAACCTGAGTTTGTTCTCTTGCTCACAACAATGCAGTAATTCTCCACGCACCTTCTGACCATTTACCCAACTTAGCACTGTTCCACTGCATATGGTTTTCAAAAAGCAGTCCCGTTAAGTTAAAGCGTTGGCAGCTAGGAAACAAGTCAGATAACAAGTATGGGTTCTTACTGGCTTATCTTATGAAAAGTAACCAGATGCCTGAAATAGCCTGAAGTCACAGTGGTCTGCGGATTAGTTATGTTTCATTGTTACATATCAGTATTTCGAATTATTAAAATAAATAAATATACACAGATTAGAATCTTTTAGAGTTCCATTAGAAGCAAATTTTACTGGAAGCAATAGTTCTCATTTTTAATGGGCAGATTTTTGAAAATTGATTTCTTCTGCTGTATTTGCTGAAGTGCAAATTTCCTAACAAGGCAATCAGGACTTGTAGTAGAGATGATATCTTTT
>NW_017728994.1:53003097-53007361 GCF_001723915.1 Gavialis gangeticus | reverse complement strand
TACTACAAGTCCTGATTGCTTTTTCCTCTAAACCAATACATCTACAACCTGGATACTTGACCAATTTCCTATCAAGACATTTCTATCAATCTGGATCTCCTTAATAAGAACTGGGTAAAATTTTCACTTGAGACATACAGCATTCTTTACAAGAGAATCAAGTCAAGCTTTTTACTTTCACTGTCAGTGCTGAGTCTTATTAGAAATTTTTTACATTTCTTTAATTTAAAAATGGAAATTTCAGGAAAGGCATATTGGATGAGGGCAAAATAAATTATTCACAACCCATATTTACACAAGTTTTTCTTAAAACCCCAAAGACTCCAGAACATATTTCTAAGGCAGCTTCTAAGATTGTGAAAACCTGACCTGTAATACTCTATACAAGAAAGGAACTGTGCAGAAACAGCTGTGTTCACTGCAAGCAGACACGCGTGACTCCATAAGGATGCTAGCAGCAAGTACAGTGCACCAGAATGAATTATCAAAAAGCTGCCCAAAGAACAAAAGTGGCTTCTTCATAATTTAGTTAAGTTTCTGTAAATCCTGGCAATTAAGTTAGACATTTAACAAGAAGATTCAAGGCAGAATTTTTGGTAGTACATTATATCACCCAAAATACTAGAAAAACTATGGGCTGAATAAGATTATGAAATCAAGAGAAATGCACAAAGCCAGATGTAGTCCTTTGAAGCACAGGTACTATTTGGTAATAAATTCCAAACACTGGTAACAAGCTAGCCATGTGTGAAACAAAGATAAGCACATAAATCAGTGGTAAGATCATGTGATTAAGTAGGTGTTAATTAACAGAAGTCCATTTGCACTCTTAAACCTGCACCTCTTCATTAACCTGAGACTTTCCTTCAAAATTTCAAGTAAATGTGTTAATTTTAAGCCAGCAGTGAACATATGCCATGAATGCACACTAAACAGACATTCTCTGAAAGGCAGCTCAAAATGGCATTGCTGGGTTTCAGGTTTGTCTACGGAATTCCCCGTTCCATATAAGTAGTTTAAAAGTTTTTTTAAAAAGAGTCTGAATTGCCAGCCATCTGTCTGGGACTGTAAAGCGGAAGGGGTTGCGGGGACAGGGCAAGACTTCAAATATCTTACTTTCAGAACATAATGAACAGGTTTGGCTTGTTTTTTTTCCTAAACGAGGCACTCCTTTTGATGATATAGAAGCTTGAATAAAAATAACACATTTCTCTTTGCTTTAATTCTCATGCAGAACTAAAAGAGTAGAAAATATTTTTTTAAAATAAAACAGCATCTCATTTGGGACACTTGTTGCTGTAACTATTATTAGTTAGTATTGCAATAGCATACAGATTTGTTGGGTCAGAATGGGAAGTTTTTGCAGTCACTTTTCACAGCAGAATTACACTGTAAAATACTAAAATGAATAATCCAAAAGAGGGGAAAAAAGTAAACCATGCAAATCTTGAATACATTATTTTGTTTAGCAAATATCAGGATCTAAAAGAAAATGCTAAATTACAATAAAGTTTTCTGCAACAGAGAGATACAATATTACAGACTTTCCAATACGATGTCTGCTATGTTTCAGGGTTTCCTCAGCAGGCACCTGCCCCTATTTAACCATATAAGCAGATATATGTACAAAAAACCCCCCTGATTTCAGCGTGTACTATAAAACCTATTTTTTAATCAGGTCATCCCCAGATTCCATGCTGAAATCAGTGCCTGCAATAAAATGCAAGATTACACATGTAAAAAACTGCTGAATTTAGGATTTATTGGAAACCTAAGAGGAAGGATGGGTATTACCAACATTTTTAAATAGTAACACTTGTGCCTGAATGACTTTTAGGCTATTGATGTTAAAAATGAAAACTAGTTCTACTTACTGAAACACCTGGATTTTTAAGGTATTTCATACATGACTGTTTTCTGTACAGAAAGTTTTTTTGTTGGTCAGGATTTTGTTATTGCAATAGGAAAATGTGGTTGCAAAACCACAAAAGATTGCAGATGTATATTTACAATAACTTTCCAATACAGTATTTTAAATCAACTACATTTCAAAACCAGTAGTGCACATTACAACTGGTATAGAATCAAAATTAAAAAGGAATTTAAAAAATCATGCACAATTATAAAAAATCTTGTACTGCCATATCAGCATGGAATTGATTTAAATCAAATTAATTTGAACCATGATTTAAAACACAAATTAAATCACTGGTAAGGAAGCCTCAATTTAAATTATTGTTTTCTACTAAAAGTGCATTCTTGCAATTTAATATCCTTTATTCTTTTAACTTCTTCAAACTTTGCACTTTTAGAGAAAGGTAAGGGCTTGACTGTGTGTACGCAAACTTGCAGAGAGACAAGAGGGCTGAGGGGTAGGTAATCAGGTCTGTCCTCTCATCTCCATATACTGCTGTTACAAGGATGTTATCTCTGGAGACCCAGATCCACAGTTTGAGAACTGAAATTAAGCATCACACCGATGCTTAATGGGATCTTCTAGACTGAGCACTAAGTCCCATTGGGTAGAGTGGATTTCTTTAATCTTTACTAATCTATACAGGAGCTTCTGGGAACCCCATAATATTGGGCCCCTAATGGCCTGTTGTGACCTATTTAGAAAAAATTTCAAAAAAAAGTTACATTGTCTCAGATAGTATATAATTAGAATATATTTTCTCAAATAGTCTATAATTAGAAGTTATAATCCCTACTCCATGATGATATCTTTGATCTTTAACATATCTTAAATTAAAACTATCTTTATATAGGTTTTTTTTTTTAAATCTTAACAAAATAATTAAAATGGTAAAATAAAAATATCCAATTTAAAATGTTTAAAACCAATTTTTTTACATATTTTTTTTAAAAGTTGTTTTTTATCCACCTTGGTCACAACTAGAAAAAAAAATTGTGGTTGATTTATCAATATCTATGATTAATCCTGGATCGGATGCTTCCTAGACACAGAGTTAATTCAGTGGTGACCTTCTGTGCTCCTGGTTTAGATTTGAAGCCTACGGAATGTGTGCCTGGCTAACTCAGTGACTGCTCCTTATGTTAGTGCTCTGATATGCCAGACTACACCCTTCAACCAGTATTCAGACCCCTATATGGAATCCTGAAAATGCGAGGAAGGTCACCCTATACTCCATTAGCTCGACAGCCTAAATTAGGTTTTTGTAGCTCTTATACACATGCTACGCTGTCCCATCAACATGGAATTAACTAAATTCAAAGTTCATTTCATGCCAAAACACAGTTGACAAACAGCTACCAGGCAATTAATTCCAAGTTGCCAAATAAAAATTATTTTCTTAAAAAAACCCCAAACAAAACAAAAACCTATCGTGGACTTGCATCGGCTTTGAAAATCTCTAGTCTCTCTTAGTAAGCAAACAGTAAGTCTCAACTTAAGTCAGCGAACTGGATTCCACACCATTAACATTGATCATTGCCCAATTCTCCATAGCCTTCTTTGCAACATTTCTCGCCAACGCGCAAAAAAGGAGCAGATTTTCCTCAGCTCAGAGGCAACAGTGGCTGGGGAGGCAGAAATCGAGATCATCACCTGCACCTGACAAGCAAAAGAGGGCTTGGCAGAGGTGAATAGGAGAACCATACAGGAAAGGGGGCAAATAAGTATTGGAGGGCATCAAGGCTGCTGGAAGGGGTTGCTGTGGAGGAGAATCTGAAAGATGGTGCGTGGGAGAAGAAAGGGCAGAGGACGGTGGCAGTCTTCCAAGGCTCCTGTTCTTTCCTCTGCCCTCCCCTGCAATTCTTGCTCCATGTTCCCAGATGCTTGCAGAAAACAGCCACAAAAATCCTCACAGGCAGGGAGGATTAGCTACTGCTGCCTGGAGCCCAGCTGAGGGCACAGAATAGCTTACCCGAGATATGTGGCACTTGACAATGCTGAACACCAACGTAATGGCCACACAATGAATGATACCAAGACCACCCACAATGGCTCAGAATTAAGCCTTCCTAAACTTAGGAAAAGTCAGCTACAGACATAACATTTCAGCACGTTTTAAATAAATACACGAACTAAATAACTTCTGGAGTTCTTCCAGAAATCCACTGTCCTTCAATAGAAATCAAATTACAGTCATGGTCAGTAGCACTGAATTAAGCAAAAATAGCTTTATTCAATTAACAAGCCTGGACGGAATGACTGAGAATAGCAAAAATTTGTCAAAAACAGTCCAATTAAGTGAAAGAAATCAGAAAGCTATAAAAAAAAAAAAAAAAAAAAAAAAAAAAA
>NW_017728994.1:52990453-53002971 GCF_001723915.1 Gavialis gangeticus | reverse complement strand
AAAAAAAAAAAAAAAAAAAAAAAGAAAGGCATGCTCATCACATAGCTCTTTTTTTCCTCTATAAGACGACATTTCCGCACTGAATTATGCAACTCCCTAGGCATATGGTGAAGGGAAAATAAAAACATTTCACAGCTGTGCAATGCCATGCATGATAACAAACATCTGAGAAATTAAGAAGGGACAACAGTTGCAGTTGAATATGATGCACTTTTTTGTAATTGTAATTATGGTAAATGAGCTTTTAGGAGTGAGAATCCTACTCATATTCCAAACCCCCTTTTCTACTTTGGAAATACAAGTCAATTATATAACAATTGCCATGTTAGACTGGGGGGGGCGAAAGGGGTTCTAGCCCAGAATCCTGCAGTGCCCACTACCAGATGCTTCAAAGGAAGCTGCAAGGAACTATGAAGCAGACAATCACAGCATATTTTTTAAGAAGTTTCTCTCAGAGGTTGTGCAATGCTCTCAAGAAATGTGCACCTCTTCCCAACTCTTAGTCTTACTCCAGTCCCCTTTCCTGTACCTGATTTAAGTAGATGGGCCTGTGGAAGAAGTAAGGGAACCATTTAAAGACTCTTCTATTATTTCTGATAACAATTTTGCTACAGACCAAAGTTACACATAAACCAGTTTAAGTAATCAGAAACTGGTTTAAACCTGTAACAGAACAGAACAGAAGTTCGGTGCACATAAACCCATTTCAAAATGGCTGAAACTGCTTTAAAATAAATCTGGTTGAATTTGGTATCAGACTTAACTGATTTGGGTCAAACCGGTTTGGGCAACTTCTGTCCTAGACCTCTTCCTGGTTTAAGTTAAATCACAGTCCCCCAGCATGCCCTGGATTGGGCTGGGCTAGGTCGTCTGCTCCAGCAGAGAAGGATTGCACAAGTGGGGGTAGCAACTGCTCCCCTGCCCCCCTAGGCAAACCCTGTCTGGGGTCAGGGAGAGGAGTTAAGCTCCCCTTCACCAAAGTACAGAGCTACCCTGCCCTGCTAAAAACTTACTGCTACTGTGAACTACAAATCTCAGAGGCACCTGGAAGCAGGAACAGGAAGTGATAAGCAATCCTGCGGAGTCCTGCTGCTGTAATTCTGAACTGCAAATCCCAGTGACTTTGGGGGCAGCAGGAAGAAGAGAACAAGCACAGCCCATGCTGGCTATGTGCCAGAGAGCTGTGTGCTCTAGCGCCCTCTCAGCTTCTGGCCTGAGCCACTGCAGGTATGTGGCTGCATCTCCTGAATCAAAAGTGAATGTCTGTCCAGTTTTTGCTCAGTTTAATATCTTCAGTTTAGACTAACCTGAAAAGACTGAATCGATTCAGCCTTGGGCTTTTTGACTGTCTGTACTCAGCCCTGGAGGACACTGAGCCCTACAACCCAAAAACTTTGATCAACACGTATCCATAGTTGGGCTACATGACTCATCTGACACCATCTGTGATGACTTAGAAAATCCTGCGCTAAATGTCTGTTTAAATTTGATGCATTCTTACCATTCAAAGGGTGCCTAGTTTTAAAAAGCTGTATGAATCTTGTCAGCCTAATAAAAGCATCAGTTAGTAAACAACATTGCTGTAATGACTCCAGGAGAATTATGAGCAACTGCAAATTGCAGTTAACTTGATATCAGCCTGTATGTCTACCTTAACAGTGATGCCAGCAATTTAATTTTATTTCAAGCCAACACAAAAAAAAGTTTTACTGCTACTTCTCTTTGAAGAACAACATCAAAACACTGCAAATATCTGCTAATATCCTATACTGTTAACAAAATATACTATACAATGGACATGAATTACTTTACTGACCTTAGAAGAATGGAATCAATCAACTCTAGTTTAGTTTGAACTAGTTAATCCAGTTTAGCTATGTAGTTATGTGACAGCCTTAAGTAGTAATCAATCTTCTTGCATTCACCAACCAGTGACTTGTTAATCTGTAGTTTTCATAACATAATAAAGAATGTTTCAAAGATAGTTGTATTATCCCAACGAGTTTCTACAAGGCTTGTGGTTATGTGCTGGATAAGACTGCATGCACAGTAGCAAAGTGTATGATACCATATAAATTACCTCATATCCCGCCATCTGGAACATGTTGTCAGAAAACCACAAATACTTTGAAGTTGCCTGAATCTCTTCTGACTAACAACATAACCAATTTGAGCTCCATCATGAATGCCTGAAGAGTGATTTGTATCATGTGTGACTGCCTTACTAAGCAGGATATCGCTTTGAATAAATATATTTTCAAAAATCTGAAATTTAATTTCCAGCCTACTTGCAAGTCAGACTATGTTTTAATGTAAGCCTCTTTTTAATATTGAATCAGTTAATTCATCAATGTGGACATAAATTAGGTGTTGGGGTACAAAATTTTTCCATGACTAGCAAGGCAACTGGAAGTTTCCCCACGTTGGCCATATCTTGTTATGGTATCTACAATATTGTTACTTCATTACAGCACACTCAGAAGTAGGGGTTTTTCCCTCCCAAAGAGATGACGATCTAAGTTACTGACTGGGTAAGACAATATGGCAGGGAACATACTGTGAATATTACAACTTCAACTGTAACTACAATTAATTGGAGCTACGCTTAAGGCTGAGTGAACTGAATCAAATACCCCAGATTCTGCTAATGAAAAATACAGTAGCAGGCAACCCAGCAGCTAATAGTGCTGATTTGTAAAGTCCTCTTCACCTACCAAATTGCCAGCTTTCCAAGGCAGAGTCCAGGCTCTTTGTTTCTGCTCCATAATGAAAGTTTGGATGAGATGACTGAAATGTGTGAACAATTTTGATTTCTCTCCCTACTCCTCCCTGGCTAAAACTGCATTTTTTTGTGGATTTACTATTTACTGGAAAAAAATTGGCTGGTTCACCTACTACTTGCCACTTGAAGTTTTGACTCAAATGCCGAAGGCCAAAGGCTGGTTTACCTATAAGCACAGTAGGGGAAAACATAAAAGTAAAGAACTGGACCCGTGTTAAATACACAAACCCACAAAAAACAGTACGCAGAGAGGGAAGCACCTGCCCCCTGCAGCTGGGCTGACCAGGACTCGGCCGCTAGCCCTAGGAGCAGGGACTCTTTTCTCCCTTCCTGCTGTGCATCAGTGACTTGTACTGGCCTGGCATGGCAGTGGGAAGCAGAGGCTGAAATTACTCTCACCTTTCCCCCCTCCACAGCTGGGCAGATCACAGCTCAGGGAGATCTCAGGCTGGCCAGGGGAAACCCTCCAGAGGCCTGGGGCTCCCCCCATGTAGGCAGACACCCAAGCTCAGGGCCGGCTGGGATGAGGGACGATTTCTCTGCTGCAGGGGTACAGCAGGGGGCTGAGAGTGTGTGACAGCTAGTAAGCCGGGGATGGCCCAGCAATGGCCGGCAAGCTAGAAGGCAAACTCTAGCACCCCGTGTCTTTTGATCTGAGCCAGTGCAGGCTTTCGCCTGCCTTTCCCAACTCAAAAGTAAACGTCCGTTCTGTTCATTATCGATTCAATCTATGCCACTTAAAGAAATCCACAAAGACTGAATCAACTCAGTCTCAGGCTTTTGGACTGTCTGGACTTAGCCTATGTGTTCTATGACATATTGGTTTAAAATGTTAGTGTTAATAATGCCGCTCCTACGATTACTAACCAAAAAGTTTCGCTAATTTTTTTAATAAATGTAATGAAAGTTCATTAAATTTAACCTTGCAGCACAATTCAGTGCACAAACCAAATAACCTATAACTGATGCCAAGGATGTCATACATCCACATTGCTTTAAATAAATAAATAAATCACTCATCAGCACACTCATCTAACTGTCCAAAGCACTTGCTATAATCTCAGCTCCAAACTGACAGGGCAGCCAAAGCATGAGATAGGATCTGGGAAGCACATAGAAAGAGCACATTAATTTTATTACTTGACACCTTAAACCTCATGCTTTGAACCAAAGATCACCCAAAGGTAGTAAAAGAATTCCTAACCTAACACAAACCCCTTTTTAAATCAATGCAGGGTATTTGGAAGGATATCACCATTTTAATTATTTTGAAAACAAAGGAACAGTCATATCAGTGTGGAACATTTGTGAATAATAATACTTAAATAATGCAAATGCTTTTTCTGAAATAACCTATGTTGATTAAATTAAAATGGCTATACATCTTCCATTTATTAACATAATACTAGTACGGTACTCTTTATTTCATTGACACTGCATAATTTAACTAATGCTATATTTCACAGAGCTGTCACTCATTATCTTTGGTTCTTTCATCACTGGTTCTTCCTATACTGAGAGGCCTAGGTAGCTGTGCTGGTCTGAAGTTAAGCAGAAGGGAGGGTATTTTGAACCTTATAGACTAAGGGCATTTATAGACATGCTCTGGGAGGCAGGGGAGGAGGGTGTCTTAACTACAGTGCCATCCTAATTGAAAGTGTGCAAGTGTCAAATATATCAGCACCCCCCTGCTGAAAAATGGCGGCAAAAACCAGCTTTAGTTCAAAGCACCCTATCGTCCTGTCTCAGTGACGGGACACTGATACACGTGATGCTGGAGGCTGCTGGACCGTGCCAAGTTCCATGCTCCAGCAGACTTGAGTCTGCTCTGATGCACTGGACTTACAGTGCATTGGAGCTGACTCTCTGCACATCTATACGAGCCTGTCTATTTTAGCATAAGCTTTCATGAACTGGAGCTCGCTTTATCAGACGCTGTAAAAGGACATGCACAGACCAGTGTATAAAATGGAGATGTTGATTTGAGTACAAAGGTAAAAAATGGGAGAGGGACAGTGCTGGAAGAGGCAGCAGGTAAAGAACCCATAGGAACAAAGGAGTCTCAAAAGCTAATCTAGGTAATGGGTAAGAATCTATAGTCCCTGTTTAAACCATACTTAACACAATCCAGTCTTGCTATATTGAAACATCTACAGTATATTATTTTTACAAATGCTAATAATTAACAAGTTGTACAACTGGTTATTTTATTCTGTTACATAGTAATAGGTGTCACTTTTCCTAAAAAATAGGTTGTTAATAAAATAAGGTCAGTTTAAGATTACATGTGGTTTGATCACTTCTGTCCAGAAAGAAAAGGTATGTATTTTTCTAGGGTGCGAGGCCAATGTCAATTCAAACTTCAAATCTCTAAAAGACTATACTTTAATTAATGTAATAGGAACCTTCCACCAACTTAAATGGGTGTAGTTGCTGCTTATTGATACAATTTTACAGATTTGGAAAGTGTGTAATTTTTTTCTTTTACCGTTTCTTTTTTTTGCATTTTTGTATTGAACCAAACTCAATTTTAATAATTACATTTTGAAATTAATGCTAAGATCTCCATCCCTTAGTGAGATCCATTTGAAGTCTCACATTATTTTTTCAAGAAAAATAATCACACAGCTCAGATGTTTAAATCAGCCACTGGGACCACAGCAAACGTATCTTGAAAAAGTTAATCTCTGACAAAATCCCAGTGCAAATGAATGGAAGTGAGCAAAACTATTAACCCCATGGGGAAATGGCATAGGCCCCATTTTGATTACACAAATTGAATAATGTAAATTATTCTGAGCTACATTACTGTGACTGAAATAAAATGTGGTGCGGCACCATTTTTGGGAGCAGAGAATGGCATTTACACATCATGCTATAATGTGAATTTCTACCAACCCAGGGGAAACTCCCAGTGTTAGCTTCCATATGTTCAATGTTAGCCTGTACTCTCAAAGTGCTTTAAAAAAGTAGGGAAATGTTGTCATCTCCAAAAACAGAATGAAGGTCTCCTGACTTCAGCACTTTGTCTAAATCCAGCTGCCCCTCTTCACCTCTTCTTGAAGACAGCTGTAGTGTTTCTTAACCGCAATTTGCCTAAGCTCTACACCAGGGAGACTGTTACTGAGAGACAGAATTCATAGACCCATGGCCAATATTAAGTTCCAAACAGATTGTACAGGCTAAAATTCCTAGTTCCAAAAGTAACAAATTAAGTACATCGTACAGCTTTGACTTCGAAGGGAAGTGTAAAACACCAGTGTTTTATAATACTTGCATACCTTCACTGCCAACAGAATGAAGAAAAGGTCAGAAGGATTTTTATCATTTAATCATTTAATTTGGGTAATGAATCTGTGCATGTAAAAATGTACGGCATTTGAATAAATGCGTAAAATTTTCAAGCTGTTAAAAGGAAGCTATGGTTTCTAGCTCTCTGGTAATTTAATCCAATTCTCTCTCAAAAGTGACATTAGAGAATTTAAAGCATCTTTTGTACTGCAAGCTAAAGCCAGTAAGGTATTTAAAACAGATGGTGGTAACCACAAAACACTTCATTTAGCTGGCTAAATAAATTAATTTAATTAATTGTTTATAAACGCCCATTATTCTCTTCACTATAATCACACCATTCGCTTTCCACTTGCTGAATGAACTGGACACACTAACACAAGCTATTGGTTATATATACTGTGAGCATCAACCGCTTAATTTTAAAAGGCAACTGATAAAAATAATCAACTTATCCTTATTAGCCGAGTAGAATTGTGTTAGTAAATGTATAGCTGCCTAAGTTTTACGTTGTAATTTAGCATTCGTATTTTGACTGCATCTCTCCTGTTAATGAAAATGTAAGAGTTCTCTCTATCTTACACAGAACAAGTTACAAAAGACCATATTTGTAGTGAGCAAATTCTCCAGGGGGAGCATGATTTAAGGCTATCACTTCAGTCCACTACTGAGCTGCCTAACTCAGGCTTAACACGTCTTGGGGTGCTGGGTCACGCTGCTGCTCCTCTTACCAACTGTTGCTGAAAAACATGAATCATGTGGTCTTCTGATGGATGGAAGTAGAGAACTGGGGAGCTCTCAGATGCATGTAATATCCACGTTCCACTGCTTCCATGGTCACAAAGGGCCTGTGTTTCATGGTGAAATCAAGATGGAAAACTCTCAAAACTCACGTTCTTTTACAATGTGTATGTTACGAAGGAAAGCTCATTCCATTCACTGTCAAGTAGCATTTTGTTAATAATCCAGCAAAGTAATATTTAATTAGTCTGGACCACAGCCAGCAGTTGGAAAGCTGGTGGGCATAAATAACAGGGTGAAAAAACCTGCCGCTCAAGTCATCTCATTGTTCAGATTTAAGTCTGAAAATGAAACTTTTATTCATGAAAGAATGAAGCTGTTTGTGGGAAAAGTGCATACATTCTGTGACAAGATGCAAATGTGCCACGCATATCTTTGTGCTGAGAGATTTACCATTTCAAGCCAGAAAAAGGGAAAGCACAGAATCAAGCAGTACAGGATGAATAGGTGATAGGAAAGCAACAGCTGTTATTACACCTATATTTCCAAAGAGATATAGGAGAACCTGCATCACCAACATTCAGCACTTCCAGCCCAAAAGAAAATGCTCTCAGGACCCAATTACTCTTAGCTCAAACGTAAGCCTATTCATCCCTACTAACACACCTTCCAGGAGCACTGAGATACAATGGGAAACAACCTTCAAAACCTACTTTTCTGCACCACATCAGAATAGCATTAAAGCAAAATCACCCAGAGTGCCTTGCAACTACCTGAACATCAGCAGTGGGCAAACAGATCTAAAGAAAAGATTCTTAACTAAGACTATCAATATCTCAGCCAGCACTCACAGACATTAGATGAATATAAATAAAATATATGACATATATGGGCAAACAAGAGTTTCCTTGTCACTTTACAGTTTATCATCATATTTCGTCCCATATAACATATACTTCCTCAGCCCACCCCCTATCAACCACCCAAAATTGAGGTGTGTGTATTAAAGGGGGAAACTGATTTTCTGCCTGGGATAGAAGCACCCCGCTTTGAGTCCTGCTCCACACTGCAGCAGCTGCAGTATTACTATCCATAGCTCATGCTTCTTCACTCAACGGGTATTAAAGATGGTATCTCCTTTTTAATTATCTTGACGTTCCGTGAATCAAGGTAACCTTTCCTAGGATAATCTTGCCATCTACTAGCTGTTCCTCATCTTGTCTCCTATTTCACAGTCCTGGAAAGTCTTTTGCACTTTTCAAAATCATAGACTCACTTATGGAGACCAGTCTTCAAAAACAGCTGGTTTTTCAGCTTTAGTTAAGCAAGAAATGGGAGGGTGAGTTAGCTGAAGATCAGACCTCTGTTCCTGCTCTATGCAGCCATAACTCTGGAAAAATCATTCTTCTTCATTCTTTCAGTAACAAAGTGCATATTATATTCCATGACATATTGTATGCAATAAAGTATGATACCATCCCATACATAATCAAAATACAAGGGTTCCTAAAATCAGTATTTTAGTCTCAATGTACTAGATTCTATCTGAATACAAAGTATAGTCCAGGGACGGGCAATTATTTCAGGTGGAGGGCCACTTACTGAGTTTTAACAAGCTATCGAGGGCCGCATGATAGGCAGCCAAGGAAAGATAAATATTAATTTTCTAAATATTTTAGGGGCCCTGCGGGCCGGATAGAATGGCCTGGTGGGCTGCATCCAGTCCACGGGCTGCATTTTGCCCACCCTGGCACAGTCCATGCGCCAAAAAGTGTCCAAGGAGCTGAAAGACATGCAGATGAAAGTGGGTGATAGTAAATTAGTATGTACAGATTCTACAGAGGTGCAATTAATCAACCACCAGGCTAGTTCTCAAGCTATCATGAACTGGCAGGATAGATAAAAATCAATGATTTTTTTTTTTAAATCAGATTTTTTAATCAGATTTTTTAATTGTATTTTTTTAAAGATTTTTTTAAAATAAACCTATGTAAATAGTTATAAGTTAAGATACATTAAAGATCAAAGATATCTTCATGGAATAGGGATTATAACTTCTAATTATATACTATTTGAGACAATATATTCATGCAGCTTTTTTAGAAAAGTTTTATAAATAGGTCACAATAGGCCACAGACTATATTAGGGGCCCGATCTTATGGAGCTCCCAGAGGCTCCACTATAGATTAGTAAAGATTAAAGAAATCCACTCTACCCAATGGGACTTAGTGCTCAGTCTAGAAAATCCCATTAAGCATTGGTGTAATGCTTAATTTCAGTTCTCAAACTGTGGACCTGGGTCTCCAGAGATAACATCCTTGTAACAGCAGTATATGGAGATGAGAGAACAGACCTGATTACCTACCCCTCAGCCCTCTTGTCTCTCTGCAAGTATGCGTACACACAGTCAAGCCCTTACCTTTCTCTAAAAGTACAAAGTTTGAAGAAGTTAAAAGAGTAAAGGATATTAAACCACAAGAATGCACTTTTAGTAGAAAACAATAATTTAAATTGTGGCTTCCTTACCAGTGATTTAAATTGTAATTTAAATCATGATTTTAAATCTATTTGATGTAAATGAAATCCACCCTGTTAACTGGATAGTGTCTTATAAGCATTGTGCAGAGAAGAGATTTAAAGGAGGAAAGATGTCCACTATGAACAGGATTCAAGATTCAAGCTTATTCAATAGCTGTTGGAACAGACTGGATATTACATCACATACTGCACTGTAAAACTAGGTAACACACCTACTAAGAATATGGGGAGAAATCATTTTGCTCTATGTAAACTCAGAGGGTTTCCTATTCATTTTGATGGCAGCTAGGGCCAAAAATACCCATATTTAAAGACAGCAGACTGATAATAAGTCTAAACAGAGCGACTTGCAATGCTGCACATGAAAAGTTTTCTAAATTATTTTGGAAATATTTTCTAATTTTTTTGCAAGAAAAAATATTGCTTGATTTTTTTTCAAATTGGACACAAATTTTCAGTTTTACATTTGAAATTTTCATTTTTAATTTCTTAGAAAACACAATTTTGAGTATTAATTTTCCTATATTTTGTGTAGCATCAATTGAAATAAATATCCAAAACAGACAATTTGATTATCTGGGTTTCCCCATTTTTTCCCTCTTTTCTATTCCCTTTTTCAAAACATCTGCAAATTCGGACAAACTACCATCCCCAGAAAAATGACACTAACTTTGCCACTCTTCAATTTTTCTGAAGTTAACAGCATTTTTTAAATGTCAGAATAGTAAAGTTAGTATTTGATTATTCCTTTCACTTGTAACCCATACAAAGCTTTTGTTTTGAAGAGTTTTAGAGCTGAAAAAAGCAGCAGGAAAGAAAATTAATCTTAAACATATTTTGTTCTATTCCTTTTAAGAAACCAACGAATAATTGAGAAAGGAGAAAAACAAAACTCCACAAATGTAGAAAATCAATTTTTGGAGTTGCTCAAAAAAGTCCATTTAAATCCAAACAAAAATTTCACTTCCAATGTCAATTACTGGTCTCAAATGAAGTTCTCTCAAAACTAATTGCAATTTTTATTTAAAAAAGCGTGTTTGGGAAAATGTTACAACTGTAGTTGTAATGCCTCGTAGCTGATGAGAAATTGAACAGCTAATCTCTTCTATTTCTATTCACCAGAATTGCTTGAGAGACATCTTTAATGACCTTCTGTGATGCCTCTAATTAGGACTAAAACATGATTATGTAACTAGTATCTGGGCATAAAAACCAATCAGACAAACAACATACAGCTACAGAAAATCCTGTTCTTTTCTAGAGAACCCACAGGATACAGTAATGCAGTTATAGTTCTGTAATCTGATGAGGGAATGTTTTGAATAAGTGGATAATTAAGTTAGTAGAGTCCTAAAGAAAGATTTCACACTCACATGCATATACTAAAGCAGTTTAAAAATAGAGTGCAAGAACTGCCTGACTTCACTTTTTAATTTTAGCTGGGTGATGAGCTGGTCCCAAAGACAGAAAGGCGCAGCAGGTTTTTTCTCAGCAAAGTGCTCTTCGTATTTTATGTGAAGGAAATGCGGTATGTTCTATTAATAGATGGCTGCAGACCCAGATAAATATGTGAACTCTGGGCTGTGGATCAGAAAACGGTTCTTGCTGACTTTCTCGGGCCACTCACACTCTCAAAGGCATACAGGCATCAAAGGACACTTGGAAATCTGAAGCTGCTCGAAAGGCTAAATGTTTATTGCAAGGGTAGTTTTTTTTCAGTATATCACTGAATTATGTATCTTGTAATTTCTAACTGATGCACGTATACACAAATCTGGTATGTTTGGAAAGAAAACTGTTTGTCAACACACTCAAAGGCCTGAGGAACAGACAACACCAACAGTCTAATCAACAAATGATGCATGATACAGGCAAATTGTTGTGAGCCTAGAGAGCATGTTTCCATCACTTGCAAATATTTCACTTAAAGAAATAGGAAGGGAATTAATTTTACTTATTGCAGACAGCCTCACTCATCATTTACATAGTGAGAATTATATTAGTCTTCCAATGAAGGAGAGTGGGTGTGTGTGTGGGGGGGGGCACGCAAAACAGTTTTCTTATATTTCCTAGACCATCATGGCTACAACATCACTCCAAGACTACTAGCCCTCTCTGTTTTATTTTTGACAGGGTTTAGTTTCATTTTAATTTTTAAAAATTGGTCTAAGTACAGACAGTCAAAAAGCCTGAAGCTGAATCTGTCAGTTCAGTCTTTGCAGGTTAGTCTAAGCTGCACAGATTGAATTGATTAGCAATGGAACAGACATTGATTTTGATTCTGGAAATGCAGCCACATGGCAGCAGCCTGGGGATGCTAGAGCATGCCTCCCTGCTCAGCTGAAGCAGACAACTTGGGCAAAGGCTAACCTGTCCACCCTGAGAGGGGAGGGTCTGCGGGGGAGGCAAAGCATCCTGGGATGCTGGGGGGCTGTGATTCTAACTTGAACCTAAAAAGGATCCAGGACAGAAGTTTAATAAACCAATTTAATCTAAATTAGTTAAGTCTGATACTACATCCATCCAAATTGATCTGAACTGGTTTCTGATCACCAGGGATCCTGGTTTTCCCTGATAAATAATTGCAAATTCTCTGACAAAACCCCCAAAATCTGTGATTAAATTGAAAAGCCTCCCGCAGCCCCACTTCCCCTCCCACAGTCCCACAGCCCTGCTGGTACCCTTTACTTCCCCACCCACAGCCCCTGCCCCCCAGCCCTGCAGGAGAGGCCCCCAGCTGCCAGAGCTATGGGGCATGGGACCCGGGTCCACAGCACCCTGCCCCCAGCAGGAGGTGTCGGCAGCTGCTACAGCAGAGCAGAGCCTGGCACCCTCCCTGCTGCAGGAAAGCTTCTTGCCGCTGCAAGCTTTGCACTGCCCTGACGAGGCATCCTCTGCACATAGTAGTGAGGGGCACAACCCTGTGCCGCTTCCCTTGCATGCACAGGGGATGCATTGCCAAGACAGCACAGAGCTCACAGCAGCAAGCAGCTTTCCTGGGCGGCCCTGCTCTGCCATGCTGGGTCACATCCACCTGGCTGTGTCACACCCACCTGGCTGAGGGAGGCCCCAGGGGAGGGCAGCAGGCTGAGGAGCCCAAGTCCACAGCAGGCAGTGCACACCCACCTCTCCCCCATCGCATGCACAGATCTGGGGGGGGGGGTC
>NW_017728994.1:52973332-52990228 GCF_001723915.1 Gavialis gangeticus | reverse complement strand
CATGCACAGATCTGGGGGGGGGGGTCCACAGGTCCTGCCTGCCCCCTGGAAGTGTGTGTAATGGTGGGGAGCCAGCCCCACTCCAAGCCCCAGATGAGCCACTCACAGCCCTGTCCCACTCCCCACCAGGGCCCTGAGGCCACAAATTGCAGCCCTGGGCCCCAAAACCTACACACTGCCCGGCTGGACAGCAGCCCCAGCCAAATTCCCTCCCTCCCTGTAGGGACCTCAATCTTCCTCTCCCGAGACACTTACCTGCAGGAGCTGCTCTCCAAGCTGCCTGGGGCCATGTGCACATACATGCACATGGCACTCCCTGCCTGACCACCCTCCTCCCACTCCCCCCAGCCCCTGCAGGCTGGAACTCTGCCAGCCTGCAGAGGGCTTGTTGCAAAACTGCAAAGTCTGTGGGTTTCTCTGCTAAACTGATGAATCTGCATTTTACTCTGGTAAGGGAAGAAATCCACATTTTACTCTGTTTTTTTCCACGGGAAACGGAAAACCGGGATCCCTGCAGATCACTTATACAGGTTTATGTGCAACTTCTGTCCCTAGTCCAGATGGAAAAGGAAACAGGTGCCCAGCTAGGGCAACAAGTATTACATAAAGGAAAAAACAAAACAAAACCCAGTTGATTTAATATCTGTCAGATACCCAAGTGTTTCCCAAAACTATAAAAAGGTGGGCTCATTTTCTGCCCAGATCTTCACTGTACAGTTGGACTGAATAACTGGCACCAAATCTGAGCATCCACGTTATTCTAGAATCCCTGCAGCAATGCCTGACCCACATGACCGTATTCTCTCCTGTTCCTTCACTCACCGGCGTGTACATCTGACAATATAAACCATGGTTTAGACGCACTTGGATTTGCTCCTAGTCACTGTGCCAATGAAAGAACTTTTCTGACCTTGGGGGAAAGTGCGGGAAGGGTTTTTGAGGATTTATAGACCTCGACTGATTTTGTCCTAACTGCCAAGTCCTAGTGAAGGTGCAGTTCATAAATCTAACCAAGTAGGATACCTGCATTTTAAAGCATCTTCTGGGGAAGATTTCTGTGTGGACAGTAGAGAAATTAGGGCCAAAAGCTGACTGAGAGCATGGATTACCTGTGCAACAATGAAGTCTCCCCTTAACTCCCCTCATCAGTCCCCCTCTGAAAGCCTACCCCCATTCTTTAAATACAAGATAAATCACCAAAATAAAGAATCATTTTTTTCCTATCGGTTTATTTGTTTTTTAACCTAGGAGCTAATACAAAGTCCAATTCAGTAAACTCTCTACTTACATAAGCACTGAGCCAAGTGGGACAACTTGTACCAGTCTTAAAATGTTGCCCCAGTGTGGTCATTTAATTATACATAATGAAGCTCCCTTTACTCACACAGGTGGGCAGATAATGAACAAGCACTGTCATTCATGTAAGTAATCCATTATCTCAGTGAGTAGCTCTCACCAATATGGTAAAGAGTTTGCTATCTGGCCCAGAATGCCTATATCCTATTCCTTCAACCATAAAGGAGGAGGAAAGGTACTCTTACTTACATTTCTTCCTAGGTTCACTCGTTGTACTTGCTTGTATCCATATACTTGTTTAACACCAGTCTTTTCTTATTTTAAGACTTTTTTTGCATTTTTAGCTATTCTATTTACTGCAAGTCAACCTCATTTCTACACAAATGTACATGATCTCTAGTCTTCTGGAAATCATTTCCCCATTAAAAAATTAACAGTTTTATCTTTTTTCATCCCAAAGCATGGTGTTTCAACATAGTCCACACAAATATAATTAGTTCAGTCACCTTTCACTGTACCACTCCTAGCATTTATTTAAAGTGTCTGATATAACTGGCCGAGGCATCAATAGCATCACATTCACGCCACAAGTGACAACTTCTACTTAAGGTATTACAAAAAATTAAGCGCACAATCCCTTAAAAGCAAGGATTAATATTGACTACTTATATTATTGCTTGTGTGTTGGATGCTTATATCTTATATCAAAGACGTTAATCTTGCAAGGAACCTATTTAAACTGATTTATTTGTGCTTATCCCCAACAGGTCATCCTTGGTTATTCATCATTTTTGCACCACAAACTTACAATTATTTACACTGTAGCAGGACCCATGTTGACATAATTTCAGATCCTATTAAAATTAACTTTTTCATAGGAATCTACCAATCAATGATGGTTTTATTTATGAATTAGTTCAGATTGTTTAAAATCTGAATTACAAGGTCAGCATAGACAGTATTTTTCTTCTTTCTGCCCCTCTGCCCACTCAATGCATAGTTTAAATACTTCTTTCCAGATTGCATTCATATCCAAAACTGAACTTATTTATTTATGTAAGAGCTGCCGTTTTAGTAGAACAAAGAGGTTCAAATAGAGACACAGCCAGTAAGAACGTATTCTGAATTAATTTATTTTTGTCTACATTAAAACAGGAGGAAACATTAAAATAGAAGGAAACATCGTTTTGCCTTGCCCACCACGACTCAATATGGGTAACAATAAATCACCTCTCTATAGTTAGTTACCAACTTCCAACTTAAAATTCAGATTTAAAGACAACTTAGTAGTACATTTGTAATGAATTCTCTCTATCAGTGGTCAGCCAAATTAGATTTCCAATTAAGAGCAGAAAAAGCTAAATATAACCAACTTAAACTACAATTATTATCGTGGTGCCTGCTGGTGTTACTCCAAAGCAGTTAATGGTCCATCAGGGATTTATGGATCAGCTGTGAAAATTTGCTCAGAGCTAAAACTTGCCAATCACGGACTCAGCCTTGGAACACTGCAACCAACTCTAATTTCATGGGACTTTCAGTTATAGAAATGGCAAGGCAAAACTGTGTGGGTTTACTCCACAAAGTAAAGTAGCACTAACCCGAAATGCAAGGAAAAAAAAATCATTTACACAGAACACTGTTAGGTGAATGAACAATGTGGGTGAGGTCTTTTGCCTTCATGCCGGAAGCCCTATTAAATGAGGTTTGACATATTAGCATATGTATTGAGGTTTTTTTTAACTCTATAGCAAGTTAAGAGCAAGGTCCCCACTGTGCTAGGTACTGCACATACATGTAGTAAGAGACAGTCTCTCTACCAAAAAGCAAACAGCAATCTATTTTAACAGCAGTTGCATCAAGGGGTCATGCCAACAATCAGAAAGAACATGAGAAACAAGATGGGAGAAACAGTAAGGGAGTGCATGGCTTCACAACCTATTAATACTTAACAACCCTGTTGTTCTGAATAATACAAAGGATTTTTTGGAGGGCAGTAGGTTTAAGCTGGCAAAGAAACTTCAGCAGCCTACTTGGCCACTGTACTTATTTCCCTCCCTTAGCTGCCACTGGCCCTCTTCCCCAAAACAGGACCTTGAGGCCACTAAATCTGGATAACCAAGGATCCAAGTTTACTCCCTGTCCATTATGTGCTGGTGCATTTGGAGTCTGAGCCAAGCCTCTTGTGCCCTCATCCAGCCTTGATCACAGCACCTTAGCAGGTGTGCAGAGCACTGCATGGAACATTTCTCAGAAGGGCACTTCCTTCATGGTGAATTAATTTTCAAAAGTATTTTTAAAAATTGATTTCACACAGCAATGTAATGGAAATCCTCTTCAAATGTTTAACATCCCACTCTGGCTTCTGAAGCTTCACCAATTCAAACTGCCACAGCCTGGCCCCTGGATGACTCAGCGAAGCAACTTTAAGCTTTCAAAAGCTTTGACTTAGGCTTAAAAATGATGAGGGGTTTTTTTTAATACTAAAATATTGAGGTTTTGTCTTCTAGATGTTGAGTCCTCAGGGTTTATCCACAACCAGGTGGAACAGGGACTTATTTTCTCATATACAAAACACATTTTTTCCCTAAAATTACACTGCTAGAAATAGGGGTGTGCACTAGAAGCAAGGCAATGTAGTAAAAGCAGTTTTTACCTCTGCCATAGGAAAGTAAAAGTGACTCTGCAGTGCTGCACATGGTGCTCCTCCTGACCTGCTGACTGTGGACACCGTCTCTTACCCCTGGAAAACGAGTCTGCTGCAGAAGCAGCTATTCAGGTACTTACCAGTATCTTCCAGGAAAAATCTTTTTCTTCATTCTGCCCTTCAAAAACAAGGTGTGTATCTTATCTGGGAGTGTGTTGTATATGAGAAAATACTGTAACCCCTCCCCTCCAACAATTGAAATTGGAGAGCTGAAATCCTTCCTTAAGTACCTGAATCCAGGTAAGCAACATAGCAAGACTGGTAATAAATAGAGTTGCAAGACTTGGAAACACTATATTTTAATTCCTTTACAAGCAAATCTCTGACAAGCAGACATCACTCTAGACCAGATGCACTGGCAAAATAAGGCAATAATCTACAAAGCAAGTGTTCCTAACTGTAGGCGTTGACATCTTATATCTATGACTCATGGCTAAGGATAAAATAGGATCTTACCATATTCAAAGGATTTTTTGTATATATAATTCTCAGAGAATAAACTACAACAAAGTTTGGTTTTTTTTTTTTTAGGAGAGAGTACATTCTGCTAACTTTTTCTTAAAACAGAAAACAAATAAGAAGAATCACAAGTGAAGTAACAACAAGAATGTGATTTAGCACATTGAATGTGCTCTATAAGGGTCTGAAACATGCTTAATAGATATTGGGCAGTACCAGAAACAATCACCATTCAAAGCCAAAGGTTTCCAAACTGGTTTTAGAGACATTTTGAAGAGATCTATCAAACATGTGAAATGTTATAACCATGCTTCTTTCTAACACACTACTGAGATATTGGTACAATAGCATAACTGCGGATCAAGTAAAACATTATAAATTCTGTAGTGCTTGTTTTCAGATGTGAAGTCAGACAGTTATTATTGCTACCATAGAGTGCAAAAGTACTACAACTGCTACTATGGAGTGGTGCAGAGTTGTGTCCCTTTGCTGTGGGTGGGCGGGCAGGGGCGCCTCCCCATGGCGGAGTAGATCTCCCAGCAGCAAAAAACTTCCCCACTCCGCCCCACCACACTGGGTCCTGCCCACTGGGCTGTGGAGACCCTGGAGGGAGGACAGAAGGGCAGGGAGCCTGCACCTGCCCCCCCCCAAGCCTCCACTCCAGCAATACCACTGCAGGGGAGGGGGAGGCAGGCTCCATGCTTCACTCCCCTCTCTGGCCTCAGCTGCCACCACCTCCCACATGCAGCAGTCAGGGCTTGAGCGCTACTGCGGGGGGGCAGGGGGCTGTGGACCTGGGTCCTTGGCCTCGTAGCCTCTGGCAGGGATCAGGGAACAGGAGGCTGTGGGTGGGGAGCACCACCAGGGCTAGGGGGCTGTGGGTAGGAAAGGATGGACACCAGCAGGGCTGGGGCCTGGGGATAGGGAGTAAGGGGCAGTGGTAGGGTGGGGGAGCGAGGGGCATCAGCAGGGCTGGGGGGCTATAGCTTGGGAGTGAGGGGTCTGGACCTGTGTCCTGGTGAGGAAAGACGGTAGGGGGAGCGCGGATTTTGCACGATAAAAAACCTGGAAATCAAATGTCAAAATGTATAGGTATTTAGAATTTCTTTATAGTAATTGAGGCACTGGTAGGCTCCAAAATTGCTTTAAAATTGTAAATATATCAATAAAATGTTGTGCTCAACTAATACCTATATACATAGTGGTGTTTCATTTTAATGGATGATTTTTGGAATTTTAATCAGAGGATTTGCAGGGTTTTTTAATCAGAGAAAACCAGGATCCCTGGTTATAAATCTGTACTGTCATCTTGTTTCTGTGCAGTAGCCCAAGTGCTTTAGCAGAAGAAGCTTAGTAATTTTCATGACATTGTGGAGTTAGTTGATACAGTTAGTATGTTTCTGTACTTACACGATAGGTTTTATTTCACTGTACTGAAACTCCTCCATTGATTATCTAAAGATAACTGTAAAATGAACAAATAAATTGTTAATTTTTCTGTATCTCATACACATTATTTCATAGGTATCCAGGTATCCGAGGCTGGAAGGGGCCCCTCCTGAGCCTTCAGCATTTACCCAAAGAATCCCCAAAATTTCCACTTCCAACCTTCACACACTACAGGTCACAAAATCCAAATCACCAAGTTGCCATTAGTAGAAGTGGGAGAGAGATGGGCACTGCCAAAACCCTGCATTTGCAATGACAGGGAAGTAACTGGTTAAGAGAGGCTGAGAATCCCAGGAAGAAAAGTATGTATGCTCCAAATTAGAGAGAAAAGGAAAAAAACCCAGACCACCCTTTAGCAGGAACCCCTGAATTTTCTACATTCTAGCATAAGCAGCAACACACGCCAGCCAAAAACCCTTAGCTGTAGTCAACATCCCAGTGCTTTAGGGGAATGTAAATCCCTGTTCAGAAGCCAGTAGCATTCACAATGGCAGGGGGAAAAATCCTCCTTGGCCCCTACAGGTGAGCAACAAAAGCCCTGAAGCATGGGATTACCCCGTGGTATTGCGTAATACCCACCACACTACAAGACAGTTCTCTCTACCCCCGCAACACAGGGATTGCAGATTCATCACACACACATGCATGCACGTGCACGCGCACACACACACACTCTCACTCTAACTGCTGACCTGGTAATATCCTATCCTGTCATACCATCCCTTCCATAAATTTAAGCTCAGTCTTAAAACAATTCAGGCTCCTTTCTCCTACTACTCAGCTCAGAGGCCACCTCAAAACTTCACATCTCCTAATTTTCTGACTTCCAACATAAATCTTCTAAATCCTTCTATCCAAATGTTCTTCTAATATCCCATCTAAACTTGTTAATAACTCATGTGTAGCTTTTTGAGCATGTGCCCATGTTTTTCAGCCTAAGAAATTATATTCTCTCCCTAATATTTACTCTATGGATATATTTGTAAAAAATGATCAAATGCCCTCTATGTTCCTTTAATCTTCTTTCTATACAATAAGGTCATCATTCTCTTAAAAATGAGTTGCCTTCTTTTTACCTGTTGCAAGTTATTGCAGTGACGAGCACCACAATATTCTAAATGGAGTCTTATCATTGCTTCATACAATACTACTAGTCTTATCCTGTATGCCTTGTCACTACTGAATATACCTCCCCTAATATACCCTACAATAACCTTTTTCATAAATACAACACACTGGAGCCTCATGGTCATCCTACAATCAACCAGCATTCCCAGGTCCTTCCCTTCCCCAATTATCAACTACCCTATGTGATCCAATGTTATAGCCAAACTTCTTGTTTCAAATAAGTTTTGTTTATTTTATTCTAAATACAAATTCAAATGGACAACAATAATGATTAAAGTTGTAAAGGTACACTAGTATTTAGTTCACACTAGTTTGCCTCTTTATTTTTATTTCTATGAATATAAAAATGAAGTAGCTGTTTGGCATATTTTACATAAGCAGAGATGGTGAAATACATTAATGTGGTCAAATTGTTTCAGCAGCCCCACGATTCAACTATAGATGTAAAAGTATTTTTTATGATAACTGACTTTGAACCAAGTGAAAAAGCAATCTTAAAAAATATTGTTCTAGCTACCCATTTGGTTCTCCAATTAGGCAACTAATAGCTATCACAGTAGGCCAGCATTCTACCATGCTATTTACAAATTTGTTCCCTCCTAGGCGCACACCAAGATCTCTTTCGCCAACATAAAACAGACAAAGGTAACCAAAGGGGAGCCATTCTTTACCAATCAACTAAATACTGGGCAAGGATTTTTCTAAGTGCACAAGACATTAATTATTAACAACAACATAGGCAGATTCAAAGAGGCTAATAGAACAGGCTGACTATATGCTTTCTAGACAGCTCAACCTCATGATCCATTTCTGAAACAGCCAGTGAGCCTTTCCAAAAGAGGATGAGAGAGTATTGCTCCAGTGAAAACTAATGACCTTGAATAAAGTTGCACATAGATGAAAGAACATAATGTTGGTTTGCTGGTTGACCGGAGGATGGAAAGTGATAGGTGACCTTGAAAGAATGTGCCAAGTGCCAGGGTGGCGAAAGAGCGGAGCGCAAATGGATGGCTTAAAGAACATGGAAAGTTAGGGTGTGAATGCTGAGATGTGTTAATGGAAGAGTTTTGAAAGTAAAAGGAGACAAGAGCTGAAACATACACTGCCTCGTTTGCTAATACTCTTCTCTTCGGTTTTACGAGGCAAAAGAAACCTGCTCCTAAGACTCTATCCTCAAGCTGAGATGTGCATAATCTTTAACATCAAGGAATTATTTTAGGTTGTGACAGTTGTTTTTAGAAAATGTTTCTGAATGGGCACCTATGATCAATGTAAGCTTAGTTCAGAGTTGTGAGAATAAACTTTTTAATCTCTAGAGGTCGGGGGTGTCTACACAAGATGCTACTGTGCAGTGGTTACTGTGCATTTATTTAGTACTTGTATAATCGAGTACTAAATAAATGTGCAGTAACCGAAGTTATTGTGGACTACTCTGCAGTAGTCTAAAAATACTGTGCAGTAGTGTATTAGCACGATCGGTGCTGTGACACACTACTGTGCAGTATTATTCAGCTACCGAGTAGTAAGAGTCTCAGGTAAATGCACCCAGAGAGAACTTCTCAAATAATTTTTCTACATCACAACTTGTCAGCACATCTTATTTACAGGGTAAGTGGGGCAAAAGCATGTGTAATATTTTGCATGACATGGCTAAGAAATGCACTACGTTTATTTCTATATGAATACTTCAATGATTTAAAAACAAAATACTTTGTTCCCCCCCAAATTCAATTGGTTTCCAAGCACAACAAAGAACAGCCTATTTGGGAATGGTTGATCTAATGAATTATATATCTGTCACTGATTTAGAAAATTACTTTAATGCACTAAATTAAGAACATTTCCTTTCAGCAGAAACAGTTACCTATAAAGAATGCCTTTTACTATGGAACACAGAGTATGCTGTATTCTGTATTACTGGTATTTTTACATTTACTATTTACTATTCAGGAAAGCTGACTTTGACAAGCTCAGGAGGCTTGTTGGTGAGGCCCTAAGGGACCACGACCCCAAGGGGAGGGGAGTTCAGGAAGGGTAGTTGCTCCTCAAGGAAGAGATCTTCAATGCACAAGCTAATGCTATTCTATCTTGGAGGAAAGGCATCAAAAGGGCACAGCAGCCCCCTTGACTCTCCAGGGAACTAGCGGACCTGCTGCAGCTAAAAAGAAAGGCCTACAAAGGATGGAGGATGGTATCCACCTCCAAGGAGGAATATTCCACACTGGTCCGGACCTGCAGGGAGTGAACCAGGAAAGCCAAGGCTGCGACCAAACTCCAACTGGCTACAAGTATCAAGGATAATAAAAAGTCCTTTTTTAGATATGTGGGGAGCCAGAGGAAAAGCAAGGGCAACATTGGACCCCTGCTAAACCAGATGGGACAACTGACAACCAACGCCCAGGAAAAAGCCGAAGTATTAAATGTGTACTTTGCGTCGGTCTTTCATCAGTCCCACGGATGCCCCTGCCCGTTACAGGACAGGGAGGCCCGCGTGAGGAAGATTCCCTGCCCTCCCTCAATGCTGACCTCATGAAGGAACACCTTGAGAGGCTGGACACCTTCAAGTCAGCCAGCCCTGACAATCTGCACCCCAGGGTACTCAAGCAGCTGATGAGCATCATAGCCCAGCCCCTGGCATGGATCTTCAAGAACTCCTGGTGCTCTAGTGAAGCGCCCGAAGATTGGAAGAAGGCCAACGTGGTGCCTTTCCTCCTGTTCAAGAAAGGGAGGAAAGTGGATCTGGCAAAATACAGGCCCATCGGCTTGACCTCTATCCCAGGGAGGGTCTTAGAAAAGATAATTAAACAAGCCATTCTTAACCAACTGGCTGACGCCAACATCCTGAGGGATAGCCAACACAGGTTTGTTGTGGGTAGGTCTTGCTTGACCAATCTTATTTCCTTTTACGATCAGGTGACCTATCACCTGGACAAGGGAGAGCAGATTGATGTCATATATCTTGACTTCAAAAAAGCCTTCGATCTAGTATCCCATGATCACCTCTTGGTGAAACTGGCTAACTGCGGCCTCGGGTCCACCACGATCCACTGGCTCAGGAATTGGCTCTGTGGTCGGACCCGGAAGGTGGTG
This sequence comes from Gavialis gangeticus, assembly GCF_001723915.1. Classification (NCBI taxonomy): domain Eukaryota; kingdom Metazoa; phylum Chordata; order Crocodylia; family Gavialidae; genus Gavialis; species Gavialis gangeticus. The sequence continues at coordinate 52,980,099 of NW_017728994.1, read as the reverse complement.
GTTGATGGAAGTCAATCATCATGGTGCCCTGTGACCAGTGGGGTCCCCCAAGGCTCTGTCCTTGGACCTATATTGTTCAACATCTTTATTAATGATGTGGACATTGGAGTCAGAAGCAGACTGGCCAAGTTTGCCGATGACACCAAACTCTGGGGTAGAGTGTCCACACCTGAGGACAGGAAGGCAATCCAGGCTGACCTGGACAGACTCAGGGAATGGACGAACAAGAACCTGATGGTGTTTAACACTGAAAAATGCAAGATTCTCCACCTTGGGAGGAAAAACCTACAGCATCCTTATAGGCTCGGCAGTGCTATGCTGGCTAACACTACGGATGAGAGGGGCTTGGTGGTCATCACTGACCATAAGATGAATATAAGCCTTCAGTGTGATGCCGCGGCTAGTAAAGTGAGCAAAACGCTGGCTTGCATCCATAGATGCTTCTCAAGCAAATCCCGAGGCATCATTCTCCCCCTGTACTCGGCCTTGGTGAGGCCACAGCTGGAGTACTGCATCCAGTTTTGGGCTCCACAATTCAAAAAGGATGTGGAGAAGCTTGAGAGAGTCCTGAGAAGAGCCACACACATGATCAGAGGTCAGGACAACAGACCTTACGACGACAGGCTGAGAGCTATGGGACTCTTTAGCCTGGAAAAGCACAGGCTCAGGGGTGATCTGATGGCCACCTATAAGCTTATCGGGGTGTTCACCAGGATCTGGGGGAACGATTGCTCACCAGAGCACCCCAACGGATGACAAGGTCAAATGGTTATAAACTCCTCCAAGACCGTTTCAGGCTGAACGTAAGGAAGAATTTCTTTACAGTCCAAGCCCCCAAGGTCTGGAATAGCCTGCCATCCGAGGTCGTTCAAGCACCTACACTGAACACCTTCAAGAGAAATCTGGATGCTTATCTTGCTGAGATCCTATGACCCCAGCTGACTTCCCACCCCTTGGGCAGGGGGCTGGACTCGATCTTCCAAGGTCCCTTCCAGCCCTAATGTCTATGAAATCTATTAAATCTATCCCTGAAGACCATTTCCCACAGTACACATCTTCCTTGCTTTGCGTTATCACAGTAATAGAAGTTTGTCACGCTAAATTCAATGTATTTTATTTTGCTGCCAGTTTCAACATGAAGCAGATTTTTGTATCGAAAACATAAAACTACAAGATAGATTTGTTGGGGAAAGGCAGGAGTTCTCAGTGGGGCTTTTGGCATCCAAAACTCAAAGCAGCTGGGAAGGAATGGAACTAGGTTGTGATTTTTGGTGCTCACTTTCTATTTGGTCAGGGGAAGAAATTACTTTAAATCTGGGGAAAGGGTATTAAATTCCCACCCTATTTGCACACTCCCAGTACATGCTCTCACAACCATAAAAGACATTATTTTGGCGTGCTAAAATGACCAGTAGTTAAATAGTTACCATTAGTAATATTTCCTATACTATTAACAGGCTTCAGAGTCACCACCAGACAGATGCAAGAGTTTACACGTATCAGACGTGCAGATTCAAGCTGTCTGCTGATTCCGACATGCATTATTTTACCTTTTACCAGCTACCCTCGTGACCACAAAGGTGAAAGTTTTTTGTTTGCTTTTTTGTTTCACTAACACTTTAGAGTTTGTAATATCATTCACTGGAAAATTCAGAAGCCCATTTATACTGAAATGCAAATGGCCATAAAATATCATCATGTAGAGAGCACTACTAACTGGCAGCTTTATTAATCTACTTAAATGTTTGCACTGGGAAACTAATGACAAAGTTGGCCATCCTATAATGCCTTAACTGTCTGTGGCCCAATTAATAAATATTTCTTGGAGATAAAATCATTTTTGATCTAACAGTCAACATAAGAAGAGGTCTAATAACTTTATGCAAGAACTCTGTAATTAAATTATAATCTCTGTGCATTTACAACTAAAGCATTTATCCATACCCCAAAGGATTTGTTGCAAAAGCATTTACCTCTTTCCTGCAACACGCAGAAAGCTCATATCTCACAACTAATCTAACAGGCAAGAGGCATTCATGAAACGAATGGGGCTGGAGTTGCCAAAACAGGAGAGGTATTAACAGTTACCACGATGCAAGAAGGCACGTTTGCTGATTTTTACCCAGGCTGCAAACTGACAGCTTCCCAGTGACGGGTCATTAGTGTGATATAGAGAAAGCAGCTGGGTATCAGGGGGCAGAGGCTAACAGACTAATTACATCCTTAAATCATCCACAAAATACCTCAAACGATGAAGAGGGAAGAAAGCAAAGGGAAGACACCACGACAAAATATCTAGCTGCGCAGATGTAAAACATTTTTAGAAAGAAGTCAAGGTATCCTAATGCTTGCAAAAAAAGTAAGAGGTTTCCATCAAGAGTGAAAGTAACTAGCAATGTGATCCTTTCAAATAATGCCTCTGTTCATTCTCCTAAACACAAGCAAGTACTCCTTTCTAAACACAACAGTAGCAGTTACTTCTTTAAAGGTCCTGCTTCTGTTGGCTGGTTTTTTTTCATTCCTTGGACAGAAAAAACAACTGCAACACTTAATCAAGGCTTTTATCTGTGCACATTGTTCTTTCCTTTATAAAGGACCAGAGAGAAAATTTTAGTATGGCAGTGTTAGATATACAGATTATAGACAGCTGCATTAAATTTCTAGGTGCTTTCAGATTTGAATACACAATGCCTGCTATACCAAAAGCTGACTGCATAACCAAAGCAAACGTTTTCCAGTCTCCTCACTGATGGGAACAATAGTATTGAATATCTAATAAAAAAGAATTAGATCCAGTCAATTTAGTTCCAGTAAAAAAGAATCCACAACCATGTGTTGTGTTCTCCAAGCCACTAATTGCACTGCTTGCTTCTTATCCTTGGTCTGAAATATGTATCCTTCCACTTTCCACTGAAGTTTAAAGCACTAAAACCATGACTAGTACAGCTATCTGTGCCAGCTGCAACTCAGCAGCGTTTCCCGCATTAAGAGCTACAAAATGTCTTCCACATCTGTGGCATCATCCAAAATTGCTGATCATTAAAACTAGGAATAAAAGATAGATTAGATGAGATGTTTGTGCACAAGATCTTTCAAGCTTTGAAGGAAGCCTACTTCTCTTTTTCTGTTTTGCTAAAACCTCCATCTCAAGTGCACCCTTAAGTTTGAAAATCAGCAGTTGAACATTTCATGTGTAACCACAGGAAAATGTAAGGCTCAGAACAAAAAAAATGCAGTCTTTGTTTCAGACAGATTAACAATATAAAATCAACTTAAATCAGCCTGACGAAGGGTGTTTGTGCCCGAAAGCTTGCTAAGATTTTTTCCAGCTATTTGAGTTGCTCTACTAAAAGATACCAGATTTAGCCAAACAACCGTGTCAAACTTAAAATATCACATTTATGCCTGAAAATATTTTACCTGTTGCTGTTACGCTGGTAACACTTAAAAAGACCAAAGAGAAAAAGACTAGTGAAAAAAATCTCTCAGTGTGTTAATGCCAAGTATTTGACAGCATCTTGCATATAATCCGTTTGACAGTTTCCAAAATCACACAAGAGAACAATATTTAAAATAGGACATTATAAAATCACAAGCATTTGGAAGAAGACTCAATGGTGAGTGTTGTGCCTGACATTACTTTTAACTTTTTTTAAATAGTTTTTATTTTGCACTGTATTTGATACACACATTTTGAGTCCTGAATTGATTACTAGGCACAGTCTGGGAAGGCCACGATTGTTTGCATAGTTCAGTGATGTTTTAGCACTTCACAGTGGAAGACAAATTTGTAACCCCAGAATTTCTAACTTAAGTAGACAACCGTTGGACAATGGATGGGAGAACAGTGGGAAGTTTACTATATTGACCAATGTAGTTTAACAAAGCTCTGGCTTGTTCCAGAACATCAGTTTTGCTTGATTTGGTTTTTATTCCTTTTCCACTGCTGTTAGTATTTCTCCATAGAGAAGGCTATGGTGATTTACTTCCATTTGGCACTGAGGGAAAAAGCAAGCAAGTCAAAGTTGTTCTGATCTGGGTTGATTGCACTGTGAGGCCTTTGTTGGGAAAGGGAAGAAAAAAAAGTAAAGAATCAAAATCATTTCATTTTTTAAACTCTTGACTAAACTAGATATAAATACAGAAAGCCTAGATCCAGTAAGAATATTGTCAATAAAAACAGTATTTTTCCTGAAGTGCTCTCGTTAACTATCAGCTTTCCATGTGCCATATGTAAAAAGCTATTTGCCATGTCGAATGGCTATAATGGAGTGCACTTCATATTTTCTCTCTGCAGCTTGACCATAGGCACCTTACAGAACAGTACCTGTAAGTTTCTCAGGAAAACAAAATAAGCAAAAAGAAAACACTATGTTACATTTAATTTTTAAGCACAACAGCAAAAAAGATTTTCCCTTTTCACTGCTGGAGTACAAGAGCTATTTTAAGATATAATAGGTAAAGACACACCTCTCAAATCTTCCAATTGCTGAGCATGCAAAGTTGCTTGACAGTATGTTTTTCCCCTAAGTGCTTGTTTTTCTCCAAGCTAGCTTCTAGTTTAAGATGTAGAGCGTAAAAGCAAGACATGTCAAAAATATTCAACACTAACATGTGTATCCTTGTCTTCCCTAAAACTAATGACAACTTAGGCACAGATGTTGGAAATTCCATTTTCCTTCCAAAAAAGTTCAAAACCTCACAGTGTGGTAACCTTCCCCAGCAGGAGAAAATGTTTACTGTGCTTTGTCTCCTTATTGCAAAAGTCTCGCTCAATTTGCGGAACAGATGTATAAGCACATAACAATTGTATGTACAAGAGATAAGAAATTCCTCCTTTTTCATGACAATTATTGAAACTCAAAGCGTGCAACTCATCATTTAAAATTTGCAGTGTGGTAAGTTACAATGAATGTCCTAAATTGTGGTGTTTACTTGCAGCACTTTCAACACCGATTTTGCACAGAGAACACATACTCAAACTGCCATTTCATGCAGCCTTTTGGTACTTAAAGCAAGAACACCAGTGAATCTTTTCACCAAGTTGTTTGTTGCTTATACCACAGCAAATCATGCATCTTGGAAATCAAAGTTTAGTAAAGTAAGATCTTGGCTCTTTCAAGATGCATAAACATCATCCTAAGAACAGGTGATAGTTGGTCAAACATGACACTGAATCATCATCTAAAAATTGGTCACACAAACAATTAACTAATATTATTATGTACAGAGTTAACTATTTTAGGAATCTTAGAGGCATCTAATATTAATACGTTTTTATAATCCCTGGTACTACCAGACCCCAATCTCCCACTACGGTCCCCAAGCAGTATCACAATACAAATAGGAAATTAATAACAGCTCCTAATGTCTCATTTTCCTCTCTCTCTTTCCTTAACCAACAGCTTTGTTTTGTGGATAAATGTATGTTAATTTTCAAAACAGTGCTGGTTTGGATTGCTCCCCCCCAACTAATCTGATAACTTTGATCTCAGAGCCGTAGTTTACTTCTACAGAATGAGAAATCTTCTTTCAGTTAAGCTTAACTATACAGGCTTAAGTCTGGAATTTTAAATTTCCTGTAAATCCTGTTTATAGATCTTTATTGATCAAGACCAATGATGATGTCAGTTCAGGGAATGATGATCACCGTGTAGACAGCATATTCAAGTGGAATATCTAGGATATATTTTTGTGCATTGAAGCCATCAGAAAAAAAAGTTAAATAGCTCACATATTAGGACAATATTATGCATTTAAAGGTGACAAACAGGTCTTAAAATCCTAAAAAAAAATTACAGTGCATTTACTATAGTCACATCTTAAGAATTTGGAAAAAAGTTACCTCCTATCAAACTTCAACTCAAACTTCCAGTTTAGTAAATTTTAAAGAAAATTGAACCGACAGGCTGTTGTAAGTGCTGCTCATCAACTTGTTGCTGCTGTATAGGCTTAATTTGAAATGTTTTTAATGATCCTGTGACAGTCCACTAACTGGAGTTGGGAACCCATTTTAACACTTTTATGAGATAAAATGGCAGAATACTTAACAATATTCACTAATGACACCATAAGCAAAAGTAACCACCAGGAAAAATCCAGTCAAATTAATTTCTACAGTATGCCACAATGTTCTAGATTAGTTGCTAATATGTTTATTGAACTTTGCAAATCAAAAATAAAAAGTTGAGGCCTTTTTTTTTCCCCAAAGGCAACCAAGCAGAAACAGAAATCCTTGTTTTCCATGCATCTATGGATGAGAAATTCCTGTGCTAGTTATTAAGCTATTCATGGAAAGAAGCCATATAGAATCTACTGCTTTCACTGATTTCTTAAAACATGTTACTCTGCAAATCTCAGTATCTGTATGTTTAATTTAATTTAAAAAGCTAATTGGATACATCATTTTAAAATAGCCCGTAAGGGATGATTCTCTCTAATAATATCCATGCAAATTAAAAAACTTCAGTATGTTTTCCATCATCTTGGGGTTGTAAAATTAAATTTAAAAATTATAATGATCCATGCAGCAAAGCACAACTTGCCATTGTTTCTTAGCTAATGCAGTGTGGAAGTGTGCTAATTATAATGGAAACCTGAAGGCCCAGATTAAATTATGCAGCACAGTTACAAAATAGCGCGATCAAGTTGCAGTACCGTAGATGGAGATGTTTGACGTTTGCCATTTTATGCCATGCTGCCATGACAGAATGGCTGGAGCACACCACAATCGTTAAATCATCTTACAAGACAGAACTGAAGGCAGA